>NC_072404.2:126599500-126924000 GCF_028858775.2 Pan troglodytes | reverse complement strand
CAAGCAATTCTCCTGCCTTAGCCTCCCGAGTAGCTGGGACTACAGGCATGCGCCACCACACCTGGCTAATTTTTGTATTTTTAGTAGAGACGGGGTTTCACCATGTTGGCCAGGCTGGTCTTGAACATCCTGACCTTGTGATCTGCCCACCTCAGCCTCCCAAAATTCTGGGATTACAGGCGTGAGCCACTGTGCCCAGCCTTTTTTTTTTTTTTTTTTTTTTTTAAATGAGCCAGGGTCTCATTGCTCTGTCACCCAGGCTGGAGTGCAGTGGTGTGATCACAGCCCACTGCAGTCTCGATCTCCTTGGCTCAAGTGATCCTCCCACCTCAGCCTCCTGAGTAGCTGGGAGCACAGGCATGTGCCACCATGACTGGCTATGTTAATTTTTTTTTTTTTTTTTTTTTTTTGTAGAGACAGGGTCTTCCTATGCTGCTCAGGTTGGTTTCAAACTCCTGAGCTCAAGTGATCCTCCTGCCTTGGCCTCCAAAGTGCTGGGATTACAGGCATGAACCACTGTGTCCAGCCCACATATTTCTTTCTGTGTATATTTATACTTACAGCATAAGTATAATTTCTTTTAAAAACCACTTTCTCCATAAATATCTTCAGCTGTGAAGTAAAACTATCAGGTAAGAGATGGAGACAGTCATTTGTGTGTACATACACCACACACACAAACTAACACACACACACATACAATTTATGGCATGTGGTTGTGCAGTGCTGTTCAATCAAGGCCTCCAGAACTTATATCACATTCTGAGTATGATGTAGTTTATATGGACAGCTAAGTGGTTAATTAATTTCTTCAATGAAACTGTATTGAACACTGAGCACTTAAGTGCAAAGCACTGAAGTATAGCAGTGAACAAGTGTTTCTGCTTGCACAGAACTCACAGCTGATTGGGGTAAGGATGAGAAAATCAGGTGTGATAAATGCTGTGCTGGGGGAGCATAGAGTTTTATGGGAACACATAGGAAGGGAATCTAAGTCAGATTTGGAGAGTCGGAGTGGACTTCCTGATAGTGACATCTAAGCTAACCTGAAGGATGGGTAAAGCTGGCCAAAACAAAGAAAGGTGGGAAGAGTGATGTAGACAGAAGGGAGAGATGTATAAGGGCCCAGAGACAAGTAAAAGTGTGGCATATTCTAGAAATTGTATGGAGGTGGGTTTGGTTGAAGCATGATGTGCTGTGAAAGAGAGGAACTGGCCCAGCATGGTGGCTGGTACCTGTAATCCCAGCACTTTGGGAAGGTGGGTAGATCACTTGAGCTCAGGAGTTTGAGATTAGCCTGGGAAACATGATGAAACTCCATCTCTACAAAAAATACAAAAATTAGCCAGGTGTGGTGGCACATACCTGTGGTTCCCGCTACTTGGGAGGCTGAAGTGGGAGGATTGCTTGTGCCTGGGAGGCAGAGGTTGCAGTGAGCTGAGGTCGCACCACGGCACTCCAGCCTGGGTGACAGACTGAGACCCTGTCTCAAAAAAAAAAAAAAAAAAAAAAAAAAGTGGAAGTGATGAGACTAGGAATCTAATCATAATTAGCCTTATATGCTAAATCTAAGCAGCTTGATATTATCCTATAGAAAATGAGGAGTTATTGAACGATTTAAAGTAAGAGAAAGTTAGGATGATTTCTATTTTTTTCATGAATGCTCACTTTGGCTCACTACCATGTTGACCTTTGGGCAGCTGTTTGGATGATAGAGTCATTCTCTGAAAGTAGAAGAACCAGAGAGTATAAAATGCTGTGTAGTTTGTCTTTCCATAACATCCCCAGTTGCCTCTATCCTTTATAAAATCCATCTTTCTTCATTTTATTTTTATGGCCCTTTTAGCCTTATCGCAAGGCTGGAATAATTCCAAAGAACAATGTTTAATGTTCAATATCTATATAGATACTATACAGAAACGTCTTTACTCTTTCGATATAGAAACTGATATGATGCCTGGCACTTAGCAGATATTCAGTAAATGTTTATTGATGTGAAAGGGGTAAATACCAAAAGAAGAGATGTTGATTCAATTTTTTTTTTTTTGGTAAGATTTCTCTGCTTTTCCTGACATGTCCTTTAGATGCAGACAATTTCAATGTCAGCTGTTTCTTAACAAACTTACAAGGGTACAACCATTGTATAATAGTACTACTAATGATAATTAATAAAACATTGTACATTTTAAATAGTCTTCAAAGTCACAAGCTTTTTGCTTTACTAGTAGATCTCAAATTCAATTAACAGTTGGATATGCAGATATAATATTCAAAGAATAGTGAAAAGCTTTAACTCATCTCAATGATTATTCTTTGGAAATTAGTGTAGAAGGATAATTTATAAATTGAAAAAAAATTTTTATATGTGCAAGGGAACTTCTTTGCTAACAAATTTCTGAGAATGATCATAAAGGGGACTTATTTTAAAACAATATTTTAGGCGGAGCACAGTGGCTCACGCCTGTAATCCCAGCACTTCCGGAGGCTGAGCCTGGTGGACCACTTGAATTCAGGAGTTTGTGACCAGCCTGGGCAACATGGTGAAACTCCATCTCTACAAAAAATACAAAAAATTAGCCAGGCCTGGTGGTGTGCATCTGTGGTCCTAGCTATTGGGAGGCAGAAGTGGGAGGATCACTTGAGCCTGGGAATTGAGGCTGCAGTGAGCTGTGATCATGCCACTGCACTCCAGTGTGGGCAACAGAGGGAGACCTTGTTTCAAAAAAACCCCAAAAAACAACAAAAAACAACCCACCACCAATATTTCATATTGTATTTAACTTAGTAGTTTGTAACATTATTTTCATGGTATTACTTAAATAAAATGAAATTACCTGATTTACCTTTTGAAGCTAAAACCCATATTTTAAAGTATTGCTCAGATTCAGAAAATTAGCAAATTCAAAGCTGTTTTTCCAGTAGTTTAAACTCATTACTGACTTTATTTAATAAGTAATCAAATTTTTTTCATATTTAGCCAGTGGGATCACCAGGCAAGCTCCCGTCTCCTTTTGATGTACTTCCATCTTTTTTCTAAGCACTTCTTAGTGGCCAAAGAAAATGTTTCAGGCTCATCTTAAACCTTCCCCACCACAGCCCCAGAATCAACCTTTACTCTGAAGAGTGCTGATTCTTTGGAGTAGGGAATGGTATTAGACCCTAAGAATTGAGTACTACATATACTCATTGCTACTTCTATATGGTTTTGCTTCCAGGGCCCCACAGCATTCTTCCCTGATTCCCACTGTGTATTTTTATCTCCCTTTTCCCACAGTCACCACTGTTCTCCCAACTCATTTGCTGAGTCCTACAATGTATCTTAAGTAGTTTCACAATTGTTTCTCTCACTGTTTGCATTCCCCACCCCCCAACTTCCCAGCCCAAATACCGCCTATAGTATTTGACTCTATACCCTTGGGTTGGGTATAATTAAATAACTGTGTCCTAAAGTTAATTGGATTAGTCCCTTTTCCTGCCCCACCATAGTTGATGACTGTTTAATTCACTCCCTTGTTTAGATTTTAAGTGTCCGATGGGGCAAAGACCATTTCTTTAGATATATCTCATATAGAATCAAAATGTGTGGTATAAATCAAGAATATTAATGAGATTGTTTTGCCCTGCATTTAATATCTTTCATTAGACACTCTCACTAAAACAAAGTGAAGTGTGCAGTTTTTTTCTTTCCTCTTCCTCTTTTTCCCCCTCTTTCTTTCCTTCCCTCCCTTCCTTCATTTCTCTTTTTTGCTTCCTTTTTTTGTTTTTTGTTTCTTTTTGATATGGAACATTTCTCTACCTTACTGCATTTTACTCAGAATAGTAGAGGCATTTCTGCTATTAATGACATACATGCATTCCTGAAAAATCTTTAATTCGCAAAATTATACCATAAAATTTTAGGGCTTATAAAGAAAATAGGGCTAGGAACAGATCATTTGAAACCAGTGACATTTTGTAAACAGAGCTGAGAAAATAGAAGTTGTCATAAAAACAAAAGCACTATTAACTCCCTCCTTGCATTTGCACCCAACATCACATCAGTCTTAGCTTGAAACCCTGGTTTTCTTCCTTTGTTGTAGGTCCTTAAAGTCATCTACTTCTAATACAGACCAATTTCATCAAAGTTGAAAATCTGCTCTAGGATATTGATCTGTTGATTTTATTCTATTTTAAACACAGGGGAAAATATCTTTGCATTTCTTCGTTGTTATGCTCAGCCTCCTTTAACAGTGGTAAGTCTTGAAGCCACCAAATGAGACTTTCACTTTAATTGGGAGAAGACTTGCTCTTGGTTGAATCAAAACCTTCATGTACTGGGGAAAATTGTGTATGAACCAGCATAGCTTTCACGTAAGACTGACGTCATTTTCCTATATATGAGCTAATTTACATTAAGAAATAGCTATTGTAGCAGAAAAGACTGTAATATTAATTTTGTTTTAGTATATAAAGATACTAAATACCTATTACTGAAGATTTAAGTAATATGGAAAAATATAAAGCATAAAGTGAAATTCCTTTCATTGCAAATAAATACTGTCATCATTTTGGTTCATATTCTTTATTATTTGACCTCTTTCTATGATGATGATGATAAGGATGACGATGAGGATGATGCTGTGTGTGTCTAAAATTTCACATAAATGGGTTCATATTAAAAATGCAGTTTTCCAACTTTTTTGGAGGAGAATCTCAAGCAATATAACGATATATTGTTCTTTTTAATGATTGCAAATTACTGTATGCATGTCATAATTTATTTACATATTTGTGAACATTTGGTTGTTTTCATTTTTTCACTGCATTAAAAATGGTATGTTGAATATCGTTGATCATATCTTTGCATCCATAAAATAAATTCCTGGAGTGGTGTTTCTGCATCAGAAGGTATATTCATGTAACATTTTGGTACATATTACCATATTAAATTTGTCAGTTTGATAGACTAAAGTAGTACTTTGTTTTTATTTATATTGATTTTATTATTAGTGTGTTTGTACATCTTTTTATGTCTTTATATACTGTCCATATTTTGTTTCAGTGAAATACCTTTCTCTCAAAATTATTGTCTTTTTTCTTACACTTTATAAGAATTGTGTAATTTTAGAGATACTGATATTATAATTTTTTATGTCCTGCTGATTGTCTTTTAACATTATTTATGGTATGTTTTGATTTTTATGTAGTGAAATCTATCAGTATTTATCTTTCATGTTTTCTGGATTTTGTAAAATGTTCAGAAAGACCTCTTTCCACCCTTAAAAGACTGTTGCCTTTATTTTCTCTTGTTATTTTTATATTTCTATTTATTACATTTAATGTTTGGCTTATCTGGAATTTATTTTCTTATAATGAATTTAATAAATATCTAGCTTTGATTTTATTCTCCTTCCAAATTGTAGCTAATTGTTTCAACATAACTTGTTAATTCAACTTCTCTTCCCAATATGAATGTCGACTTTATCAAATACCAAGTTTCTTTGCGCCCTTGGGTCTTTTTGTGCATTTTGTATTGTATTAGTCATTTCTGCAAAACAAATAACCACCCAAATGAGTGGCTTAACACATTTATTATCTCACACAGTTTCCATGGATCATCAGAAATTTAGGAGCGGGTCAGCTTTGTAGTTCTGATTCAGTGTTTCTCTTAAGGTTGAAGTTAAGATTTCAACTCTAGCCACAGTTGATGAAATTTCACAGGTATCTTAAAACAATGTCTTCCAATTTATAGGCAAGTATGCAGAAATCAAAACAAGGCATATAAGAGTGGAGAATAATCTAAATGAGATCGCAGTTCCATTTGCTGTAATACCACAGGCTCGTTATAATACCTGGACTTTTTGTGCAACAGACACTTGAGTCTGGGTAATGCTGTGCTCCATCTGCTTTTATCTCCAGGCCACTCAGGATGAGCTTCTTTGTACTCTGGCCTCTTGGCTGTTTTATTTATTTATATATTTATTTTTACTTTTTCTTTTTTAACATATGCTGCTAACTTGGCCTTTGTTGCCATTTCAGCAAGTGTGCATGCATGTTTGTGGGTACACTTGCACTTATAAGCTAAAAGGACCATAAGCACTCATTCCAAGGGAGTTTATTTCTGTTGCTTTCACCTTAAATTGCATAAATCTTTTCCTCTGGCTTGCATCTTCAGTACTGAGTCTGCACTGTTGCTGTTTGAACTCCCCATGGACTTGCAGCTGCCATACATGGGCTGTGGGCACCTTTCCAAATCTTCAAGCCATAGTCTGAATAGATTTTATTTTTGACAGACTAATTGGAGCCTTAATGTGCTTTCCTGATGGGGGAGCCTGTGTTTCTAATTTTTTTGTATTTATCATTTTGTAAAGAGTAGTAATAGTCCCTGGGCTAGCTATAAGTTTGCTGGTTAAATTGTATTTTTCAGTCCTACTTTTTTGTGACTTTCTCTTTCCATTTTTGTCCCTTGGGGTCTAGTGGCCTGGTTCTTTTGAGAAGCCTTCCTACTCCTTACTCCCAACCCTGATCAAAGGAAAAGCCATGTTGTAAGTATGACTTGAGTTGATATGGCATTCTAGTAAAGGCATTTGCATTCTAGTATAGATAGCAATATATTTGAGGCATGAAGAGTAGGGATCAGGATAGGATTTTCATGAGACCCAGAAACCATGTTCTTTAAAAAAGTTTTTCAATTCCGCTTATTGTTGAGCCCTAATAAGACCCTTGTACCATTCTAAAATAAGACCGAAGTAGGGCTGCAGTGTAAGAGAAGTGAATATGAAGCAGTGTCAGATAGTAGGAAAAAATGTGAGGTAGCAAAGTAGATAAGGAACAGCAAAGCTTGGTACTTGGATGACCGTGCTTTGGAAACTGGCTGTCACATGGTTTCTAGTGATACTTTTCCATTACTCATGTTATTGCCTAATGCCCACTTTCTAATATTTTGTACCCTTCTTTTTTTAGGTTCTGAGTGTTACTACCTTTTTCTTATTTCCCCTGTCTCACTTCTTCTAAGTTTTGATTTTCGAAAGGTTCTTGAGATTTTTTTTTTCTAAAAAGAGTGCTTTTTCCATTTATAGGCCTTCTTAATTTTTTTAAAGCCAATTTTGAACACAGCCCAAAT
Source organism: Pan troglodytes (assembly GCF_028858775.2). Lineage (NCBI taxonomy): Eukaryota > Metazoa > Chordata > Mammalia > Primates > Hominidae > Pan > Pan troglodytes. Next base: position 126,916,898 of record NC_072404.2, on the reverse strand, counting down.
GCCAAATAATGCAGTATTTTCTTCTTAGCTATTCAGTGAGTATTCCTGATGCTGGTAATATATCCTTTTACTAACCCACTGTATTATTACTTCAAGAAAAAATGGACTTATGGTGAAAAGTATCCTCTAATTGCTTTGCTTGGGTTATGGATAAGTAGCTGGTCTGTTTCATTTATATACATATTTAAGTCCTCACATTGTTAGCTTAAAATTCACGTTGCCTTTAGCTTCTACTTAATGATAGCAGTTATGCTTTTCTATTAAATTGGAAAAAAATAGAGTACAGTGTTGAAATCCAAATTTTGTGGTTATTAGGGTTTAAAGCTTACCAAGCTTCTCCTTGCTAATGGTTATCATTTAATAGGATTTTTCTCTGTAAAAAGCTATTCACTGTCTTATTAATTTTTATGGTAAACTTTTTGCAGAATTTATTTCATTTTAATAACTGAAATTTGAGATTAGGCCTTGGTTGTAAATGCTGTTAAGTGGTGTCTATTTGGAGTTACAGGATAAGGATAATTTATAGGATTAGGATGGCCTGAGCCAGTTCTTAGAGAGTCCTAGGTTATTGTTAAAGGATTTTGCTTTATATGGTTTCCAAAATTACTGGAGCCATGAAGATGTCCATATTGATGAGAAAAAAAAAAAAGAAAACAACTAAAACAAGAAAAATTCGTATTCAGGCCGGATGCAGTGGCTCATGCCTGTAATCCCAGCACTTTGGGAGGCCGAGGCGGGCGGATCACAAGGTCAGGAAATTGAGACCATCCTGGCTAACACGGTGAAACCCTGTCTCTGCTAAAAATACCAAAACAAAATTAGCTGGGTGTGGTGGTGGGTGCCTGTAGTCCCAGCTACTCTGGAGGCTGAGACAGGAGGATGGCGTGAACCCGGGAGGCGGAGCTTGCAGTGAGCTGACACCACTGCACTCCAGCCTGGGCGACAGAGCAAGACTCTGCCTCAAAAAAAAAAAAAAAATTAATATTCAGTCTTATGTCTCACTTTGCTTAATATATGTCCTGTTCGCTGATCTGGCCAGCATTCTTGCTATCTCAGATGGGCTGTATGCATCTTCATTCTAATTATATTTTTCTTTTATCTGAGTGACTTAACAGATGTAATTTATTCTTTTATTTCCAAAATTTTGAGGAAAAATTTTAAACATACAGAAACATTCTAAGAATTTTATAATGAACATTTTTAAACCCACCACCTACATTCTAATTCCTTTTTTTTTCTTTTTAGCCTTTCTCATCATGAATTTTTTTCCTGTAATTCCAGTTTTCTTCCTTTTTATTCTTTCCTCAATGAATATTATATAATCTATCCCTGTGGTCCAATTCTGGCACTAAGTCATATATTTCCTTTTATTTTGCTTTTAAAAAAATCTCAAGACACCTAAGACAGTGCTGAATACATTCTTGTTAACTGGTTAATATCAGTACATATGATTGCCCCTAACTGGTCAAATCTTAGAACAGCATGAGGTTCAAAGCAGAACAAAATGATTATGTATTAGGTGTCTTATCACCTAGAAGATGGGCTTTGTTGGTTTATTGTCTGTAATGGACATCCTTAATTCTGTTATCCTTTTTTGATTTGTTATTACTAGTCCTCTTCCTTAGGCATAGCTAATGCTTTATCTGAAGAAATATCCTTTATTTGATGATCTAGTCATTTTCTTTACACAAATGCTTATGTAAACAAAACAAAACAAACACATATGAACATTTTGAACCTCTGGAAACCCTGCAAGGTTTCACAGATGAAAAATTTTGCTTACTGAGATAAAGTAATTTCCACACTGTTGAATCACGATTTGAACTGAGGTCTTCGATTCAAAGCCCACCAGGTTTTCACTGACTTTCCCTCTTTGCTGATGCTGCTTCTGAAGAGCACCTTGGATAGGATGGGGCCTGCTTTTCCACTGAATCAGAGGGAAGGGTGTGCATAAATGCATGATGTTTGCAAGTTGAAGGAGTCCTTACCAAAAATCAGGAAGCCTTTATGAATTTCTGTATCCTAGTTGTTTCCTGGTTGTATTTTCTCTCTACATCAGTTGTACTAGAGCATGACCTTCAAATTCATTTGTTTTTACATATTGCTGACTTAAAATTGAATACATCAGTTTTAACCTCTCTTCTCTTAGTATCCAGATGCTTATCAGTTTACCAACAGAAAGTCACAATTATCTCCATGAAAGAAGCAATTTTATAGGGCTTAGCTTCATCATTGTATCAGTGTTGACTTTTTTATTGGGTATCTTTGCCAAAAAATGACTAACTTTATGCCTTACATAATTACATTTCTCCTCCTTTATTATTTTTGGCTGGTTTTCCTCTTTCTTTCTTATTTCTTTTTTTGTGTATGTGCCATTTTGGTCTTTCCTGAGAATTTTCAAGTGAGAACTACTAGGTCAGACAAGACTAAAGATAAAGAATTTGATACTGGTATTCATGTTCTAAAGAGTACTAAGTGTCTGTTTATAAAATATTGTTTACTTATAATGTGAAAGGAGCAAGATAGTCCTGAAAAAAATTTTTAAATTGCTTTCTATAGATTACTTGCCAGGATCTGCTTCCAGTGGAACCAAAATTGTTGTAATTCATCAGTTTTTCTTTTTTATCCTTGTATTAGGCCACATGTATCCAAATGTCTCCTGATTTTTCACATGCTTAGGCTCTGTTTGCTGAGCCAGGTTATTGGTACCAGGGGCTGCTAGAAAGATCCATGGAGGATGATAGCTGGATTATTTATGGTCATATACTTGTTTCTTGTGACCTTGTCACAGGTCCCTCTGGGGAGGAAGTATGGCTTGGTCAATCTGGTGTCTTAACATAGTGTCTAGCACAAAGCAGGCACTTAATGTTGAAAGAATGAAAATGCAAACTCTACGTGGAGAAAGGACCATGCTGACCTTGTTCTATAACACATATTTATCTCTTAGCACAATTCCATGGTGCATGGTAGGTACACATATACTGACTGATTCAGGAATTGTGTGTCAGATTTGCTTGGATCCCTACTCTTGTGTTCTCTGATATTCATAGTTTGATGGTTTCCTCTTTATAAATAAAATCTTGATTTTGTGTAGGCTTATGATGATTGAAAGGTTACATTTTACATAAGTTACTGCTTTATAACTTATTATTTTCCTCTTACCTTCAAACCTCCCACGCAACTTTTAAATAGTTTTTATAATTAGGATGACTTGTGGTGGATTTATCCACCTGGTTGCCATGGATGAGTGATTGGTGACTTTGTACAAGCTAAAATATAAGCAGGCTTAAGAACAATTTTAGATGAATTAATGCATGATCAAGCCACAAGTTATTACGGGAAGGAGAGAAATTTACAGTGTGGGTTGTTATGTGGTTGAGGTCAGCATCACCAAGAAACTCTCACTTGTAAGTGCTGTATGCCAGGTGGCAAATATGATTTCACTTGATTCTGAAAGCTTATTTAAAAAATATTCTCAGTTTAAGCACTTCAACAATGAACTGGGTGTACTTACAATTTTAAGCAATAATTTTCTCAGGAGCAGTGTTTTGAACCTCAGTGACTTCCATAGTTACAAGAAGAATGAGGTAACTGATAAAAATTATTCCCTTTTTGCTGGGGATGATTTTAGTACCTGATTGTTATTGCTTAGATGAAATTTTCCCAGAGGAAGTCGGGGCTAGGTACTTATTACTGTGGTGGTTTTAAACATTTAAGGTGTGAACAAAAGACCGGATCATCTGAATGATTCTTTGGCAATTTACATAGACAAGGAGGTGCATTAACTTTGCCAATATGTGAATGCCATAAAACTTTAAGAAAATTATTGGATATGACAACATAGAAATGTTGTGTTCATTTCTTCATGTATGAATGGCTTCTTTAGTATTTACATGATAGAAGCTTTTAACAGTGTTTTATTATTATGAAATATAGGTGCCCCTCACAATTCAGATAAAACAGGACTGAATTGAGCGTTTTCTTTTGAGCCTCTGAAAATAGCAACCACTTGTACCTTGTTTCCAGGGTAGCTTTTATTGCTCTTGCTTCCTTGGCTTGGAGCAGGATCAGCACATATCAGATTGAGACATCTCCCACATGCTCCTTTATAATCTCTCAGAAAAACACTTGCCCTGACTTTGTTGTGCAGGCGATGGTAGCAATGCTCTGGTCAGCAGTCAAGTTGTGGAAATGAGAAGTGAAAGAGCAACGGTGTTCAGGTCTTTATCTATATTTAAAATGTTCTTTTACATCATTTGCACTGGTTTCAGCTCCCTCACTGTTGGGTCTTTTAACCAGTTGTTTAAAAAAAGTTAATTCTTTTTTATTTTCAATACTTAAAAAAGTCTCAAACCATAAAGGCAACTCACTTTTTCTTAGTCAATAGTGATCTCAGTGTTTGTTTTAGTATCTGCCAAAGTTCTTAAGAAACAGTTAAAAGACAATAAAAAGTTATAGAAATAAAGAATTCTGGCTTAGAAAGAACCTTAGATATTAAATCTACCCCCCCCCCCTTTTTGGAGACAGGGTCTTGTTTGGTCACCTAGGCTGTAGTGTGGTGGCACAGTCATAGCTCACTGCAGTCTCAAACTCCTTAGCTCAAGCAGTCCTTCCACCTCAGCCTCCCAAGTAGATAGGACTACAGGTGTATGCTACCATGCCTGGCTAATTTTTAAATTTTTAGCAGATGGAAGTCTTGCTGTGTTGCTCAGGCTGGCCTCGAACTCCTGACCTGAAGTGACCCTCTTGCTTGGCCTCCCAAATAAGCCCCTTCTTGTTACACATGAGGAAACAGGCCAGAAGTGACTTGTTCAAAGTCATGGAGCTGGTTATAGACAGAGACAGATATCTACCTCAGGTCTCTTGAGTCTCATTACCATGCTCCTTTTTGGGTACCAGTGACTACATGGAGTAGAAGTAATGTAGGAGAGCATTACTGGAAAAGAAGAGGAGGCTTACAATTCAGGAAATGTTTATTTAATGCAACTTTTATTAATGTTTCCCCCTTAATTTACATTTTAATCATGCATACTACCTTATAACTAAGATAGCTGTGGCATCATATTTGGAAGCATTCCGTTTCTGTCCTGCAGGTATCCTCAGCTGTTTTGTGAAGGTCCATGCATGCAGGGCATGATGAACAGCAAAGAGAGGACATGTTTCCATTCTGTGCCTCTTAAAATAAAAGTAGCGAATATTTGACAGAACTTTCCAGAAGTTTCCAGAAATATAGATAGCCTGCACTGGCTACATAAACAACATTATAGTCAGTTAAATATATTGATTGCTGCATAAACAGGAAAGAATCTTGCTCAGTGTTATTTGTACTACTTAGAGCAGCAGAGATTGGGGTGAGAGTGTGGTTTGTTCATTGTGATGGGATAGAAATTAACACTAGTGTTACCCCATATTATCTGTATATCATAGTAACTTCCTAGGGCAGATACCATCTTTCTGTTTTAGAAACCAGCAAAAATTCAAAGAAGAAAATAGTAATCGTCTCCATTCCTAGCATATAGAATTAACTACTGCTAGCATTTTGATGCTGCTTTCTTCCCTCTTTTGGTATACTTTAATAATTACACAAGTAACATATGAGTGGTTATTAAACAATTAAAACAATATAAATATTCCATTTTAAATACTTTTATGTGCACATATAAATGTATGTAGAAATGTAAGGTATTGTTTAGTGAGAGTTTTTGAATGGTACTATACTGTATGCTTAGCCATCTTTATATCCTCTGTACTTAGCATTGCTGCTTGATAGCAAATAAATGCTTACTGAATTAAAAATTCACGTAATAAATTCTGTATATACTCTATCCAAACTGAACTTATTTTAGTTTCTTAAACAGCTACATTTTATTTTGCCCCTAGGCCTTCATATATGTTACTGCTTTTACCTGAAATGCCGAGGTCTTGCCTCAAATGCCATTTTTTGGGGGTGGGGGTGGAGTGGGGCAGGCCTTCCTTGATCATTTTCTGATGAATAGACAGCCTTGCTTCATGCTGTCATGCTTCAGGGCCATCGTCCCTTTTAATGCTCATCCATTGGAAATAATTGTTGAAGGGCAGTCTTCCTTGGCATATTGTAACTCCTTGAGGGCAGGGAGCACATCTGCTTGTTTGCCAAAAAAAAAGTTTGAGGAATGGAATTATGAGCATATTTTTAGTATTAAATATTTTGACATGTAATTCAAGAGAACAACAGAATAGCAGTCCTTTGACAGGCTACCACGGCCCCTTGACACTTTCTTATCTCCTTCCTTCTCCCACCATTGCCCATCTATTTCCAGATCCTGTCAGTTTAACTTCCAAAATATATACATAAATCTGCCCATGTTAATACATCTCCACTATCGTGCTACTCCAACTATCATCTCTTGCCCTGGACCACTAGAATAATGTGGTTTCCCTATATCCATTTTTGTCCTATCCAGACTTTCAGATAGATGATTATTTCAAAATGCAGATAGGATCATTCACCTCAATTTTAGAACATTTCAGTTACTTCTCATTTGCTGCAAATCCTTACGGGGCCTGTGAGGTCTTAACTGCTCTGGGATTTACATTGCCTCCTCCCATTCATGTCCCACTGTGCTCTTCCACTTCCTGTGTGCTTTATCTGCACCAGCCTCCCTTCAGTTGTCCATCACAACATGGCCACTCCTGACCCAGGGACTTTGCATGTGACATGGCTGCTCTCTGGAATACCCTTGCCTACTCACAGTTCTTTATCTAGAGAAGTTCTCCTCATTTTTCAGTTCAGCCTCTTCCTCAAAGACCTTTCCTGACGTCTGTGTATCTGTCTTATAGCACTTATTACAACTCTTATGTATGTTTATGTGATTTTCAGATTGACCCTTATCACTCCATAGTTGATTGTAAAAACTTGATAAGATCAGGGACTGGGACTGGCCTTGTTCACTGTTTTATGATTCCCTGGTACCTAACACAGTGCTTGTGGAAGACCGTTAGTAAATACTGGTTGAAAGAATGAATGAGCCAGGTAGTAAGTGAGTGGGTAGATGAGTGGATGGATGATTGAACTGCCTTAGTGGGGCAAAGAGAAAATCCACTGGAAGTCATTTTCTGATGGAACCAGGTAGAGGTTACAAAGTAGGATCTGGTAGTGGTGTTCATTTTCTGTGCAATGTTTGTTCTGCAGATACTTTTTCTTAATCTAGTAAGGAAGTAAACTAAATGTGAGGAGACATTCAGGGTGATATTTCTTTGCTAACTTTTCCCCTGTTCTCATTTTCAGAAGGTAATAAACTTGAGGAGTGAGTAAACAGCTGACCTTTAAACACCCAAATATCAGTATTTTCCAGACTTGCTCTATTAAGGGAATCACCTGAAGTGTTTGATTTTGGAGGTCTGAGTCGGAGTGGGGATCTTCATTTTTAAGCATGTCAGTCAAGGCAAGCTTGGGGAACACTACCCTGGAATTATTATCTGGGAGTTGTATATGACTTAAACATAAGTGTAGACCACTTAAAATAACTTTGAAGCTATCAAACTGGTCAAAGAGGAATTGATTATTTACTGTTGAGCCGTTTCCTTTCTCTTCTACATAGTAACTATTTTTTTTCCTATGTACATGGGAGCATTTTATAAATTATTTGTGGATTCAGATATTTTATAATCTGAATTCTTTGGATTTATTTATTTATATATATTTTGGAAACAATAAAAAGAATAGATGTGGAGGTCATTCTGTTTTTAAATTTATTATAAGACTGATGTTTGTGTTAAACCTGTGGTTAGAAGTGTTTTCAGAGAGACTGAGCTAATGAAATCTAATATTGAGGAAAATGCATCTTTTGCATCTTGAAGGTACTGATTTGATAAATATGTCAAGGTTATTCTTTTATATTAATGGAGGTAGTACATGATAAATGGGATCTTTGTAAAATAGTCCATTGGAAAAGTATATTAAATCTTTTGTAGAGATATATAAAATGAGTTAGTAAAGGTGTTTTGATTCTAGGCAAAAGATGTCATTGAAGAGAAATTAGTTTCACTCAAGGGCTCACATTAAAGCTGGGTATGAATGAATGAAACATGTCAAGCAGGTTTACTCTTTTAGGAATATAGTGGTTAAGACTGCTCACAGAAACAATCAGTACCTTGGGCCAAACACGTTTCTTGAGTACCAGATGTGTGAACTCATAAGCAATTTAACTTAAGATTATAGTTGTTAGATGAGTTTGAATGAAAACATGTTTTTAAATTGCTTATATTCTAAAGTTAGTCTGAGTTACATTATTTTGATTAGGTATAAAAAGATTACTGGTTTGGGTGAATGTTATGTTATGTGCAATATATGTTGATAAAAGTATAAAAAACAAGAGTACTGGTCTTACTTACCATGCATACATATAGCCCTCATTGATGTCAGTTACAGTAGGTAATTCAGAATTAGCCAATTTAGATTATCATTCATCTTTTTCCTGTGACATGTTAAAGATTTGGGAGGGAATTAGTGGTTGAGTATTTTTATTTTTATTTATTTTATGAGTGAACAGATAACATTGTGAGTTTTATTGTATACAACATAATGTTTTGAAGTACATGTACATTGTGGAATGGTTAAATCTAGCTAATTAATAAATGCATTACCTAACATATTTATCATTTTTGTGGTGAGAGCATATAACATCCACTCTGTTTACATTTTTCAAGAATACAGTATCTTACCATTAACTGTACTCACCTTACTGAACAATAGATGTCCTGAAATGTATTCCTCCTAAATATAATTATATATCCTTTGAGCAACATCTCCCCAACCTCTCCTCCCCACTAACTACCCCACCTTCTGGTAACTACCCTTCTACTCTCTACTTTTATGAGTTTAACTATTTAGATTCTATATATGAGTGGTCATGCAATATTGTCTTTCTGTGCCTGGGTTATTTTCCTTAACTTAATGTCCTCCAGGTTTTTCCATGTTGTACCAGATGGCAGGATTTCATTCTTTTTTATGGCGAAATAATATATATATATATGTATCTCACATCTTAAAGTTCATTCATCCATTGATGGACACTTGGATTAATTCCATACCTTGGCTATTGTGAATAGTGCTGTGATAAACATAAGAGTGCAAATATCTCTTCAATATACTGATTTCAGTTCCTTTGGATATATTCCTAAGAATAGGATTGCAGAATCACGTGGTAGTTCTATTTTTAACTTTTTGAGGAACTTCCATACTCTTTTCTATAATGGCCATATTAATTTACATTCCCATAAACAGATATAAGGGTTCCTTTTGCTCCACCTTTGCCAGCACTTGTTGCCTTTTGATAATGGCCATTCTAACTGGGGTGGAATGAAATCCATGTGGTTTTGATTTGCATTTCCCTCATGACTGCGCATTCTTTTCATATACCTGTTGGCTATTTGTATGTCTTCTTTTGAGAAATTATTGTTAAGCTCTTTTGGCCATTTTTTAATTGGGTTGTCTTTTTGCTATTGAATTGTTGGAGTTCCTTATGCGTTTTTGGATATTAGCCTCTTGTCAGAAGTATAGTTTCCTTATATTTTCTTCCATTCTGTAGGTTGTCTCTTCATTACGTTGATTGTTTGCTGCACAGAAACTTTTTAGCTTGATGTAATCTCCATTGTCTGTTTTTGCTATGATTGACTGTGCTTTTGAAGTCTTATCCAAAAAAGTCTTGCCAAGACTCCAGCTTGGGTGACAGAGTGAGACCCTGTCTAAAAACAACAACGACAACAACAACACCAACACCACCACCACAAACAGCGCAAGTGATTTATCTGTGATTTAACAGTCCAAATGTAAGCAATGCAGGACAGTATGGTGCCTCCATGGTGTTGCGGACCTAGGATCCTTCCATTTTGTTGCTTTGTCATCTTTACTTGAAGCTTTTATCTCATAGTTTGAGATGGCCACCCCTGCTCCTACCACCAAATTGTTAGTATTACAGTTATAAAATGGGGAAGAAAAGGGAGGGCATCCTCCTTTTCAGGGTGCAACCAAGAATTATATCCTTTCTACTCATGCTGTTGATCAAATCCAGTGACATGGTCACAATTAGCTGCAAGGGAGGCTGGAAAACAGTCTTTAGTTGGGCAGCCACATGTTCCACTGAAACTTTTATTACTGTAGAAGAGAACAGATATCAGGGGTATAAGGAGTAACTTCATCATAATAGTCAGCAACAGAAAAGAATTTACTTCTGGAATGCTTATTTTTTTCTAACTTACTGTTTTGTGGGGAGAAATTTCCCACTGAAGTTAGCAAGTGGACTTGAGTTGTGGAAAAGCATTAACCTGAGTTCACATATTTCACTTTAGGACTTTAAGTAAGTCAGATTTATTCTAATGGTTACAGGAATGAGTGTGTAATATATTAAGAGACAAGATTGCCCTTTGGTAACTCTTACTTTTCATGTACTGTTTTTATGTCTTTGTTTTTCACCTTTCTTGAGACTAATTTCATAGTTGTTTTCTTTGTATTTTTAGGTATGGCACAGTCACAAGGGTGGGTGAAAAGATACATCAAGGCCTTTTGTAAAGGCTTCTTTGTGGCGGTGCCTGTGGCAGTGACTTTCTTGGATCGGGTCGCCTGTGTGGCAAGAGTAGAAGGAGCATCGATGCAGGTGAAAATGATATAACTTCGTTCTTTAAAACACATACTTCATTGTTTTTCAAGCACTAGAAATGAGAGTGCTAATTTTATTCCTATTCTGGGAACTGAAAGGTTATAAAAAGGCATTGAAATGAAATTTTACTTTACTGAATTTGTTCTTAAGGTCTTCTAATACAGTCGTATTATAATCAGAGGAGAGGTTAATAAAAGTAACTATCAGTTCTCTGGGTCTGTAGTTTAAATTTTTCTGAGAATTTTAAATGGAGATTCTTAAGAAATTATACTAAATGACACTGTTTTCTGTGAATATGGCTCTATTAGAATATCCTTTTAATGCCAAATTATTAGTGTAGTTGCAAGATGGGTTTGAGTCACAATCAGTTGCTCTCTTGTTATATAGGTATATGATTTCAGTTTGTAGAAATGTCTAGACCATTGATCCCAGATACTGTATTGTGTTCTTTAAGCATGTTGCTAATTGAAAAGATTAAGTGCAGTTTACAGTGGAAGAACTTTGGAGTGGAGATTTCCAAAAGTTTTATGCAAATAGTCTTCTGGAATAACTTAGAGAAAATTATGTTGTCCTAAAGTTGATGTCTAGAACCTAGCTTTTTTAGTAAGTTTAAGCAGTTAGGCAGAATTTGCATTTTGTTATAGGATTTGGTTTCCTGTATTATCAATATGTATTAAGTTCATGCGTTGTGGTAAATAGTTGTATAAAACAAATAACTAAAATGAATATATAAGCTTCTAAAAAATCAAAATTATACAGAGAATAACCAGCCTAATTTTTTTTCTTTTTGTTTTATTTAGAACTAGTTAAGGGCATAGTTATCAGCTTTAAGGAGTTAGAATTAGTTTGCTTTATTTATTATAATTATGGTATTGAACTTCTCCCTGAGTTCTGGTAGTCAGATACAGAAGGTCAGGAAATCCTTTAGCTTCTTTGGGAAAAGCTACATTTTAAAAACAGGACTGCCTTTATATTCTACTTCCATCATTTGAGCATGGTTAGGGCCTTCTCTTGGGCAGAAGATTCTGCTCTCAACCCTGTCTTTCAGGTTCTCTCCATAGTGGATCACCAGCCCAAAGCAAACTGGTCACTTACTTTCAATGCCAAAATATCTTAATGTAGGGGTACAGTAAACATAGAAAGAAAGATTTACAGACATATGGCTTTAAATACACTTTAATATGTTTAAGATAGAATGTATTTTACATTCGTTGCATCTTTAATCTTGAATTCCTAGCAGCCTTGTCTTAGACTCAATCCTTAGGGAAGCGTAGACTTTCTTTGCTGAGCTTTGGAGTCAGATTCTTCATTTCAGATTAAAACTGCCTTCTTCACAGCCACCCACATTCCTTTTTGGTCCCAAGGATCCCTTTGAATCCATTCACAAGCATGTATCTTTTGGTAACAAATAATCAGTTTAAGAATGATTTTTTCCCCCAATTTTGTTACTGCTGTCTTGCTATACAACTATCACTATTCTAAGAAGGACTTTTCCAGAACACAAAATCTCCTTACTTTGGATCTGATGATATTCCAGAGGATCATGTGGCAATCATAATATCCCAATCTTCATATTTTTAGCCTAATATATTCCTACTGAACATCTATGTTCATGGCTTGTGCTGAGAGAGCAATTCATTGCAAAATATAAGATACAGGTCTTGCTCACAAGACCTTGACTGCCTTATGAAAGGACAAGGCTTATCCCCAGTGAAGAAGGCAGTGAAGAAAGTGTTAAATCTTGTTATTTCTAAATGTCGGTTCATGGATTAAACCCAGGTTTGCATTAGATATATTTGAATTTGCAGAGGTATTAGGATTTCTTGCAGTATTCCTAGGCCCTATCCCTAAGAAGTCAAATGTATTATGTTAGAATTTGTTTGGTATATTGTATAGAGTTTCCTTGGCTACTGGTAATAGGAAAATAGCTTGGTATAAAAGGGATTTATTGGAAGGCTTATTATATACACACAAGGAAGGCACGAGTGAGACCGTTGTCAGGGACAACTAGAGCCAGGACTTGGATGCCGCTGGAGTGCTCCGTCTTCTTTCTAAGTTCTTCTCTGCATCTTGGCTTAGTTCTCTCAGACCAGTTTTCTCTGCATAGCAGGGTACATGGCTGCTGGCAGCTCGCATGCCCAGTTTCTTCACCGCCTGAGAGAGATTGCTCCTACTGCCTTGATTTCAGTGTGGAATATCTTGGGGAAGGACTGTGATGTATTCAGCTTGGGTCACATGCCCTTATCTATACAACTATACAGATCAACTTTGGCCACCAGAATGGGGTACCGTGATTGGTCCAGCTTTGAACAAGTACACACCCCAAGCCTGTGGCTAGGCCAAGTGATCTGTAAGAAAATGACAGCATCTCTTTGAATCACATTGTTCTGTGGGAATTGGGGAGTGGAGTACAGGCGACATTTCCTAGAGGAAAGAGGATGCTATTTTCAGAATCAAAGTAGAATGGAATTCTAGGAAGAAAGGAAAATATGTTTTTACAATTGGGTCTATATTTCATGAATTTGAGACCAACTCTAGGTATAATAGATAATTTAATTTACAGTTTCACTAGATACCAGTAAATCATACTTTAAATTCTTTAAGAGCAGAAATTATAATAATGAGATTTAGGGATTAACTAATTCAACATATTTGAAGACATCTTTGCTACTATACAGCTTTGATCAACTAAACACGTTTATGTCATGGGGTTCAACAGAATTTTTGACAATTGGGATAAATTCTTCTCTTTAAATTTCTCTAATGACTCAAGGACTGAAATAGTTGGCATGGTGTGGAGATCTCTGGAAGTCACTGAGCATCCTGCAAGGAACACAGCTGTTTTTCTTTACTCTGGGAAAAGCCACTCTTGAAGGTCACTCAGCAACTGGTAGACACATTATTTAAGAAAGATCCAAGGATCGAAAGATTAAATCTCATTAAAGGGAGGTGTAATACTAGTCTTTTGGGTTTATTGAATAAATACTGTTTTGGTAACACTGGAAATTCACTTTGAGTAACAAATTTTGCTGTAAGAATTGTTTTTCGGTCTTTCAAAAATTCTGTTGGTTTGTGATTAGGGGAAGCATGTTTTTAAGATTCCCTCTATGAGAAATACTTATTTACTTTTTAAACACTACTCAGTGGTTCTTTTTTTAAGTTAGGATTTTCAGTATTAATTTGCAATTCATTAAGTATTTGACTAGAAAGATAAGGGTGATCAAACATGGGAAGTATCAGCTAATTAAAGGCAAGCCATAAATAAAAAATAAAGTTTCTAATGATGCATTGGTAAATTCAATGGAAAATAGGATTTAGTTTATAAAATATTTGATTTTTATAAAGCCGTATAGCTGCATTCATTTCATTATATGAGTTGTCCCTTTTGCAATGCTCGACACAATACATGCTGGCACAAATTGTTGGTTAATGATTATTCATACTGACCTATTCCCCTCATGCACATGAATCACTTTTACTGGTTGCTGAAAGGTTACCTATGAAAGTAGATGTACTTCTTTTTTTAAAAAAGAAGCACCACATTACACGACATTAATTTAATTCAGGAAATGAAGACTGATATTGCATACAGTTGAAACTACAGAGGGAATTTATGTAGGTGGAATGTAATTATTCAAATTAGAACTTTAATCGCTTACAGAGGCTTTTAGCGTAAAAGGGTGCCCTAGGAATAGTTTAATGACCTCATGCCAAAGTTTTAGATTTTATTTGAGTGAGAATTCCTGCAGTGGGGTCACTGGTCCTGATAAAAGGTATATGCTTTCCACATTTAAAACTAAGATTTAAGACTTTAAAAAGTAAGTAAAAGAAATAATTTTGTGTCATTATCTTTTTTTTTTTTTTGCAATTGATACATAATTTTTACATAGTGTACCATTTTCCTTTTTTCATTTGCATGGCCAGAGGGCAAAAATACTTGAAAACACTGCTACACAATACTGTCTCTCTAGGTCAGACTTCAGAGATAATGTATGCAGAATATATTAGGAAATTACAGAATATGAAGGAAAATGCAGTTTAATTAGCATTGAGGTCTTTGTTCATCAATAACATACATTTATGGGTTTGAAATTGTCTTGACTTTCAGCTACCTGTGATTATCTTGTTTCCTGCTGAGTTTGAAATTAAAAGTATCATCAAAAAGCAAGCTCTCTTTCAATCTATGTTTTTTAAAAAAAATTCTTAACCTACAGTCAGCTTAATAATACTCAACAGTCATTATTGCTTGTAACTTATTTTGAACTCTAAGAAGCTGGATACAGACTCTTAAGAAAAGAGATACATTGTGATTTATATACCAGCATTTAAGATAGAGTTATGGAGTTTTATGTTACCTGCTAAATTTGCACTTCCAAGATACTGGGCACAAGCTGGCACACATTTCCTCCTGTGCTGACTTCTCTGTGTCGTCACTCACCTTGGTCTGCTGGGGCTGACGTCAAAGGAAGTCAGGATTTAATGTTGGAATGCTTTATTGGCTTACTTGCGTGCTTTCTGCCCAAATTACTTTTGGCTCAGAAATCTCACCTGATGTTTTACCCCTTAGGATGAGTTATGAGTTTTTACATAGTTCTGTAACCTGTCATTAATAGAGACTTTGTATTTATAGCAACAAGCGTGTGTTCCTGAAACAGTTGGTGAGTGATAAATTTGTAATGTCCCTTTGTGGATTTTTCTTCACTTCCCATGATAGAATAACTATGTGTTTCTGTTTTATATAGCCAGGGTTATATCTGTTATTTAAATACCAACTTTATTACACTTTTTAAAAACTTGTTGTAAATTTAGATTTACACAAAAGTTGCAAGAGTAGTGCGTAGAACTCCTATGGCTTCTCTACCCAGATACACCAGTTTCAATATTTTAGTATATTTATTTTATTATCTTTTTTCCCTCCCTCTTCTCTCTCTCTTCCTCCTCCTCCCCCTCCTCTTCCTCTCCCTCTGTATTTATGCGTGTATGAATATATACCCTCAAAAAATCTTATTAAACCATCTGAAAGTAGGTTGCATACATCATGCCCCTTTAATTCTTGATACTCTTGTACATTCTTCCTGAGTCATGATGCTTGCTGATTGGTATATTAATGCTTTTCTTTAGCTGATTTTAAAATTTAACACTTTATTCATAGTAGTATAGAGCTTTAAATACATTAAGAAATGACTCAAGTTCTAAATTTTACATTTGAAACAACTGAGGCTCAGACAGTTGAGGTACTTTACGTAAGCTCAGACAATCATTGAATTTTGGAACTCTGGCTTGAACCAACTCTGACAGTGCTGTCCATTTCACTAAATAATAACTAATAAAAGTTGTGCCTTGTCACTGTTTTGGTGCCTGTTTATACTATTCCTTCTCACAGTGATGTTTTATTCCATTTTATTTTGGTTTATGGAATGATGTACTTAGTAAGTTATTTAATTTTGGTATGATTCTGTAGTACATTTAGGACTTAAATATAGAAATTAAGCTTTATGTTATAATGGGGGAAAAAGATTTTAAACTGTGCCGCTCAGGTTGATGGAAGATACGTTTCTCTTATAAAGTCTAAAGATTTTAAAGTTTATAAGAAGGGATTAGACTATCTGGAAATATAGCAGATGAAACATCTTGAAATATTCCCAATGCAAAACTCTTAAAAAATTAAAAACAAAACATTAAAAGCTTTAAAAATGTGTAACTAACTTGCAGGGAAGCAAGGGAAATTCTCAGAGACCACAATAAGGGGGAATACATTTCCAGGGCAGTAAGTATACATTAAAGTCAGTAGCTGTCACATGGATATTTGTCAATTCCTGGTCATTTAGAGCTTTTGGTTTCAATGGCCACATGGGGATCAGAAGACAAGGCCATAGGCTCATACAAGGCAGGAAATTGGAACAGAAATTCTTAATAAAGTCAGGACCATAGAAGAGACATATCTTTAGGAAATGGGTAGACTAAAGCAAAAATCTGTTCTGTAAGAAAAATTGTCTAGGCTCTGAGAGAGAAAGCCCTGATGTGGAATTGAGGTTTGAATTCACATTCACTGCACCTGAAAAACCCTAAACTGAGATATTAATTTACAGTGGCCTGGGTTTAGAGCAGCCTCAGGCACCAAATTCCCTGGGCACATGCAGCTTGCAACCAGGCCTTATAGAATCCCAAAGATAAAGTTTGATGAACGTTATATCCCAGTAAAAATATTGCATGAGAAAATGAGCTCTATAAGTGAGAGTCAGAAGCAACCATTAGCCGAACTAGACTTTAAAGGCTTTAGAAATTGGAGCTATCAGATACTAAATGTAGTTGAAAGAAAGAGAGGAGAATGAAAATAGCAGAAAGCAACAAGAGATTATCTAAAATGGTCAAGCAAAGCACTACTTATATCACTTGTGCTTTGATACATTGTTTTTTGGGGTGATAATGGTATTTACTGCGGTTATGTTAAAAAAAAAACCCTTATCCTCATAGTATGAATATTATAAAATTGGCAGTGAAATACATAATAGCTGAGATGTACTTTAAAATAATATGGCAAGAATAAAAGTGTAGAAGGGTTACAGATGAAACAAGATTGGCCATGAATCCATAATTGTTGGCTCTAGGTGATGGATTACATGGTGGTTCATTATGCCAGTCCATCTACTTTTTAAAACACATTTTTTATTGAGGTATAATTTATATACCATTGAATTTACCCATTGTAAGTGATGTAATGATGTTTTCCAGCTTTACTGAGGTAAACTGGCAACAATTACATATATTTAAAGTATACATGATATATATATATATTTTTATTATACTTTAAGTTTTAGGGTACATGTGCACAATGTGCAGGTTTGTTACATATGTATACATGTGCCATGTTGGTGTGCTGCACCCATTAACTCGTCATTTACATTAGGTATATCTCCTAATGCTATCCCTCCCCCATCCCCCAACCCCACCACAGGCCCCGGTGTGCGATGTTGCCCATTCTGTGTCCAAGTGTTCTCATTGTTCAGTTCCCACCTGTGAGTGAGAACAGTATACATGATATTTTGATATGTGTAGACATTATGAAATGATTACCACAAACTAATTAACATACCCTTTACTTCATATAGTTACCTTCTTTTTGGTGGTGAGAACATTTAAGATCTACTCTCTTAGTAAAATTCGAGTGTATAATACAGTATTATTAGCTATAGTCACCTTGCTGTACATTAGACTTCCAGAAATTATTAATCCTACATAACTGAAACTTTGTATACTGTGACCAACATCTTCTCATTTTCCCTACTTCTCAGCTCTTTGCAACCACTATTCTACTCTCTGCTTCTGTGAGTCCAGCTTTTTTGATTACCCATATAAGTGAGCTCATGCAGTATTTGTCTTTCTGTGCCTGGCTTATTTCATTTAACATAATGTTCTCTAGGTTCATCCACACTGTCACAAATAACAAGATTTTCTTCTTTTTAAAAGCTGAATAATATTTCATAGTATATATACCAATGTGTGTGTGTATATATACACCTGCAGAAGAATATCCACATGCACTCATATATATACAGAAACCCACACCCACACTGACTACACTTTCTTTATCCCTTCATCTATTTATGAGCATTTAGGTTACTTCCATATCTTGGCTGTTTTGAATAATTCTGCAATGAAATGGGAGTGAAGATATTTCTTTGACTTACTGATTTCATTTCCTTTGGATACATATCCAGAAGTGAGAGTGGTAGATCATCTGGTAGTTCTGTTTTCAATTCTTTGAGATATATCCCTATTTTTCATAATGGTTGAACTAATTTACATTCCTACCAATAGAGCACAAGGGTTCTCTTTTCTCCATATTCTCACCAACATTTATCTCTTGAATTTCTGATAATAGCCTTCCTAACAGGTATGAGGTGACATCTCATTGCACATTTAATTTAATTTCCATTTCCCTGATAATTAGTGATATTGAATATTTTTTATATGCTTCTGGGCCATTTGTATGTCTTGAGAATTCTCTATACAGGTCTTTTTCCTATTTTAAAATCAAGTTGTTTTCTTGCTATAGAGTTGTTTGTGTACCTTATATTTTATACATTAACCCCTTATTAGATATATGGTTTGCAAATATTTTCTTCCATTCCATAGATTGTCTCTTTACCATGTTGATTGTTTCCTTCTCTCTTCAGAAACTTTTCAGTTTGATAGGAGCTCAGCTGTCTATTTTTGCTTTGTTGCTTGTGCTTTTGGGGTCGTATCTAACAAATCATTGCTCAGATCAGTGTCATGGAGCTTTTCTCCCTATGTTTTCTTCTAGTAGTTTTACAGTTTCAGGTAGTTTTACAGTTTCAGGCATCATCTCTAAAAATCCACTGAGAGTTGATTTTTGTATATGGTGTGAGATAAGGGTCTGATTTTATTCTTCTTCATGTGGATATTCAGTTTTCCAAGCACCATTTATTGAAGAACCTATTCTTTCCTCATTGTATGTTCTTGGCATCTTTGTTGAAAATTGATTTTTCATAAATGTGTACATTTATTTCTGGATTCTCTATTCTATTACATTGGTCTATATGTCTGTTTTTATGCTAGTACCATACTGTTTTGATTACTATAATTTTGCATTTGAGTTAAGTAGTGTGATGCCTCCAGCTTTGTTCTTCTTGCTTAAGATTGTTTGGCTATTCAGGGTCTTTTGTGGTTCCATATGAATTTAGGATTGTGTTGTGTATTTCTGCGAAAAATGACATCAGAGTTTTAAAGATAGTGCAATTGAATCTGTAGAATGCTTTGGGATGACTTGAATTTTTTATTAAAAATTATGTTTTATTTTATATAATAAAATATCAATAAATAGTATTAAAAGTAATAAACTTATGGAGTCATGCAATCATTACCATAACCCAGTTTTAAAATATTTTCATCACCTGAGAAAGGGACCTTATGCTTGTTTGAAGTTAATCCTCACTCCCATCTCTTTCCTTAGGCAACTGCTGATCTGATTTATAGATTTGCCTTTTCTGAACCTTTCCTGTAAATAGAACCATACTAATGTGGTTTTTCCTGACTGGCTCTTTTACTTACTAGATTTTTTTGAGGTTTAGCCATGTTGTACTATGTATTAGCATTTTGTGTCTGTTTATTGCAAAAAGTATTCTCTGTATGAATATACCACATTTTGTTTCTCCACTCACCAGATGATAAATGTTTGGGTTTTGATGTTTTCATTATTGTGAGTAATGCTGCTATAGATATTTGTGTACAGTTACGTGTATATACATGATTTCATTTCTTTTGGGCAGATACCTAATAGTGGGGTCGCTGAGTGGCATGGTACATTTATGTTTAACTTCTAAAGAAATTGCTCAACTAACTGGGGTGGGGAAAGTGGGCTGCTGACTGGCACCACTTGCACTCTCATTCCACCTCTTTGACACCTGATACGGGGAAGTGAAGGGCCTACTTGCCCCATCTCCTAATTGCTGAGTGGGGTTAGAAGTCCAGCTCCTTGCTGGGCCCTGCTGACACCATGGTGTTGGGGGATGGGGTGGGGTAGTTTTTCCTTTGATGTTTGACTGGATTAGGATGGTTATTAGCAAAAATGTTTCTGTTCTGCTAGGTCTTCCTTTTCCTGGTCCTTTGGCTAGAGAGAGTAGGCTTTTCTTAAGGCCTTTTTTTGTTGTTGTTCGACAGAGCGAGACTCTGTTGCCCAGGCTGGAGTGCAGTGGCGCAATCTCGGCTCACTGCAACCTCTGCCTCCCGGGCTCAAGACATTCTTGTGCCTCAGCCTCCTGAGTAGCTGGGATTACAGGCTTGCACCACCATGCCTGGCTAATTTTATTTGGTACTTTTGGTAGAGATGGGGTTTCACCATGTTGCCCAGGCTGGTCTCAAACTCCTGAGCTCAAGCGATCTGCCCGTTTCAGCCTCCCAAAGTGCTGGATTACAGGTGTTGGCCACCACGTCTTCAGGCCCTTTTTTTTGCTTGGCCTGTTGGTAGCTACAGGTTGCAGGATTCTCTAGTGCCTGATCTAGGATATATGAGAAGCAAAAAGAAAGTCCAGGGGAGCGATGGTGTCATTTCTCAAGTCCTGTGGTTCCTAGCCTCTAGTTTATCTTCTTTCCACCTTGCAGATCTTCCTATATTTTTGTGTGTGGTGTTATGTTCAGGGTGTTTTAGTTGTAAGAGGGATGACTAATGATGAATGGATGAATTCTTGTCCTGTTTTTTAATCTTTCCTGATATCAGAGGTTACTGAGGTCTGGCCAGTGGAAAATGGGAGGAAGTGAAGTGCCATTTTTAGGCCTGGCCCATGAAAAATCTTTGTGATCCTCCATGCTCTCTCCTCTGTCTGCTGGATGAAGGCAGATGTTTTGTATTCTTTTATGAGTTGGTTAGTTAGGTATGGCCACTAGAGCAGACAGAGGAGAGGCTCAGGAAAACAAAGTTTATTAGACTTACAGGTCCTAGAGACAGGAAGGTAAAGCACGGTATGTGGGGCCACATGGGAAAGACACCAGAGTGGTCAGGAAGCAGATGACAATAGCAGCTAGGCCAAAGCCTTTTTGGGGTTTCTGTGCAGGAAAGGCAAGGCAAGGCAGGGCAGAATGAACAGTTTAGGACTGGCTAGTTTGAATAATTTTGGCAGATTCTAAGCTGTAGGGGTGGTCCCTGGTTGCCTGGTACCTGGCCTTGGGAAGATGAAGGCAGAGGAAATTGTCTCCAGGGTTATGCTGGCTGGAGGAGGTATGGTTCTGGATTGGTTAGTTTGTATATGAAAGGCATGCTTCTGGTTGAGCTCTTGCTAGCTGGAAGAATTGGCTAGGTCTGGCAGAGGCAGTGTCTCCCCAGCTAGGAATGTTTTTTTTAACGTGTCAAAACATCATAATATACAGGATATCTATACTGATTTTGATATCTGTATCAATATCTATATCTATATTTATGTATATGTATGTATATAATACAATACAGCAGAGGATCCAGTTGAGGACACGATGCTGCAGGGGATGGTAGATGTACAAGCTCGAAAAAACTGGGTTTCTGAATGATTGTGTGGAGTCAGTCCACTCACTATTGTGTTATACCACTGAGCTTTTGAAATTCTTTTTACAGGCATTTAGCCTATTCTGACTGTATAACACGACTCATTATTATACCTTTTCTCCTCTGCTTTTTCTGAAGTTCCCTTTAAGTCTAAACTCAAGCTCTATTTTCTTCATGTAACTTTCTTTAATTCTGTCATTCACTTATTAGAAATCCTACAGCATTGTAAGTTTAACTCATGATTATAAATCCTTTTGTACTGCCCTCTAATGATTAATTTCATGGGTTAATAATAACTCTACTTTGTAAGTTTCTAAAAGAAAGGGGACCATAATCCTCTCACCTGCTAGTTCAGAGGGATGCTGGAATAAATGCATATGAAATTTCTTCTTTGAAGCATTGATATGCCTGAATAATTAAACCCTACAGAAATATGATAAAATGAAATTATGATCATTAAAATTTTTTTTTCTTAGACTTTGAGGGTGTTTCTGGTGAACTATTCTCCTAAAAAGTTTTTAGCTTCTTGACAAATTCATCATATTCTTTATGGCAGAGATTTTCAAACCTTTTTGCTCATGACTCATATTAAGTAATATATTTTGCACTATACACACATACATGCAACTGGAACAAAAGTTTCATGTAACAATACTTAAACTGTAATTACTATCATTATGTGCAATGCCCTCTGATATTTTCTATTCTGGTCATAACCTATTAAATTGATGATTCTGACTCACTCATTGGTTGTGACCTGTAGTTTACAAAATGCTGCTTTAATGCTGGAGGGAAGCTTACAAGGGTGAGACAGCTCAAATTGAGCTATAACTAAGGGAGTGGAGCATGTTAACTTTTGATTCTGAAATTTTAAGTGTGGGCTTGTCATAAGCACTTCAAGCAATAAGTGCAACATGAAGGATAAGGAGCCCCATAGTCTGTCCCTTGTTTGAGAAAACCCTTTTGTAGCTGCTGTGGTCCTTGGGCCTTTTTTATTACATAATCTGGGGTACTTATTAATGAAGATTAATGAGCCCCATTTCAGACCTATGAAATTAGAATCGTTTTGTGAGGACCTTGGAATCTGCATTAACAAACTCTGTAAATACTAAAGTTTGAGAACCATTTTCTTAAGGAGAGCTCCATGTCTTGGGTGAGGGCAAATTATTGGGGGATTTGCTAGACATGGTAATTGCTTTTGCTTGGAAAATCCTGATTGCCTTTGTTTACTAAACTTTTGAATTCTTAGTCTTATAACTTTTAAAAAATTTGTTTTATTTCCCATCTCTTTGTCTGTTAAATTATTTATCATATATTTGTGCTAATTTTAGCTTATTGTTTCTAATATTGAGAGTGGCAGGAAGCAGCCAAATGCCTAGGCAGATAGGGCGGGTCCCCAGTGAAACCCCCCTTCCAAGCCCAAGATAGTTTAAAGCCTGAAAGCCAAGCTACAAGTTACATCCTCAGACTAGATTGAGAACTTGCCTATTTGGCATGCTTTCCTCTGATAGATCCCCACCATTCACCTATTTTACATATACCTACCCTTTCCTAATTGGTTTTCTACTCTGTCGTGCCCACCTTTGAGTGGTGTCTTTGCTTTAACATTTTTTGCATACTCACAAACCAATCAACACACTCTCCCCATTCTGAGTATATAAAAGGCCCTGGACCCAGCCACACTGGGGACTTTCCTGCCTTCAGATAGGGGAACCTCCCCTATCCCTCCCACCCTCTGTGCCCTCTCTTTGCTGAAAGCTTTCCTTTTTCGCCTGTTAAATTCTACTTTACTGACTCTCTGGTGTCTGCATGCCTAATTCTTCCTGGTTGTGCGACAAGAACTCGGACCTACCTGAGCTAAGGAGCAGAAAGACCGCAACAATATTATACCAATGGGTATATCATTTTATAATTATGTTCTTTTTTTAATTTTTAAGTTTTAATTAAAAATTTTTCTATTTTATGAACTTTATTTTTATTTCTTCGTAAACTTTTTTAATTTTATTTTTTAAAATGCCTGTTTTATACTTTTTAGCTTGTCATTTGCTTTAAAGACTATTTAGTTATCTTTAAAATTTTTATTTTTTTGTCAGTGAATTTTTTTCTTTCTTCTTAAAATGTAAACTATCTTTTATTTCTGTAGCTTTTAAAATGATCAACAGAAAGCACAGTCACAAGATTGTCAGCTGAATGGATGGCCCATTCATTTAGCATGAGATATGTGTAGATTTTTATGGTAATGATTCCGTAGTGAATCAGGCCTCCTTCATTGATTTGTGTAGTTTCCTCCCACAATGACTCTGACCATGTGACTTGTTTTGGTCAGTAGGATATAAGCAAATACTGCTCAAGTAGGAGCTTGGTCAGTACTTGTGAGCTGGGTACATGTAAAAACTCAGGCTATCCTGATGACGGAGATTTTGGAGAATAAATGAAGCATCCTGGCCTTCCAGCCCCATTTGAGTGCCTGACATGTCAATGAAGCCATCTTGAACTTTCCAGCTGAGGGAAGCCAAAATTGCAGGATCACAAGCAGATACATTTTGGTTGTTCTTTTTAGACATATAGTTTTGGAGTGGTTTGTTATGAAGCAAGAGATAACTGAAACAAAAATTGGTACTATTAGTGAAGTGATACTATAACAAAAACCTAAAATATGTAGCATTGATTTGGGGACTGGGTGGCAGTTTGGGGCTGGTAATGTGGTGAGGGGAGTGTTGGCAGACGCTGGACAAATGGCAAACAACTGTTAATAGAAAACAGAAAGATAGTAAAGTATCTGTTACTGCGGACTGGAATTACGATGATCTGTGTTTTATGGTACTTAAACATTTTTTAAAAATGTGAACTGTAAGAACTTGAAAAATAGAAGATATACCTAATGATCTTATAGATTTGGCTAAGGAGATTTCCAGGCGAAAATATTGAAATTGTCAGCTGGCTTCGTATAGCTTTATATAAGATATGGGAAGAGAGAAATGAACTTATAGCAGAAATTAGAGGAAATATAGGGTGCCCAGAACTTTTTTGGGTTGGAAAATAAAACTATTTTTCATTCCCAGTATCTAGCAGGCAAAAGATCCTCAAAATAAGAAGTAGTCTGGGGTAGAGATCAAATCAGGACTGGAAGACTCTTTATTAAGACCTCAGGGCTGGGTGTAGTGGCTCACGCCTATAATCGCAGCACTTGGGGAGGCCAAGGCTTGAAGATAACTTGAGCCCAGGAGTTTGAGACCAACCTGGGCAACTGGCGAAACTCTGTCTCTACTAAAAATAGAAAACTTAGCTAGGCTTGGTGGCATGCGCCTGTAGTCCCAGCTACTTGGGAGGCTAAGGTGGGAGGATCACCAGAGCTCAGAAGGCAGAGGTTGCAATAAACCAAGACTGTGCCACTGCATTCCAGCCTGGGTGACACCGTGAGACTCTGTCTCAAACAAAAACAAAAGCAAAAACAAAAAAAACCTCAGAAAGATATAAGGTGGTACTTAGTATATCTTTTTAATTAGACAAAATATATTGTAAACTCTTCAGGGCTTTGTGCCACAGCAGCCTGACACTTTCAAAGTAAAGAAAGATCTGGTTTGAAAAAAATTAAGGGTCGAGCGTGGTGGCTCACGCCTGTAATCCCAGCACTTTGGGAGGCCAAGGCAGGTGGATCACGAGGTTAGGAGATTGAGACCATCCTGGCCAACATGGTAAAACCTGTCTCTACTAAAAATACAAAAACTAGCCTGGTATGGTGGCATGTGCCTGTAGTCCCAGCTACTCTGGAGGCTGAGGCAGGAGAATCGCTTGAACCTGGGAGGCGGAGGTTGCAATGAGCTGAGATTGCACCACTGCACTGCAGCCTGGGGGACAGAGCAAGAAAAAGAAAAAAGAAGGAAGATATGGATGTAGTTTTGGGGGGAATGGAATGAGCCCCAACTAGATTAATGGGAAGTCTACAACATTTTAAGGGTGTTGAATTAACTTGTACTAAAATGGGGTCAATTTAGAAAGAGACCTCTGGGGTGTGTCCACCTTATTATGAAGGAGCATTTCTTTTTAAAAATTTATTATTTATTTTTATATTATTATTATTATTTTAAAGAGACAGGGTCTTGCTCTGTTGCCCAGGCTGGAGTGTGTTGGTGCAATCAGCCTCGAAGTCCTGGACAGCTAATTTTTAAAATTTTTGTGTGTGGAGACAGTCTCACTATGTTGCCCAGGTGTTCTCAAACTCTTGGCCTGGAGCCATCCTCCCGCCTCCCAAGAAGCTGGGGTTACAGGTGTGAGCCTGGCCTCCTTTCTTTTTTTTTTTAAATTTTATTATTATTATACTTTAAGTTTTAGGGTACATGTGCACAATGTGCAGGTTTGTTACATATGTATACATGTGTCATGTTGGTGTGCTGCACCCATTAACTCGTCATTTAGCATTACATATATCTCCTAATGCTATCCCTCCCCGCTCCCCCCACCCCACAACAGTCCCCAGTGTGTGATGTTCCCCTTCCTGTGTCCATGTGTTCTCATTGTTCAATTCCCACCTATGAGTGAGAACATGCGGTGTTTGGTTTTTTGTTCTTGCAATAGTTTGCTGAGAATGATGGTTTCCAGTTTCATCCATGTCCCTACAAAGGACATGAACTCATCATTTTTTATGGCTGCATAGTATTCCATGGTGTATATGTGCCACATTTTCTTAATCCAGTCTATCATTGTTGGACATTTGGGTTGGTTCCAAGTCTTTGCTATTGTGAATAGTGCCACAATAAACATACATATGTGTGTGCCTTTACAGCAGCATGATTTACAATCCTTTGGGTATATACCCAGTAATGGGATGGCTGGGTCAAATGGTATTTCTAGTTCTAGATCCCTGAGGAATCGCCACACTGACTTCCACAATGTTTGAACTAGTTTACAGTCCCACCAACAGTGTAAAAGTGTTCCTATTTCTCCACATCCTCTCCAGCACCTGTTGTTTCCTGACTTTTTAATGATTGCCATTCTAACAGGTGTGAGATGGTATCTCATTGTGGTTTTGATTTGCATTTCTCTGATGGCCAGTGATGATGAGCATTTTTTCATGTGTTTTTTGGCTGCATAAATGTCTTCTTTTGAGAAGTGTCTGTTCATATCCTTTGCCCACTTTTTGATGGGGTTGTTTGTTTTTTTTCTTGTAAATTTGTTTGAGTTCATTGTAGATTCTGGATATTAGCCCTTTGTCAGATGAGTAGGTTGCGAAAATTTTTTTCCATTTTGTAGGTTGCCTGTTCACTCTGATGGTAGTTTCTTTTGCTGTGCAGAAGCTCTTTAGTTTAATTAGATCCCATTTGTCAAGTTTGGCTTTTGTTGCCATTGCTTTTGGTGTTTTAGACATGAAGTCCTTGCCCATGCCTATGTCCTGAATGGTATTGCCTAGGTTTTCTTCTAGGATTTTTATGGTTTTAGGTTTAACATGTAAGTCTTTAATCCATCTTGAATTAATTTTTGTATAAGGTGTAAGGAAGGGATCCAGTTTCAGCTTTCTACATATGGCTAGCCAGTTTTCCCAGCACCATTTATTAAATAGGAAATCCTTTCCCCATTGCTTGTTTTTGTCAGGTTTGTCAAAGATCAGATGATTGTAGATATGCGGCATTATTTCTGAGGGCTCTGTTCTGTTCCATTAATCTATATCTCTGTTTTGGTACCAGTACCATGCTGTTTTGGTTACTGTAGCCTTGTAGTATAGTTTGAAGTCAGGTAGCATGATGCCTCCAGCTTTGTTCTTTTGGCTTAGGATTGACTTGGTGATGCAGGCTCTTTTTTGGTTCCATATGAACTTTAAAGTAGTTTTTTCCAATTCTGTGAAGAAAGTCATTGGTAGCTTGATGGGGATGGCATTGAACTATAAATTACCTTGGGCAGTATGGCCATTTTCACGATATTGATTCTTCCTACCCATGAGCATGGAATGCTCTTCCATTTGTTTATATCCTCTTTCATTTCATTGAGCAGTGGTTTGTAGTTCTCCTTGAAGAGGTCTTTCACATCCCTTGTAAGTTGGATTCCTAGATATTTTATTCTCTTTGAAGCAATTGTGAATGGTAGTTCACTCATGATTTGGCTCTCTGTTTGTCTGTTATTGGTGTATAAGAATGCTTGTGATTTTTGTGCATTGATTTTGTATCCTGAGACTTTGCTGAAGTTGCTTATCAGCTTAAGGAGATTTTGGGCTGAGACAATAGGGTTTTCTAGATATACAATCATGTCATCTGCAAACAGGGACAATTTGACTTCCTCTTTTCCTAATTGAATACCCTTTATTTCCTTCTCCTGCCTGATTGCCCTGGCCAGAATTTCCAACACTATGTTGAATAGGAGTGGTGAGAGAGGGCATCCCTGTCTTGTACCAGTTTTCAAAGGGAATGCTTCCAGTTTTTGTCCATTCAGTATGATATTGGCTGTGGGTTTGTCATAGATAGCTCTTACTATTTTGAGATACGTCCCATCAATATCTAATTTATTGAGAGTTTTTAGCATGAAGGGTTGTTGAATTTTGTCAAAGGCCTTTTCTGCATCTATTGAGATAATCATGTGGTTTTTGTCTTTGGTTCTGTTTATATGCTGGATTACATTTATTGATTTGTGTATGTTGAACTAGCCTTTCATCCCAGGGATGAATCCCACTTGATCATGGTGGAAAAGCTTTTTGATGTGCTGCTGGATTCGGTTTGCCAGTATTTTATTGAGGATTTTTGCATCAATGTTCATCAAGGATATTGGTCTAAAATTCTCTTTTTTTGTTGTGTCTCTGCCAGGCTTTGGTATCAGGATGATGCTGGCCTCCTAAAATGAGTTAGGGAGGATTCCCTCTTTTTCTATTGATTGGAATAGTTTCAGAAGGAATGGTACCAGCTCCTCCTTGTGCCTCTGGTAGAATTCGGCTGTGAATCCATCTGGTCGTGGACTTTTTTTGTTTGGTAAGCTATTGATTATTGCCACAATTTCAGAGCCTCTTATTGTTCTATTCAGAGATTCAGCTTCTTCCTGGTTTAGTCTTGGGAGGGTGTATGTGTCGAGGAATTTATCCATTTCTTCTAGATTTTCTAGTTATTTGCGTAGAGGTGTTTGTAGTATTCTCTGATGGTAGTTTGTATTAATGTGGGATCGGTGGTGATATCCCCTTTATCATTTTTTATTGTGTCTATTTGATTCTTCTCTCTTTTTTTCTTTATTAGTCTTGCTAGCGGTCTATCGATTTTGTTGATCTTTTCAAAAAACCAGCTCCTGGATTCATTAATTTTTTGAAGGGTTTTTTGTGTCTCTATTTCCTTCAGTTCTTCTCTGATTTTAGTTATTTCTTGCCTTCTGCTAGCTTTTGAATGTGTTTGCTCTTGCTTTTCTAGTTCTTTTAATTGTGATGTTAGGGTGTCAATTTTGGATCTTTCCTGCTTTCTCTTGTGGGCATTTAGTGCTATAAATTTCCCTCTGCACACTGCTTTGAATGTGTCCCAGAGATCCTGGTATGTTGTGTCTTTGTTCTCGTTGGTTTCAAAGAACATCTTTATTTCTGCCTTCATTTCGTTATGTACCCAGTAGTCATTCAGGAGCAGGTTGTTCAGTTTCCATGTAGTTGAGTGGTTTTGAGTGAGTTTCTTAATCCTGAGTTCCAGTTTGATTGCACTGTGGTCTGAGAGATAGTTTGTTATAATTTCTGTTCTTTTACATCTGCTGAGGAGTGCTTTACTTCCAACTATGTGGTCAATTTTGGAATAGGTGTGGTGTGGTGCTGAAAAAAAATGTATATTCTGTTGATTTGGGGTGGAGAGTTCTGTAGATGTCTATTAGGTATGCTTGGGGCAGAGGTGAGTTCAGTTCCTGGATATCCTTGTTAACTTTCTGTCTCGTTGATCTGTCTAATGTTGACAGCGGGGTGTTAAAGTCTCCCATTATTATTGTGTGGGAGTCTAAGTCTCTTTGTAGGTCACTAAGGACTTGCTTTATGAACCTGGGTGCTCCTGTATTGGGTGCATATATATTTAGGATAGTTAGCTCTTCTTGTTGAATTGATCCCTTTACCATTATGTAATGGCCTTCTTTGTCTCTTTTGATCTTTGTTGGTTTAAAGTCTGTTTTATCAGAGACTAGGATTGCAATCCCTGCCTTTTTTTGTTTTCCATTTGCTTGGTAGATCTTCCTCCATCCCTTTATTTTGAGCCTATGTGTGTCTCTGCACGTGAGATGGGTTTCCTGAATACAGCACACTGATGTATGACTCTTTATCCAATTTGCCAGTCTGTGTCTTTTAATTGGAGCATTTAGCCCATTCACATTTAAAGTTAATATTGTTATGTGTGAATTTGGTCCTGTCATTATGATGTTAGCTGGTTATTTTGCTCATTAGTTGATGCAGTTTCTTCCTAGCCTTGATGGTCTTTACATTTTGGCATGTTTTGCAGTGGCTGGTACCGGTTGTTCCTTTCCATGTTTAGTGCTTCCTTCAGGAGCTCTTTTAGGGCAGGCCTGGTGGTGACAGAATCTCTCAGCATGTGCTTGTCTGTAAAGTATTTTATTTCTCCTTCACTTATGAAGCTCAGTTTGGCTGGATATGAAATTCTGGGTTGAAAATTCTTTTCTTTAAGAATGTTGAATATTGGCCCCCACTCTCTTCTGGCTTGTAGAGTTTCTGCTGAGAGTTCCGCTGTTTGTCTGATGGGCTTCCCTTTGTGGGTAACCCGACCTTTCTCTCTGGCTGCCCTTAACATTTTTTCCTTCATTTCAACTTTGGTGAATCTGACAATTATGTGTCTTGGAGTTGCTCTTCTCGAGGAGTATTTTTGTGGCGTTCTCTGTATTTCCTGAATTTGAATGTTGGCCTGCCTTGCTAGACTGGGGAAGTTCTCCTGGATAATATCCTGCAGAGTGTTTTCCAAGTTGGTTCCATTCTCCCCGTCACTTTCAGGTACACCAATCAGACGTAGATTTGGTCTTTTCACATAGTCCCATATTTCTTGGAGGCTTTGTTTGTTTCTTTTTATTCTTTTTTCTCTAAACTTCCCTTCTCGCTTCATTTCATTCATTTCGTCTTCCATCACTGATACCCTTTCTTCCAGTTGATGGCATCGGCTCCTGAGGCTTCTGCATTCTTCACGTAGTTCTCGAGCCTTGGCTTTCAGCTCCATCAGCTCCTTTAAGGACTTCTCTGCATTGGTTATTCTAGGTATCCATTCGTCTAATTTTTTTTCAAGGTTTTTAACTTCTTTGCCATTGGTTTGAATTTCCTCCTGTAGCTCGGGGTAGTTTGATCGTCTGAAGCCTTCTCTCAACTCGTCAAAGTCATTCTCCGTCCAGCTTTGTTCCATTGCTGGTGAGGAGCTGCGTTCCTTTGGAGGAGGAGAGGCACTCTGCTTTTTAGAGTTTCCAGTTTTTCTGCTCTGTTTTTCCCCCATCTTTGTGGTTTTATCTACTTTTGGTCTTTGATGATGGTAACGTACAGATGGGTTTTTGGTGTGGATGTCCTTTCTGTTTGTTAGTTTTCCTTCTAACAGACAGGACCCTCAACTGCAGGTCTGTTGGAGTTGGCTAGAGGTCCACTCCAGACCCTGTATGCCTGGGTATCAGCAGCGGTGGCTGCAGAACAGCGGTGGCTGTAGAAAAGTGGATGTTGGTGATCTGCAAATGCTCCTGCCTGATTGTTCCTCTGGAAGTTTTGTCTCAGAGGAGTACCCGGCCATATGAGGTGTCAGTCTGCCCGTACTGGTGGGTGCCTCCCATTTAGGCTGCTTGGGAGTCAGGGACCCACTTGAGGAGGCAGTCTGCCCTTTCTCAGATCTCCAGCTGTGTGCTGGGAGAACCACTACTCTCTTCAAAGCTGTCAGACAGGGACATTTAAGTCTGCAGAGGTTACTGCTGTCTTTTTGTTTGTCTGTGCCCTGCCCCCAGAGGTGGAGCCTACAGAGGCAGGCAGGCCTCCTTGAGCTGTGGTAGTCTCCGCCTAGTTCAAGCTTCAGGGCTGCTTTGTTTACCTAATCGAGCCTCGGCAATGACAGGCGCCCCTTCCCCAGCCTCGCTGCCACCTTGCATTTTGATCTCAGACTGCTGTGCTAGCAATCAGCGAGACTCCATGGGCATAGGACCCTCTGAGCCATGTGCGGGATATAATCTCCTGGTATGCCGTTTTTTTAAGCCTGTTGGAAAAGCGCAGTATTAGGGTGGGAGTGAGCCGATTTTCCAGGTGCCGTCTGTCACCTCTTTCTTTGACTAGGAAAGGGAACTCCCTGACCCCTTGCGCTTCCCGAGTGAGGCAATGCCTCACCCTGCTTCGGCTTGCACCCGGTGCTCTGCACCCACTGTCCTGCACCTGCTGTCTGGCACTCCCTAGTGAGATGAACCCGGTACCTCAGATGGAAATGCAGAAATCACCCGTCTTCTGCATTGCTCATTCTGGGAGCTGTAGACCAGAGCTGTTCCTATTTGGCCATCTTGGCTCCACCGGGCCTCCTTTTTAAAAAAGAGCCCAAAGCCCAGAGGGCAGAGCTAAGAGCCATGCAGACCAATAAATAAGGGAACCATTCCAGAGGACAGAAAAGAATCTTAATTAAAGGACATTCCTCTCCATGAGATGGGAGGCCTTGGCAACACATGCTGCTGGATTTTAAGCTTTCTATGGACAAGTGACTTCTATGCTTTTTTCATTGCTTTTTAAAATCCATTGTTATCTTCTTTCTGTCTTTCCATTATATGTTTGGTGTTTGGGGAACAGATAATTTATCTTTTCACTTCATAAGTCTCTGATTTGAGATGAGCTGTACCCTAGAGTCCTCATCCATACTGGGACCTGGGACCTGATGCATATCATGAATTAACGGATATGAATCCTATTGCAAACATCTGAGGAGACCTTGGGGCTCTTAGGAAGGGTTACATGTATTTTGCATATGTGAGGGATATGATACATTGGAGCTAGAGGGCAGAGTTTTGGTAGATTATTACATTGATATTCCCTGTCTACCCCATCCCCCATGAGTCATGCTCCTCGGTACTGAGCTCTATGTTGTCCTCACCTATGCTGATTCTTGACTTGGCCATATGACTCATTTTGGCTGGTGGAATATCAGCAAATACGCAAACAGAGGCTTGGTAGATGCTTACACGAGGGAGTTTTTGCTCCTGGAACACTGCTGCCTCCATGGCTGCAGCTGCCTGAGTGATCACAGCCAGACAAGCTGGCTAATTGCATAGCTAAGCATAGCCTAAATTGTGGAATCATGAACCAATAAATGATTTTTGTTTTAAGTTTTGGAGTAGTTTGTTTTGTAGCAGTAGATAAATGATATAAGGTATATATCCTTTTTTCCCCCTTTTTATCTGCCAGAATGCTTTTCAGTTCCTTTTGATAAGCTGTTTCCTATGCATTTGAGCTCCTTTGTTCTTATAGCTTTGATCAATGTAATTTAGGGTACCCAGGTACCAAAATTTCTATTGATACACATTTGTAGTGTTAGGATGCTGACTGGTTCTTTTTTATTTTTTTCCTTATAATGCAGCATCAGGTTCAACAATGAAGAACTAAAGGATCTAAAATCCATGGTATTATCTTCACAGATTTGTTCACAGATATTATATAAGCCATGTGAATAGATTGCTACACCATTGTATATGTTGGGGAATTTGGCCTCTTTGGAGTTACATGCTTCTGAGGGAATCATGGAGCCTCCTAAAATCTTTGTTATTTGTTGAATCCTTCCTTTCTGTGCTACACACCTTACTATGACCTTTTTTTTTTTAATTAGGTTAGGAGACAGAAAAGTGGTTCTGAGCAAGAAAAACTTAGCAGTGAATAGGAAAGCCTTATTCAGTTTTATGAGGAAGTTAAAGATTCCGCATGTATCTTGCTGGGGTTTTTCCGTGTAGCTGGCTTATTTTATATATAGCAGTCTGTCTTCAGGTTAATATGCAGATATGTTTATATAAATTTTATATTTCATTGACTATGTGATCTATTTCTGATATGGTTAATTAGAACTATAAATTAGAATAGCTATCTCAAAACATGTTTTATTAGCTAGGAAACACTATGCACATATTTAATGGTAGTATTTTATAATTAGTGCATTGAAACAGAAACTTTGCAGATTTGAACCTTGCAATCTAGTTGTAGCGACCTGAATTAAAAAGATGCTTAAATACTGAAGAGCTTGTTTAAAGAACACAAACTTTAAAAATATTAGTAATAAGAGGATATAAAAATCAGATGCTTTCCCCTTCAAAAACAATTCATTGCTTAGTGCTTACATTAATATAAAAGCACTGCATATTGATTGGCAAAAAACTTAGAAAACAGGAAAATGTGGAAAATAAATGATACCACCTTTCAGAATTATTTATTTTAAATATATTATTATATAATACTAATAGTTAAAAATTATTGAATGATCACTATGTTCAAGTCATTACAGTATTGACTTTATATGTATTAGTTTATTTAATATCACCCACAACTGTATGATGAAGATACTATGTTAGCCCACTTAACAGATGAAGAAATACAATCAGAGAGATGGGATAACTTACTGAAGACTGCATAGATTTAAACCCAGCTTCTGACTTCGAAGTTTGCATTTCTAAACCATTATAAGTTACTCTCTTTCTTTTCTGCACAATTTCCTTCTTTACTTTATTCTTTTAATGTTCTTCCCTTTTTTCCTCCGTCCCATCTTTCCTGAAATTGGATCATAGCAGTTTGTTTTTTCTGTCACATTTTCCACTTATTTTCCAGACATATCCAAATATATATTTTTCCACAATGTAATTTTTACAATCATTTTTTATATCCATAAAGTTTAACCATTGCTAAACCAAGGTTTAATCAGTTTCCTATTATTGGTATTGAGCTTGGCTCAGTTATTCACTTGATTTTAGCTAAAAGACTGAGAAGCTATTCACTATTGTAAATAATGTATTATGAATATCTTTGTATATGTTCCTTTGCACATATGTCCAATTAGTTTCTTAGGACATCTTTTTAAATGTGACATTTTCAAGTCTAAGGACAAGATCACTTTTAAGACTTTAAATATATTTT
Organism: Pan troglodytes; assembly: GCF_028858775.2. Taxonomy (NCBI): domain Eukaryota; kingdom Metazoa; phylum Chordata; class Mammalia; order Primates; family Hominidae; genus Pan; species Pan troglodytes. Next base: position 126,882,172 of record NC_072404.2, on the reverse strand, counting down.
GGCAAATTACCTTGTTGATAGTTTATAAAGATTTTCATTCCTACAGGTAGTATGTGAGCTTGCCTGTGACACTTTGATGGGGCGTTCTATAGTAGAACATGCAGTTAAGATTAGGAGAATGAAAAATTAACAACCTAGTGTAATTCTGAATTAAATCAATATGTTATATGTTCACTTTTATTTTATTAATGTAGTTTTACAGGCTTGCTTTTAAAAGAAAAATTAAGAAATTATATTATAATTAGATCTCACCGGAGAGACAGAACGAATAGGATATTTATCTGTCTGTCTATCTATCTATCTATCTATCTATCTATCTATCTACCTACCTATCTATCTATCTATCTATGTATCTATCTATGAGAGGGAATTTATTAGGGGAATTGGGTCATGTGATCATGGAGGCTAAGAAGTTTCATTATAGGCTATCTGCAAGCTGGAGGTCCAGGTAGCTTGGCTCAGTCCAAGTCTGAAGGCCTCAGAACCACAGAAGCTGATGGTATAACTCTCAGTCCAAGGCCAAGGGCCTGAGACCTGGGGGCTGCTGGTTCAAGTCCCAGAGTCTAAAAGTCAGAGGACCTGGAGTTCTAAGATTTGCAATGGAAAGAGAAGAAGGTTGTCCCAGCGTCAGGAGAGAGAGAGAGAGAGAGAGAGAATATGAAAATATTTACCTTTCCTCTTCCTTGTTCTTGTATCCAAGCCCTCAACTAATTGCATGGTGCCTGCCCATGTTGGGTGAGGGTGGATCTTTCTTACTCAATCCAGTGCTTCAAAGGCCAATCTCTCCTGGAAACACTCCCTCACAGATATACCCAGAATAATGCTTTCTTAGCATTCTGGGTAGCCTTAATCTAGTCAAGTTAACACCTAAAATTAACCATCAGAAGGGCTATGGGTAATAAGTACCCATGATATAAAAGGAATGTTCCATTTCTAACTTACAGCTTTGTACAGACCTGGGTACATTATAGTCTATTTTATTATGCACACCTAGTGAGACAAATCTGAGAATTCTAGAAGCCATGCAAATTATGGAGACCCCTGAATAGCAAGGGAAGAAAGATGGCATTGTAGACCATATTGTCCGCATTCTTTCAAAGGTGTGACATCTAATAATTCTGTAATCAGAATGTACATTTACTTTAACTGTACTTACTTCATGCTTCTTGGCCAGTGCTGCAGTGTTAAAAAGTCTAAATCAACAGTACTATTTCAGTTTCTTCTGTTATTGCCCCCGCCTCCACAGATATGTCTTCAAAGTAATGGTTCTTCAAAAGAAGTCTGAGGGCTACTGTTGGGTCCTTGTGGCTGCAGCTGGGCTCCATCTCACTTAAAAGCACAAAGTTTGATATTTACCTGTTTTAGATTGTATGTAGCCAGTGTGAGTGGTGCTTTTTATAAGCCTGAAAAGGTTGAAAGCATTGTACTCAAAGAAGTAAGGTCAAAACCAGGCTTTCTTTATATCTTGGAGGCAGTGAATCATAGGCTGTAGATTCTTTAAAATTAAAAAATGAATAAAAAATTTATAGTAAAAAGCCAGAATAATATCATTTATTGATTGATGGCTTCAGTTAAGTCTTACAAAGCAAGAAGTGTACTGTGACTGTGCTTAATTCTCTAGGAGAATTTTATTTTCGTAAACCGAAAGATAAATTCTTCCAAACCTGTCATATGATTTGAGGTTAGACACAAGCTGAGGATTTAGGATACCTTGACAATAATATTTGTTTGTAGGACAAATAAAAATCCTTCAGCATAGTCTTTGATCAGAGAAAAGATTAAAGCCTAACTTTTGTGTTATGCTTGTTCCAAAAGCAGATTTGATAGATATTGGCTATTTCTAGCTTTAGCATAACTTACTAACATCTGTTGAAATATGCTGACTTATATTGTATTTCTTAGAGTGAACTATATAGTACTTAGGTCAGAGCAAAGCATACAAACTAAATATATGTTCATTATAAAAAACAATTTGTGAGATACAACTGAGCCAGAGGAAAACAAGGTGTGGGGAGGGGTAAGCAGTAGGGAGGGAGAAAATGGAAATCATTTCATCAACCAGAACTAAGAACTGTTAGATTTTTAAATGCATATGTTTTTATATATATCTGTATGTGTGTATATGTTTTAAAAATAAGAATGTAAAACATAACCGGGTGTAAAATTCTTTAGGTATTTTATAGGTATTCATAACTAATTATGCACATTAAATTTTTTTGGATTAATTTATAGAGGCAGAACAATTAAGGCCCCAAATAAAAGCATCCTAACTTTACTTGCTTTAAAAAAGTGAGGAAACAATCAACAAAGAATTTAGAAATGAGGGGTAGAATTTTCTGCCTGAATACTTTGTTTACTATGTAAAATGAGAAATGTGCAGGGCAATATTTAAATGTTTAATTTTTCTTAAATCTTGTGGAAAGGATACTGTACCTGATATTGTTTCCCTTTATTTTATTATTGTTGCCATCATCATTAGTGTCCTATTTGTTGACTGCTACTCTGTTTCATGACTGTAATGTTTTGTAGACTGTCTCATTTAATTCTTGTAGCAACTCCATGAGATCAGTGTTCCTGCAGTCAGTCCCCATTTTATAGATGAGGAAATGAGACAGGTTAAATAATCTGTTTAAAGTAATATGGTTAATAAGAAATGGAGACAAGATTTGAACATAGTTTTCTGTGTTTAGGGCAAGGACTATTCAAAACACTTCTCCAAGTTTGATTTTTAACTTTAGTGGTCCATGGTAGAAGCAGAGAAATAGATGAGTGTGAGAATGCAAGTTGTTGAGAGAGACAGACAGAGAATATTTACCTTTCCTCTTCCTTGTTGTTGTTTCCAAGCTCTCAACTAATTGTATGGTGCCTGCCCACCTTGGGTGAGGGTGGGTCTTTCTTACTCAGTCCAGAGCAGATGTTTGGCTTTTTTTGTTCTTTGTTAGTGTTTTTCCTTTTGCTACTGGAAATCACTGTGACTACTAGCAGGAATATCTGATACAATCAAATACTTGGAGATACAGGTGGAAACTCCTAGATTAAATATTCTCTGAGATTTCTTCAAACACTTTATTATTTTAAGTTAGTTATATTTTGATGTAGTCTCTTGGAATCTAGGATTTAAATATTAACAATATAACAAGAAAATACAGATTCTGTGGCCATATCAAATTATTATTTATGACTTTTAATTTCTACTTGATGTGTTTAACTTCATTGATTTGAAAAAATTGCTTGCTCTATTTTTTTTTTGAGACGGAGTCTTGCTCTGTCGCCCCAGGCTGGAGTGCAGTGGCGTGGTCTCGGCTCACTGCAAGCCCCGCCTCCTGGGTTCACGCCATTCTCCTGCCTCAGCCTCCCGAGTAGCTGGGACTACAGCGGCCCACCACTACACCCGGCTAATTTTTTGGCAGAGACGGGGTTTCACCGTGTTGAGCCAGGATGATTTCGATCTCCTGACCTCATGATCTGCCTGCCTCGGCCTCCCAAAGTGCTGGGATTACAGGCGTGAACCACCGTGACCGGCCACTGTTTTTTTCTTTTTTTTTTGAGACGGAGTCTTGCTCTGTCGCCCAGGCTGGAGTGCAGTGGCGCGATCTCCGCTCACTGCAAGCTCCACCTTCCGGGTTCACGCCGTTCTCCTGTCTCAGCCTCCCGAGTAGCTGGGACTACAGGCGCCCGCCCCCACGCCCGGCTAATTTTTTTTTTGCATTTTTGGTAGAGACAGGGTTTCACCATGTTAGCCAGGATGGTCTCGATCTCCTGACCTCGTGATCCACCCACCTTGGCCTCCGAAAGTGCTGGGATTACAGGCGTGAGCCACTGCGCCCGGCCTGTTTTTTTTCTTTTTAATAAAGCTTTTGTTTTTAGTGAAGTACAGAAAACTGTGGTTCTTATAGTGCCATAGGAACAACTTCCCAATTCAAGGTTTTTCTTTATGATGTTTTGTTGATATTCATAAGTGTTAGATTAATAAATAAACAAGATAGTTTATTGTGTTGTGATTACCATTATTTCATTATGAATAATAAAGCCCTATTCAACTATTTCTAACTCTTAAATTGCCTAACTTGATGAGACACAAAAAATTTATTGCTATACTTATCTAGAATATGTTTTCATTGAAAGAGATGTATACATTATTTAGATAATGTATATTCTAGAAACTATCTGATTTAAATACGCTTTTAAAAACCTTTAATCTCTTAGACTTTATAGAAATATTATTTTCCAATCACTGTTCTGGGATTAGGTGTACAAAAATGGCTAAGACATGGTTTCAGCAGTTGAGAAACTTACACCTGAGTGGAAGAGTCTTATCTGTAGGCAGATACCTATTAAGTACCTGCATTGCTATGGGAGCGCACATGAGGGAGTAGCTAATTTAAACTTGTGGAGGAAAGAAAAGGTAAAAGAAAACTCTGTTGCTTCCTTTATAAAATCAAGCAATGTCATTCAGGTGTTGACTGTTGATTGTAATACTTACTTCACTATTGGAAGTTAGACATGCTTCCTTCTGTTTTCTTCCCTTGCATAAATCTTTTGTTTATAATGCTTTACCTTTTGGTTCTAACAATTACAATTAGAAAAGTTGGGCATTTGAGGGATTCTATAAGGGAAAGATGAAGTTAAAATTTGGGTCAGTGGGGATTTTTCTATCCCCATTGTTGGAACACCAAGATATAATTTTCCAATTTCCTTAAGGGAACTGCAGCATGTTTTTTATTCTTTTTAAAGGCTTTACAGAGGAGTCCCCATCAGATAAGGACTTTGACAAATGACTAGAAGTTTCCAAGTGGGGAAAAAACATTCTTGACAGAGGGGAAGTCTGATAATGAGGCATCCAAAGAGCGGGTTAGAAACTGGACCTGACTTATGAGTCTTCTAGTATGGGGGATAGGGTAAGTGGTACTACTGTTAAATAAGGAGGGGAAGTATATTTGGGGGCTGGAGTGGGCTGGAATAGGATCTTTGTTTTGACCTTGTTAATTTTGAAAATCTTTGGAAATTCCACTAATTGATTTTTTTTAATTCTTTCCACTAAAATGTGTTAATTACCTGCAAAGTGCTCGATCTCAAAAATATAGGCATAGGAAATAATTTATTCTCAAAACTTAGAAAAAAAAAGGAGCTTATAGACTCTTGGAAAGAGAGACAAGGGAGCGATTATAATGCACATTTAAATATTATTATAGAAATAATCATAGGCTGTGATGGTGAACTTGGGATTTTTGATCTTATGAGTTGTGGTCACAAACTTCAAAAAAAACACCAGTAAAAGAGACCAAGGAGAACAGTCAGAAATAATTAAATCACCTTTTGTTCCTTCACTATTATGGCAAGAAAAAAGAAAAAAAAAAAAACGAATGCAGTGAAAGTACAATAGGAATATTTTCTCTTTATGGTCCAGAGCCCAGATGGTCTCCCTCCAGGTCACCTTTACTGTGTCAGTTATATAGGAAAAAGAATACAAATAAATTAGGGAAGAAGACCTGTGGATACTGAGGTCAAAGACAGAGAGGAAGAGGGAGATAGAGAATTTGAATGAGAAATATGAATGAGATAGAGAGCATACCCTTGTGAAAGCTCACCTTTTAATAATCTGACCTACTGTTGTGATGACAAAAGCTCCATTCCCCAGCACCATGGCTCAGTAAAGCCCTTTGGACTTATGCTACCATATCAACTCTGTTCCTCACTAGAGATAGAGACATAGGAGGAACCTGGGGGTAGAGAGTACAGACCTGCTTAAAATTAAAATTGTGATGTAGAAATATCAATAATAGAAGTTACTGAGAGGTAAGTATGGGCCAAGAACTACCATAAGCACTTTAAATGAATGATCTTACCAAATAAGGTAGTGCAGTTCACTCTTGAACAACGAGGGGGTGAGGGACCCAACTCCCATGCAGTTAAAAATTTACATATAACTTTTGACTGTCCCACACCCCACAACTTAACTACTAATAGTCTGCTCCTGACCAGAAGCCTTACTGTTAACATAAACAGTGAGATTAACACATATTTTTATATGCTGTATGTATTATATACTATATTTTTACAATAAAGTAAGATAGGGAAAAGAAAATGTTATTAAGAACATCATAAGAAAGAGAAAAAGATATTTTTGTTTCTTAAGTGGAAGAGGATCATCGTAAAGGACTTCATCCTCACTGTCTTCATATTGAGTAGGCTAAGGAGGAGGAGGAGAAAGAAGAGGAGTTAGTCTTACTGTCTCAGGGGTGGCAGATGTAGAAGAGGTGGGAAAGGGAAGCAGGAGAGGCAGGCACACTCAGTGTAACTTTTATTGAAAAAAATCTGTGTATTGTTGGACCCACGCAGTTCAAACCTGTGTTATTCAAGGGTCAACTATATTTGTAAAGCTGTTAAACAGTGTCTTGCACATGGTAAGCACTTAACATGTCTGGCTATTATTATTAGACCAGGACACATGGTAAGTACTTCGTAGGTATTGGCTATTATTATTTAATTATTAGTTAGATAATAGTTATTATTCACCACCATTTTCCTAGTAATGAATGGCATAATGAAGTTAAGTAACTTGCTGAAGATCATATAACTAGAAAGAAATGGAATCATTTCTAAGTTGGAGGTGAGAGACTGATTAGTGTAGATATAGCATGAGTTACATAATGATTGGTGCTTGAAATATGATGATACTAGAGAGGAAAGAAAACGTGCCAGAAGTAGAAGACATTATGATTAAAAAAAGATCCCTTTAGCTTGCTGACTGGTTGGATGAGAAGTAAGAAGACAACTAAGATTTTTAAACTGGTTGACTGGGAAAAGGGTAACCCGGATGTAAGAAAATAAGAAAGGGCTGGGCATGGTGGCTCCTACCTGTAATCTCAGCGCTTTGGTTGATAAGGCAGGAGGATTGCTTGAGGTCAGGAGTTCAAGACCATCCTGGTCAACATAGCAAGACCCTCCCATCTCTAAAAAAAAAAAAGGAAAAAGAAAACCCGACTTAGCTGGATGTGGTGGTATGCACTTGTAGACCTGTAGTCCTAGCTACCTGGTAACTGGAACTGGGAGACTGAGCCCAGGAGTTCAAGGCTACAGTGAACTATGATCATGCTGGTGCACTCCAGCCTAAGTGACAGAGCGAGACCCTCTTGAAAAAAAAAAAAAAAAAGAGGGCAAGCGTGGTGGCTCACGTGTGTAATGCCAGCACTTTGGGAGGCTGAGGCGGGCGGATCACCAGATCAGGAGTTCGAGACCAGCCTGGCCAATATGGTGAAACCCCGTCTCTACTAAAAATACAAAAATTAGCTGGGCATAGTGGCGCACACCTGTAGTCGCAGCTCTACTCAGGAGGCTGAGGCAGAAAAGCAGAAGAGACTGTCTCAAAAAAAAATTTATTTGTTGAAATGATAACAAATTCCATTTTAATCCTGTTGAATTTTTTGTCAGGTAGTTAAGTGAAATGAGTAGCAGGGAATTTAGGTTAGGGATTTAGGTATTATCACTAAAGGAGTTGGTGAAAGTTCTGAAAGTGTTTGAGATGTTCAAGGATAACCAGTATTTTTCAGCTGCAAAACCCTGGATCAAAAATAGTGTCAAGATAGTAGCCTCCACGCAGAATTTTGACATATTTGTCAACTCTTGCTTTGTAGAAAATCTGCAAATAATCCCAGGAATCTTTAACAAAAGGCACGTCATTACTGCTCTAGGGACTGGCTGTTGCCCTGCGTTCACTATTTTCCTTGCTTCTGCCCTGGTTGTTGTTGTGTCTCCACTGGCTGCTGTCATCAGCCCCTCAGTGAAGGCGGAGAGGAAGCTTGGCACCTTTCCTGTCACCACAGAAATGGCCACTTCCCATGGCAGCATTATTGGAGAGTCAGAACTCAAATCAGCAAGAAAGGACAACCGCAGCAAAAAGTGGGCTGAGGCCAGGCGTGGTGGCTCACGCCTGTAATCCCAGCACTTTGGGAGGCCGAGGCGGGCAGATCACAAGGTCAGGAGATTGAGACCATCCTGGCTAACATGGTGAAACCCCGTCTCTACTAAAAATACAAAAAATTAGCCGGGCGTGATGGCAGGCGCCTCTAGTCCCAGCTACTCGGGAGGCTGAGGCAGGAGAATGGCATGAACCCGGGAGGCGGAGATTGCAGTGAGCGGAGATCATGCCACTGCACTCCAGCCTGGGCGACGTTGTGAGACTCCATCTCAAAAAAAAAAAAAAAAAAAAAAAAAGTGGATTGAGGACATGAATAGACAGTTCTCAAGAGAAGATACACAAATGGCCAATAAGCATATGAAAAAATCTTCAACATCTTTAATTATCAGGGAAGTGCAAATCAAAACCACAATGCAATACTACCTCACTCATGCAAGAGTGGCCATAATCAAAAAATCAAAGAATAATACATGTTGATGTGTATGTGGTGAAAAGGAAACACTTTTACGCTGCTGGTGGCAATGTAAACTAGTACAACCACTATGGAAAACAGCATCGAGGTTCCTTAAATAACTAAAGTTGATCTACCGTTTGATCCAGCAGTCCCTAGCAATACTAGGTATCTACCCAGAGGAAAATAAACTCATTATATGAAAAAATAACTCATTATATGAAAAAGATGTGTACTTGCACGCACGTTTATAGCAGCACAATTTACAGTTGCAAAAATATGGAACCAGCCCAAATGCCCATCAATCGACGAGTGGATAAAGAAAATGTGGTGTGTATATATATTACTCAGCCATAAAAAGGAGCGAAATAATGTTATTCACAGCAATCTGAAAGGAATTGGAGACTATTAATCTAAGTGAAGTAAGTCATGAATGGAAAACCAGACATTGTATGTTTTCACTGATACGTGGGAGCTAAGCTATGAGGGCACAAAGGCATAAGAATGACACATTGGACTTTGGGGACTTGGGGGAAAATGTGGGTGGTGGTGAGGGATAAAAGTCTACACACTGGGTACAGTGTACGCTGCTCGGGTGATGGGTGCACCAGAATCTCAGAAATCACTGCTGAAGAACTTAACTCATGTAACTGAACACTGCCTTTTCTTACAAAACCTATTGAAATAAAAAATGAAAAAAAAATTAAAAAACAGTGAAAAGGCTATCTTAGCTTTTCTAATTATTTTGTCCCCCTGTTCTTGCCTCAAGCTTGTTATTCATTGGCTTTGTCTGTACCCCTGTCCAAATGACAGGTATGCTGGTTTCATAGTTCCCCAGTCAAATTTTTGTGCCTGTATGGTTCCTGACCTTTAGAAAAATTCTTACACAAAATGTTTCTCAGTTCTTGATCCATTAACCCTCAGGCACAGTTAGACTTCTCTGAATCCTAGGATGAAAGCCCCTTATTAGGCTCAAACTGGGACCAGGACCCTTAGGACATGTGCTCTTTTGAGAAAAGAGAGGTCAAAGTGGGAAATCCATACATTTTATAATGATAATCCTATCACATCTTTCTTTTGCCCCCTTCAGTTTTTCATATGACTGTGAAGATTTGTGGACATGACTGTGATTTGGGATTATTTCTTTTCCCCAGATGGAACAATGATGTGTACTACTGTGGAATTAGATCCTATCTGGATATTTTGTTAGGAGGTTTGACTCACTTCTTCCTCATGTTTTTATATTATTCTTAAGGCTTTTCATACCTCTTTATTGGAGTTTACTAAAGATTTTAATGTCTAGCACACGTTCCTTTCAAATAAGCATTGGTAATTTATTTTTTTCTGGTTCATCTGTGAAGAATCCCAGTGAGCCTTTTTGAAAACTCATCATTTGCAGTTCCTTTAGAACAGCAATTTATAGAAAGGTACTGTATTAGAAATGTTTTATTTCAGTCCACTCGAGCTGTGAAGTGCAAGAACCATGAAGATTGAAAAATACAAATGATAGAAGTGTCTCTTTCTCCTTATTTTCTAGCCTTCTTTGAATCCTGGGGGGAGCCAGTCATCTGATGTGGTGCTTTTGAACCACTGGAAAGTGAGGAATTTTGAAGTACACCGTGGTGACATTGTATCATTGGTGTAAGTAACTCAGAAGCATACTATATTTGTATATAAAATTATTTATACTTACGCTGATTTAACTGGTAATCCACTGTTAATATCATATTGCCAATTATTAAATTGAATACATGTTAAATACAATGCATTTAAAAAAAATCAATTTTGCAGTGTAACAATGCTATAAAAAGAATTTTTTGCATTTAAAATATGTTAGTTGACTAACATATTTGGATTTGGTGAAATGTATTTAATGAAATGTTGATTAGAAATTATTAAAAATACATGCATTTGGTACTACTTTGGAATATTTTGAAATTTTGCATCTTGGTAAGCAACTTTTTTGTTACCCCAATGTTTTCTTGGTTTGTATAGATTAAAAAGTATTCCTAGAAGGTGATAATTATGACATGAAAATCATTGACATTTATGTACATCAGGAGTTTAACTGAAAAAGGAAGTTTGAAAGACTAGTACTGGGTGCTTCTGTTTGGGGCCAAAAGGTGGCACTGTTTCACTGTTATAATATGATGACTGGTCAGGATCAAAAATTTCATTCCAGTCTTAATGTAGAAAAGGAATGTCAAAGTGTGCATAACTGACACAATGATATAATACATAGTCCTAGGACAGGCCTAAATGGTTTGGAGATTTTTGTTTGTTTGCTTTAAAAGTAAATTTACACTAGGAAGACTGTAGCCAAACTCGTCTAATTTCTTCTGGTTTCAAATACTTATAAAAACGTTGTAGTATGATTCCCTGTTATGCCAGTTAGGGGTAGCAATTAAGGTAGCAGTGTTACTGTCATTTGATTTGGAGACAGTAAAAACCTGCTACTGGGTAAATACTTTTCCCATTTATATTTCTGATTCTTGAATTGGAAGGATTTTTTTCTTGTTGGATGGTAATTTATAATTGGTAAAAGCAAGACATCATCTGCTTATTTGTACTTACCTTTGGCTAGTGCTTTGTGGAAATAGATATTCTATAAATGTGTTTCTTTCAGACTATTCTACCAGTATTCATTTGAAAACATATTAACCAAATCTGGTTAGTGACTAATGAAATAAATTCAAGTGGAGTTTTGTATGGCAGACATCCAAGGAGGGGGATTAAATGCTTCTCAGGTTTTGAGTGCTTTTAAAAATATTAACCTGCTCTTTGAAGTGTACTTTTATTTTGTCATTCAGAGTACTATTTTTGCAACCTCCTAAACAACCTTTTCCATGCTGGGTTAGCCTGTTATATGCTTATTATTCTTTTGCCTTTGGTTTGACAAGGTTATATCCTCACTTAGTTGGTGATGGAAAGGATACCCACCCAAGTGAAAGAGGTCACACTATACACAGACAATTGTGCAGTATTTTTTTTTTCCCGTGAGAAACATGCTGACTATCTCTAACCAGGTGGACTTAAATAGATAATTGAAAAATAAAACAGGGCTGCTTGATATTCAGGGTTGCATGGGTCCATAAAAGTATCCTACCATATCATGGAGTATATTAAAAAGAGCACGCTACTGTTTTATATAAACATTCATAGTGATTGATATTTATTATATACATTAACTTCAAAAATATTCTATTCAAATTGGGATTGATATATAAATTATAGCTATTCCAGTTGAACTGTGTTTTTTTTTTTTTTTTTTTTGAGACAGAGTCTCGCTCTGTTGCCCAGGCTGGAGTGCAGTGGCGGGATCTCGGCTCACTGCAAGCCCCACCTCCTGGGTTCAGGCCATTCTCCTACCTCAGCCTCCTGAGTAGTTGGGACTACAGGGGCCCGCCACCACGCCCAGCTAATTTTTTGTATTTTTAGTAGAGACGGGTTTCACCGTGTTAGCCATGATGGTCTTGATCTCCTGACCTCATAATCTATCCACCTCGGCCTCCCAAAGTGCTGGGATTACAGGCGTGAGCCACTGCGCCCGGCCTGAACTGTGTTTTTAATGACTCAGTTATGTGCTATATCTTTGTCATGTACAAATAACACAAACTTTCATGTGCTTGTTCTTAGGAGGAGCCATTTACATAAAATAGTGCTTAGTTACTAGTATTATATATTTAACAACAGATGATCGTGAAGCAATATTGTTGCTTTGAGAAAGAAACAAAAAATCTGATGCTAAATTCTTCTTTAGCATTATTTAAAGTATTTTTTTAGGTCAGGGCCAGGTGGCTCAGGCCTGTAATCCTGGCACTTTGGGAGGGCAAGGTGTGTGGATCCGTTAAGCCCAGGAGTTTGAGACCAGCCTGGGCAACACGGTGAAACCCTGTCTCTACAAAAAATACAAAAATTAGCCGGGTTTGGTGATGCGTGCCTGTAGTTCTTAGCTACCTGGGAGGCTGAGGTAGGAAGATCGATTGAGCCTGGGAGGTCGAGGCTGCAGTAATCTGTGATTGTGCCACTGCACTCCAGCCTGGGTGACAGTGAGACCCTGCCTAATAAAAAGTATCTTTTTAGTCTTATGATGAAACATGCTTTCTAGACCATATCCATGTATTTTCATACAATTTAGAAACTGCTTCATTTTAGAAGATTGATGTTGGTTTGATTGCAGTTCATAATATACATTTAATTTATATCAAATATTGAATATTTGCTTTTCTTACACAATGCATCAGTTTGTTTTTAACATAGATGATAATTTTTGTTACTACATTGGAACATCCTATTTATTTAAGAAATGTGTGACACATACAGAAGTGTATATTAAAATGTTCGATTTAAAGCTGATGATAAAATACACTTCGTAATTTTGTTTAGAAATTGATATTAACAGTATACTTCATTGATAAATAAGTAATCTTTGAAAACAAACCAGTATAACCTTTTTATATTAAAAAAATCTTGAGACAATGTATTCAGAATGTGTGGTAATACACCATTTCTACTATAATATTATGTGTGCTTTTCTGGAAAATTTGCAGTTTCCAAATTCTTACTTAAATCAGTAGGGCTTATTCAACTTTATAACCAGAGCACTGATGAAAACAATAACAATGTCAATAAAAATACTAACACAGTTTAAAAGACATGAAGTTTCTAATAATTAAACTGCAGTAAAAGTAGTGTTTTACTTAAAACATAAAAGGTGAAGATAGCTTGGTGGTAGGTGGTATAAGGAAGGGTTGAGGCTGTCTGTGGATGCAAGGGCAGAAAGACATTATCATTACAAGTCATAAATAGAGAAAAGCTTGTAAGCTTTGTACAAAATGTACTGATACCAGAGTTGTATGCTCTCCTCATTGTTTTGTGTTACTTTGTTTTATTTATTTAGTTATTTATAAACAAAGATCAGGGTTAACTTTGCAGTAGCACTTCTCAGAGAAAGGCTGAATGTATAATACTGATTCCTTCCTGGTTTGCTGCCATTAGTATACGTAGCCTTCAGTTGCCTGTACTAATAAGGCAAAACATTAATCATCTGGGAAAAAAATTACATAGGAACCAATGTAACTTCTGCATTACACTGAAATCTTTTCTCCACTTACCAATTGTCTATGTTAATTCATGTTACAGAAACACATATATAGCAAAGCAGACTGTCCTTTCTATTGCAAGGGGTTTTGTTCAGAGTTGGTTGACCAGTGTTGTTTCCTAAAGCATGGGAGATCTGGCAGAGGGAGGTGGGTGCATATTATTTTTTTGCATATCTTTCTTATTTTTCACTGTCTCTTTCTTTCTGTAAAAAGTTGGTCACAGTGGAGTTATTGTTTAAGTATGTTATTCAGTAGCTACATTTATTTAATAACATTATTGGTTGCACAAAATATGATTTGCTGTCATCAAGTCCTTACTATAGTATATGTAGGTGGCATCATACTCTCTTAGTGATTTACAAACTCATAGTGGTGAGTAAGGTGAATTTTCTATACCTTGGAATTGACTTTTCGTTAACCTGTGCGATGGCCTTCCTGGCTTAACATAAGTTGCACTATTTCACAATAATATATCACTTAACAAGTCCATCGGGACAGAGGTTCTTTCATAATAAAGTCCTAAATAATCACATTTAAAAGTGTTTTAACTTAATTTTACTTTTATTTGTTTTGAAGAAAAGTTGCAAAAATAGTATAGAGAGTTCCCACAAATCCCCTAATATTAACATTATATAGAACCATAGTTCAAGTATTGAAACCAGGAAATTGACATCAGTAGAATATTATTAGATCTAATCTTATTAGACGAATAGGTCTAGACCTTATTCAAATTTCACCTGTTTTCCCACTAATGTCCTTTTTTTGGGCCAAGATCCTACTCAAGATCCCATATTTTCATTTTTTATGTCTCTTTAGTCACCTTCAGTATATGCCAGTTCCTTGATCTTTGTCTTTTATGCCATTGACACTTTTGAAGGGTACTGTCCAGTTATTTTGCAGAATGCTGCTCAGCCTCTTTAATGTTTGATGCCAGACTCTCTTTCAATAGAGAAGCACTAATGTTAATGGCAGTTGCTGAGGCTGAGGAAGCTGCAGCAGTGAGAACCCCTGAATAAAGGAGAAACTCTGTCTGACTAGGCAGTAGGGCCAGCTGGGGAGGTGGATACCACAGGGGCAGAGAAGAAAGAGATGGTAGGATTTCTCTTTCAGGCATGGGTTTTTTTTTTAGTTTCTTGGGACCACATACTTGGGTCATGACTACAAGGGTTCAGGGATTCTAGAAATAAGTCTACCGAGTCAAATTTATAGCTGCTAGGAAGCAAAGAAGGAGAGCTGTGTGAGTGGGAGAAATGGCCACAGTTTATAGACAGCTAGAAAGGAAGGACGATGGGGGGCTTCCTTTCTCTTCCTTTCCTCTTAATCTGGATCACAGATTTCACTGTATTGAGCCAGTGTTCAGTTCTGTAGTAGAAGGTTGGTGTGAGGGAATTCTCATTGAATGAGCATGCCTGTAAGTAAGCATTGTGCTAAGTGCTTTGAGTATGCTGTTTTTATTTAATTCTCACAATATCTGGAGATAGTAATTTTTAACATAATGAAACAGATTTACAGCAAGTGCATGGCAAGTAAAAAGCAAGGCCAGAATTTGAATCCACATTCATTTGACTCTAAGCCTGTACTGTCTAATATAGCAAGCACCTATAGTTACTGAACACTTGAAATGTGGTGATTGCTGCTTGTTAAAATCATAATAATTTGGATATATTCATGCAAATAAATATATTACTAAAATGCTACCTGTTTCTTTTTCCTCTTTTTCTTCTAGTTTTAGTTTATGAGATTGGGTCTTGCTATGCTGCCCATGCTGGGCATGAACTCCTGGGCCTAAGTGATCCTCCTGCCTCAGCCTCCTGAGTGGCTGGGACTACAGGCATAAGCAGTGCATCTGGCTGATTCTTCCTTTTTAAATATGCCTAGTAGAAAATGTAAAATTACACATGTGACATACATTTTATTTCTATTTGATAACACTACGTCTAAATCTTTTCCCATTGTACACTGCTGTATCCCTGGAGTATGTCTGAAGTGAACTAAGATAAAATCCCAAAGTCTGAGATGGAAAACACTAAGGTAGTTCCTATGAAGCAAAGGTAGACTTCTAAAGATAGGTAAACACCTGGTGTTGGTGAGAGTGTTGGAGTGATCAGGTCCAAAGGCAGAGAGAAAAAGACACATAATCTATGGAGAGAAAAAAAGAAACATAATATTTTTAAAGCGTTTATTGACTGCTTATTTTTTTGTTAGCCACTGGGTTAGGAGTTCTAACTTCACTTTTATTTGATTCTTATTAAGAAAAACCAGTAAAGTAGGTATTGTTATCCCCGGTTTTATAGATGAGAACACTAAAGCATAGAGAGGCTAAATAACCTGCTTAAGGACATAGTAAATATTAATAAGTGGCAGAGCAAAGGCTTGAAGTGCCTCACATCAAAGCTGTGTCTTAACCATCATCCTATAATGTCTCCATATAATGTGGTACGATGCTATGGTTGAATAACATTGATTCTCACCAAAGAAGTCATTCTGGCCCTGGTATGTCTACATCTCTTATTTTACTCCCATTTCTGTAGTCGAATTTCTGATACAGTGGTTCCTGAAATACATAGCAGTCTCTTCATTAATAGCAATATTACTGTATTATGAACATACAGTGTGCATACAGTTTCAACAGCTGGTTTTTGTCATGCTAAACTCATTGCCACTTTCTGATAGATGGCCAGTGTGGTGGCTGCTTCTCTATCGATAAGTATGAACAAAGAGTCATAAAGATTTGAGCAAGGGAAATAGATGAAATAGAATAGAGCACTTGAAAAAAGAAAAACGAAAGGTGCTTTGTGTCTTGAGTGCTTGTAAATCTTGAAAGGTTCCTTGATCAACCAAGGAAATTAATTGGAACCTGCTAAAAATGGAATTTCATGTTTTGGCCACAGTAATAATAATACTGAATAATGACCCATAATTGTATTAAAAGCCAGTTATCAATTGAGCTGGGAAAATATAATTGTGTATACTTATCTGTTCTATCTGTACTCATTCCCAATTTTTAAAATCTATGGCCAAACATTTTTCTGAGTTTGTAGTTAATGTAGTACATTTAGGAACCAAATGTAGAAAGACCATGACTTTTATGAAAGATTCTTTAGGGAGGATGAAGTACCTAGGTTTCCAGTGTTTTTTTTTTTTTTTTTTTTTTTGACAGTAAAATGCTGGGGAGGGAAATCCTGTGTTGCAGTTTATTTTTGGTACTTTCAATTATCCATAGTAATTTGCAGTCATTACTAAGTATATGTACAAGTGACATTTTTAAAATAAATAAAATGAGATAGTATAGGTATTATTATTCTTATTATTTGATATAGATTAAACTGATTTTTAAATGCTGTTCATAGCCATACAAAAAGTTGATATCCTTGGCCGGGAACAGTGGCTCATGCCTGTAATCTCAGCACTTTGGGAGGCTGAGGCGGGTGGATCACGAGGTCAGGAGATGGAGACCATCCTGGCTACGGTGAAACCCCATCTCTACTAAAAATACAAAAAATTAGCCAGGCGTGGTGGCGGGCGCCTGTAGTCCCAGCTACTCGGGAGGCTGAGGCAGGAGAATGGCGTGAACCTGGGAGGCGGAGCTTGCAGTGAGCCGAGATTGCGCCACTGCACTCCAGCCTGGGCAACAAAGTGAGACTCCATCTCAAAAAAAAAAAAAAAAGTTGGTATCCTTAAGACAGTCCTTAACAGCAATTTATTTTTTAAAGTAGGATAAACTGCCTTCACAATGCTTATACACTTAATTATGTAATAAGACATTTTCTTAGTTCAGAGACAAATTACATCTTAGAAATGTTTAATAAATTTCAATTTTGAATTACCGAGATTTTGTGTTAATGTAACCATAGGAGTTATACATAGCTTCTGCTCATCCTGTTTTATAAATTTTATATCCTTTGAGAGGTAACTATAAGTTTTCAAAGAACAAAATTATACAGGCAACATTCTATTAAATACTAGTGCTTATGTTTATAAATGTTTTCATTTTTACTCTGAAATAATCTAGTCTCCGAGAATGCTGTTTCTTATATTTAAAAAAATGAGTAAGTACAAGACGGCATTTGCAAAGGACCTCCCAAATACACGTTAAATATTATATGTAAGGAGTCAGATTCAGCTATCGAGGAGAAGCATTTTGAATGTAAGTTTACATAATAATTACAACAAAATTAATTAGGATATTAGAGTAATGAACAGTTTAGGTTTCAGGCAGGAAATAGAACACAAGGCAAATCAACCGTCATATAAGTGTGTCAACTTACCTTAAATACTTTTGGAATTAATAAGATATAGAGACATACATAAAGATAGGCCACAGATCAGTCAGTGGCTGATTTCTATTTCTGGCTGTAAATGGACTAGTTTATTTCAAACTAAGGCCTACACTGTGAATAATGAAAAAACTGGATTAGAAAAATATATATATCTAAAGGCATTGGAGCACTACCAAGAGCTAAAGATCTAAGAATGAAAGGAAACACACTGAAGTGAGCCCTGTATTTGGTGTCATTTTTCACCTTGGGTTCTGTCAATTTGCAAGCAACACAGGCCAAGCTGAGAAACCAAGCAGCAATAGCTAAGATGGTGACAGGATGAGCAGAACTTTTGGCAGTTTCACAGTGCCTGCAAGCTAAAATTCAGGAAGGAGGAAGAAGGACCCTGGTAAAACACTCTAAGCTTTTCATTGGGATTCTTGTGGGGCTATATCCTAGGAGTTAGGAAGAACTATAAATAGGCCACTACTTACAAAAATCAAAATGTATTCTTTGATAAACCCAATCTTTGTTTTAAGGTGGTCTGCCTTTACTTCAACTGTCTGTCATTGCCGGAAGCAAGAGACATCATGCAGAGTTTCTATAATTTTTTTATACACGACACTTGGCATTTAATAAAAAATTACACCATGCATATTAGAAGCCAGGACCAAGAAAAACAATATAAAACAAGAAAGGACAGAAACAGTCTCACAGTAATCTAGATATTGGAATGATTAGACATGGACTATTAAATAACTGTAATTGGCCAGGTGTGGTGACTCATGTCTGTAATCCTAGCACTTTGGGAGGCCGAGGTGGGAGGATCACTTGAGCTCAGGAGTTTGAGACCAGCCTGGGTGACATAGCAAGACTTCCCTGGTCTCTACTTAACCAAAAACAAACAAACAAACAAACAAACAAACAAAAGCTGGGCATGGTGTTGCATGCCTGTAGTCTAGCTACTACAGAGGCTGAGATGGGAGGAAGGATAATGTGAGCCTGGGAGATCATGGCTGCAGTGAGCTATGGTCTAACCACTGCATTCCAGCCTGGGTGACAGAGTAAGACCCTCTCTCCAAAAACAGAAAAAAATTATGATCAATATTTTTTTAAAGTGATGAAAAGGTGGATAATTTCAGCACAGAATGAGAATCCATAAAAATAAAGAAATTCTAGAAATAAAAACTGTTACTGAAATGAAGAACTCAATAGATTAGTTTATTAGAAAATTAGACAGCTGAGGAAAGAATTAGCGAACTGGATGATGGGTCAATTAGAAAATATATAGAATAGTGCATGGGGGGAATAAAAGAATGGAACACACAATCAATAGTGTAAATAGTATAATAGTGAAAAAGGCTGACTACCATCTAATTGGAGTCCCAGGAGAATAGGAGAGTAGGAATTGAGGAAGAAGCATTATCTTAATAGATTCAGGCCAAGAGTTTTCTAAAATCAATGAAAGACATCAATCCACAGAATGAAAAAGCACTATTGGAATAAATACAATGAAAGCACATTTAGGGCACATGGCAGTCAAACCACTGAAAACCAAAGAAGATAAAAGTCTATTTTTTTTTTGAGGCAGAAATTCACTCTTGTTGCCCAGGCTGGAGTGCAACAGCATGATCTTGGCTCACCACAACCTCCACTTCCAGCGTTCAAGTGATTCTCCTGCCTCAGCCTCCCGAGTAGCTGGGATTATAGGCTTGCACCACCATACTTGGTTAATTTTTTATTTTTAGTAGAGATGGGGTTTCTCTATGTTGGTCAGGCTGGTCTTGAACTCCTGACCTCAGGTGATCTGCCTGCCTCAGCCTCCCATAGTGCTGAGATTACAGGCATGAGCCACTGTGTCCGGCCGATAAAAGTCTTAAAAGGAAAAAAGACATTTCCTTCAAAGAAGCAAAAATATAGCCTACTTTTCAACTGATGGAAGACAGGAGATAACTGAATGACATCTCTATAAAGTGGTAAAAGGAAAAAAAATGTCAATCTAGAATGTTGTACCTGTTGGAAATATTCTTAAAAAATGAAAGAGAAATGCATTCTTTTTCAGACAAACAAGCCCCTGGCACATGCTCAATTGTTCTATTGGACTTCATGTACAAAACAAATTCAAAGGGTTAAGAATTTCAAGTTGGTAGCTTCAGAGCATTAAGCCCCAAATGTGGGGTCCCTTCTGAGTCCAGGATTATGTGTGACTGCACTGGTCACATTGCCATGAAGCCAGCCCTGGTGGTTGGTAGAGGGGTGGACACTGGACCTAAGCAGGGCCAATCAGAGCCATTCCTGGAAATGGATATATAAATATTAGGAATGCAAAGTTATTTATTTTGTTAGAGTTTGAACAACATGATCTGTAGAAAACCAGTCACATTTCCTTAAGGATGCATCAGTAAATATGAGCTAAATGTAATAATTAGAACTTTGGTTTCCAAGCAGATTCCATGCTCTAATTCCCTGGATAGTGAATATAATAAGATGATATATCCATGAATAAGTTACTTTACATTGCCAAAGGGACAGATGTAAATAAGGCTACTAATCAGTTGACCTTAAAATAAAGGTTATCCTGGATTATCCATGTAGGTCCAGTGTAATCACATGAGCCCTTAGAAACAGAGGCAGAAGTAGTAGTTAGGGAAGTGCAGCATATGAAGTGAGAGATCCAAAGGACAAGAAGGATGCAACACATTGTTACAGCCTTTGAAGATTCAGGGGCCATGGGCAGAGGAAAGCAGGCTGCCTCTAGAAGGTAAGAATAACCTTCAATCAAAGATCAGCAAGGAAACAAGTACCTCGGTCTTACAACTACACAGAATTTTGCCAACAACTTAATGAGCCTGGAAATAGATTATCCTGGGATTTCTATAGAAGGACCTAGTCCCACTGACACCTTGATTTTGGCCTTGAGAGATCTTAAGAAGAGGATCTAGCCAAACCTACTAGGCTTCTGTCTTTGAGAGCAGTTAGATAATAAACAAATGTTATTTTAAACCGCCAAATTTGCTGTAATTTGTTACAGTGCCAATAGAAAATCATCTTAAGCAATAAAAAATACAAACAGTTCTAAAACCACCTGTACTATGTACAAGGAAATGTACTTTTACAAAAGATTATTAAGTGTTTGAAAACACCGATTTTATTTACATAATTGACTAATTTAAAAAGTATTATTTTCTTTTCTGTGAAACAAATCTGAAAGCCTCTATTTGCCAGTTCTTCAGTGCAAGACTATGGGACTAGGCTTTGGGAGATCTTGTTTCTACTTTGAGTTGCATCATTTTTAATTGGCTGAGTGACCCTGGACAGGTTACTTTAACTGTTCCTTGGATCAATTGCATCATCTGCAGAATAAGAGGTACAGACTAGTTGATCTTTAAGGTCTCTTTCATTTAAAAAATGCATGAAAGTAGCTTTAGGGATCAAAATGGAATTGTTAGGAAGTTCAACATAAGAATTAATCCCTCAGGATATCAGAAAACTATGTTGCATAGTTTTAAAGTTGGAGTCAAAACTGACTTGAAATTTTTTAAAGAAGAGCTATATTGGCACATGAAATAGAAATTCTGGAACAGATAGGAGACTTGGAACACCAGATCTTTATTGGTGAAAGACATCAAATGAATATATACTTATAAAGATTATGTCTGTAGTTGCAGTTATTGAAAATTGCAAACATAAATGTTGGCAGGTAGACGTTTTACAGAAGGATGAGATCAAAATCCTTTCCTATTTATTTAAAATTACTCAAAATAAGATAGTGGTAGAAATCTTTGTTTCTTTGTTCCTTGTAATTTATTCTGGGAGTAGAGTTTTTAATATTCTAATGGTTAATTTTGTTCTGGTTATCTCCATATCTCTTGTCAACTTAAGATGTGTTTCCCACTGGTAAACACAGTGTCCACTGGTTCTTGCTAAATAAAGATACCATAGTCTATATTCTGCTTCATATTTTAGGTCTTGGAAAAGTGGAAGAAATCTCTAAACTAAACTTAAACATAACCTTATTTGATCCAAGGTCAGTAGATACCTTTCATTTTTCTTTTCCTTTTAGAAAAAAAAAAGGCACTGTTTTGGTGAGTAGAGGTGGCAAGGCTGGGAAATGTGTCGGTAGCTGATAAGAAAGGGAAAGGCCTTAAAACGACACCCACCAAATTTTGTCAGTGCCTTGGAGCTCAGGAAAGTATTTCTTTCCAAGAAGAGAACAGGAATGCCTTTAAAAAAAATTGTTTATTTCCATTAAGGAGAAACCTCAAGGGCCCATGAAAGGTTATTCCTTTGCATAATCTAGTGACAGGTTTACTCATACTCAGAGGTTACATTAATATTTACTGATGGCACAAGTATAAGTTTCACTTTATTAAAAATTGTATGGATGTTGGAACTGCTGTTGAAGAAGCTGGCTTGGTTTGATTTAGCTATGGATATGATAATTATAATATGGCTTTCTGTACTTTTAGAAGTCATAAGTTATATTGCAAGGATTTGTGTATTTGGATTGCTAGAAAGTTACCGTATAGTATTATGACAGTACAGTAGGAAACATTTCAGTGTGAAGAATAGTATGTCTCACATAAATTTTACCATAGAATTAAGTAAGAATCATTAAAATATTCCGGGTTTATTAAAAATTCATTATTCTACTAGATGATCTTTAAAGAGCAATAAGAACTTGAAGAAATAATAGGAAAGCTTTGGTAACAATGACACTGTGTTAATTGAGTTGCAAGAAGGTAAAGAATGTATTAACAGAATGGATCCAAATTTGGCAAAAAAGATTTGTAATAAATCAAGGGGGGAAATCAGTTAATAAAGAAAGAGGCCAGTTATCAGTGAGGGGAGGGGAGTGTATTTAATGATTCTAAATGAAAGGTTAAACTGCTTGGGTGAATTTCAGTTTAACAAAAAGGAAGAAAAGCAATAGGGATAATTAGGCAGTAATAAGAGCATACTGAAAAAAAAAAAGCGGAAAACTGCCTTAGGTGCTAGGGGAATATTGGCTAATGAACTTAACCTCCTGCAGTTATCTTTGAATATTCACTTTTGCTTTATAAATGGGAGAAGTGATGTTTTTAGTTATTTTCAAGGAGGTATGATTCCTTAGCACACTTTATCATATTGTGGACTTTAAAAAAAGTAATTTCAACTTTTATTTTAGATTCTGGGGGCACATGTGCAGTTTGTTACTTGGGTATATTGTGTGATGCTGAGGTTTAGGGTATGATTGATCCCGTCATCCAGGTAGTGAGTATAATAGCCAATAGTTAGTTTATCAACCTTTCCCCCCCTTTTTCCCTCCCCACTCTAGTAGTCCCCAGTGTCTATTATTGCCATCTTTATGTTCATGAGTGACCAATGTTTAGCTCCCACTTTTAAGTGAGTACTTGCAATATTTGGTTCTCTGTTCCTGCATTAATTTATTCTTAGGATAATGGCCTCCATCTGCGTTCATGTTGTTGCAAAGGACATGGTTTCATCCTTTCTTATGGCTGTGTAGTACTACATGGTGCATTTGTACCACATTTTCTTTATTCAGTCCACTGTTGATGGGCACCTAGGTTGATTCCATGTCTTGGCCATTGTGCATAGTGCTGTGATGAACATATGAGTGTGTGCATCTTTTTGGTAGAATGATTTATTTTCCTTTTGATATATGCCCAATAATGGGTTTGGTGGGTCAAATGATAGTTCTGTTTTAAGTTCTTTAAGAAATCTCCAAACTTCTTTCCACAGTGGCTGAACAAATGCTATTAAATGCTGCTTATTGCAAATATTCTCTAGAATATTGATATTGAATCTACCACAGATGTTTATGCAATGTCATGACTATCAACTGTTAGTTATTCTTAACATGAAGTAGGTTGACATAAACACCAACAATGTCATTCAGTCTGCCAGTATTGAAGGAGCAGTGATTCTCTGTAGCTCCATGCTGGATTATGCCTTGCTAAGGACAGTCAACAGTGGGACACTTAGCATCTGCTATACAGTAAGCCGAAAAGGGACATATACAACCAAGGAAAACTTGAAAACTTTTAAGGATGTGGTAAAGCTCAGGTCTTAGTGACATCTGGCTCTGTACTTTTGTATTTTTTTGTATTTTGTATTTTGGGGCAGGCTGCCACATAGGAGTCCAGATGGAATAACTTTGGAATAGATGAATACACTAACTCCAGTTATGTGAAGAGGGGCCACAAACAGCCAGGCAAAGAAAAGAAGACATGCAGATCGCCATGGAAAGCTCCTCTTTGGAAGCGTAGTCACCCTGTGCATAGCTAACTCTATTAGCTAGATTTTCACCATCCTTTTATCTATGTGATAACATTGAAATAACAGCAAATATTCAAGAAGTGGAGCTGATATTCTTTATTTTTATTATTTTTAATAATGTCATTTTGGAATGACAATAATAGTTTTATTTGTTAAAATAAATATAGGGTATACGTACAAAATTAAGCATGTTGCTTAATCAAATAATCTTCATTCATTTTTATCAGCACTATTTTGCATTTTTTTTCTTTTTTCTTTCTTTTTTTTTTTTTTAGTAGAGACTTGGTTTCGCCATGTTGGCCAGGCTGGTCTCGAAATCCTGGCCTCAAGTGATCCACCCACCTCAGCCTCCCAAAGTGCTGGGATTACAGGCATGAGCCACTGCACTCAGCATAGCACTATTTTTGGAACAGTATTTCTACAAAGGAAATAACTACCATGACTACAACAGTTATTAGCTTATTAAGATGTCTCATAAAATTAAGTTTTAAAGTTTCAAGTGATGTTTACTTTTCAATTTCACATGGAAAGTTAGCATGAAAAGACTAATTTTTTAAATAATTGTGTCTTTTCTTAATGAAAAGCATAAATACATTTATAGTTGTTGGAGTATTGAAGAAATTAGAGCTAAATATTTTGGTTGGTTACAATTATTGGTGATTCTGGAACTGTGGTTTACCTACAACATAATGGTTGAGTGTCTTTGAAGATTTTACTGGGCAAAGCAGGATTTTAAATCTTGCCAGAATTTGAAATACAGTATATCATCATATACTATAGCTATATTTTGAATATAACTTTTAATTTTGTATGAATATTACATTAATGAGCAACATGATGCCTTAGTAAGTTACCACTATCAAATGGCAGATAATAATGGTTGAGAGTAATTTCTCTGAACTTTTCCAGATACGTTTTCTTAGAACTTTTTTTTAAAGAGATGCATACTTGAAAGGAGGATATTCTCTTTAAAATTCATGTGGAATTGGTTGAAATAAATTCAGAGTATGTATATACATGCCCAAAGTAAAACACAACAAAACTGAATCGTGAGTTGACATACCTTAACAATATTAGTTAAATTACAAGTTGACTGGTGAACAAAGGATACTCTTATGGAGATTATGATTTTAAGATTTTTTTACAAGTCATTTTATTGAATGTGGTATAGAATAAGATTGTATATAACAGTTAAATTTTCACTGACATTTCAAGAGGTGGAATAATAGAGGAAATACCCATGGACTAGGTTCTAGTCTGGGTTTTGTTTCCAGTAGCTAGGTGACCTGGGTAAGCCACTTAATTAGTTAGGACTTTATTTTCTTAAAGTCATGAAGTTGTCCTGGGTGTCCCCTTCATTAACTTTCACACTAATATGATATATATATAGGCTGGCTGTGATGGAACCTTTCTGAATCCTGTTCTTCCAGTTTAGTATTTATTCTAGAGGATAACATTTTGAATGTTCAGGGACGTTCAAAAGAAATATAATGTGAGCCATATATGTGATTTTAAATTGTCTACTAACACTTTGAAACAAGTGAAAAAAGAAACAAGTGTAATTTTAATTTTAATGTTTTCTAACCCAATAGATCTAAAATATTTCCACATGTAATTAATATTAAAATATTAATGAGATATTTTACATTTTTCGAAATAAGGTCTTAAAAATCTGGTGTTGGTTTCATTTGGCACATCTCAGTTTGGACTAGTTGCATTTCAAGTGTTCAGTAACCACATGTGGCTTTTGGCTACTGTATTGGACCTTGCTGCTAAAGTTATGGAATCTTTATATCTATACCCATGAATCAAATTTAGAGACTTTAGAGTCAGCTTTAATTACCTTTTGTTTTCTCCTCTCTTCTATACAATAATGACAGAGACTTGCATTCCCTAGAATCTGTCAAGATTTACAGGTAAATCAGTACATTTTGCTCTTATTTCCAAGCATCTGGAAAGAGTACTGATGTTTATTTCCAAACATCTGGAAAGAGATATTTCTGGGAAGAAATATCTGTGAGTCCTCTTCAATTCCTTAAGTCACTTACTGCCTTAGTTTAGTAAAATCAGACTTCTATCTCTAATATTCTACAAAAACTCTTTGGAAAAATTCTCAAATCTTCTCATTGCTAAATCCAATGGCCACGATACAAATGTTTCTTCATCTCTTAGCAGAAATGGACAGTATGAATACTTCCTCCTTGAAGTTTTCTGGCCCTTTGTTGTATATTACATCCTTTTTTCTTGGTTCTGTTTTAGCTTTGTATGCTTTGCTGGTTCCTTTTTTGGCCCTCTTCTCTTTCTTTCTTTCTTTCTTTATTTTATTATTATTATTATTATACTTTAAGTTTTAGGGTACATGAGCACAATGTGCAGGTTTGTTACATATGTATACATGTGCCATGCTGGTGTGCTGCACCCATTAACTCGTCATTTAGCATTAGGTATATCTCCTAATGCTATCCCTCCCCCCTCCCCCCCACCCCACAACAGTCCCCAGAGTGTGATGTTCCCCTTCCTGTGTCCATGTGTTCTCATTGTTCAATTCCCACCTATGAGTGAGAACATGCGGTGTTTGGTTTTTTTGTCCTTGGGATAGTTTACTGAGAATGATGATTTCCAATTTCATCCATGTCCCTACAAAGGACATGAACTCATCATTTTTTATGGCTGCATAGTATTCCATGGTGTATATGTGCCACATTTTCTTAATCTAGTCTATCATTGTTGGACATTTGGGTTGGTTCCAAGTCTTTGCTATTGTGAATAGTGCCACAATAAGCATACGTGTGCATGTGTCTATAGCAGCATGATTTATAGTCCTTTGGGTATATACCCAGTAATGGGATTGCTGGATCAAATGGTATTTCTAGTTCTAGATCCCTGAGGAATCACCACACTGACTTCCACAATGTTTGAACTAGTTTACAGTCCCACCAACAGTGTAAAAGTGTTCCTATTTCTCCACATCCTCTCCAGCACCTGTTGTTTCCTGACTTTTTAATGATTGCCATTCTAACAGGTGTGAGATGGTATCTCATTGTGGTTTTGATTTGCATTTCTCTGATGGCCAGTGATGGTGAGCATTTTTTCATGTGTCTTTTGACTGCATTAATGTCTTCTTTTGAGAAGTGTCTGTTCATGTCCTTCACCTACTTTTTAATGGGGTTGTTTGTTTTTTTCTTGTAAATTTGTTTGAGTTCATTGTAGATTCTGGATATTAGCCCTTTGTCAGATGAGTAGGTTGCGAAAATTTTCTCCCATTTTGTAGGTTGCCTGTTCACTCTGATGGTAGTTTCTTTTGCTGTGCAGAAGCTCTTTAGTTTAATTAGATCTCATTTGTCAATTTTGGCTTTTGTTGCCATTGCTTTTGGTGTTTTAGACATGAAGTCTTTGCCAATGCCTATGTCCTGAATGGTATTGCCTAGGTTTTCTTCTAGGGTTTTTATGGTTTTAGGTCTGACGTTTAAGTCTTTAATCCATGTTGAATTAATTTTTGTATAAGGTGTAAAGCAGGGATCCAGTTTCAGCTTTCTACATATGGCTAGCCAGTTTTCCCAGCACCATTTATTAAATAGGGAATCCTTTCCCCGTTGCTTGTTTTTGTCAGGTTTGTCAAAGATCAGATAGTTGTAGATATACACCAATAACAGGCAAACAAAGAGCCAAATCATGAGTGAACTCCCATTCACAATTGCTTCAAAGAGAATAAAATACCTAGGAATCCAACTTACAAGGGACATGAAGGACCTCTTCAAGGAGAACTACAAACCACTGCTCAATGAAATAAAAGAGGATACAAACAAACGGAAGAACATTCCATGCTCATGGGTAGGAAGAATCAATATCATGAAAATGGCCATACTGCCCAAGGTAATTTATAGATTCAGTGCCATCCCCATCAAGCTACCAATGACTTTCTTCATAGAATTGGAAAAAACTACTTTAAAGTTCATATGGAACCAAAAAAGAGCCCGCATTGCCAAGTCAATCCTAAATCAAAAGAACAAAGCTGGAGGCATCACGCTACCTGACTTCAAACTATACTACAAGGCTACAGTAACCAAAACAGCATGGTACTGGTACCAAAACAGAGATATAGATCAGTGGAACAGAACAGAGCCCTCAGAAATGGCCCTCTTCTCTTTTCCCTTTATCCACTGCTCTTGACTTCTTGCCTACCTGATTTCTTTTTGAAGCATCATACCTCTAATTTTAGCTCTCCATTGGATATATGTGTATGATGATATTCCTCAGACTTCTCAAACCCAACCTAGCCCATACCAAACTTGTTTTCTTCTTCTGGTTACTATTTTGATTATTGCCATCATATTTAGTCACAAGTCAAAGTTAGAGTAACTTCCGTCTTTAACTTCTAGGTTTTTCTTATCATCTGTATCCAGTTAGACACAGAGTCTTTTTGGGTCTACCTGAAAAATATCTATTGAATATTTTTCTTTTCTCCATTTACTAAGTCCAGGTGCCACATAGATCTCTCCTTCTTTGACTATGATATGTTTTCTCTAGTACATTTTCCACATTGCTAGCAGATTTATTTCCAACATGATTTGGATAATATCACTTTCCTGCTTACAACTTCTGCTGATTCCATTTTCTTCTTACATTGCATATGAGTCCTAGACTGCTGTTCTATCTTTAACTCTAGACATTCTCTTTTATAGTTCTCTCTCCTCTAAAAGTCAAGACTTAAAAATATTTCAAATGATGAAATTTTAGGCTTCTTGATGGCTACTGGGAGAAACTAGCCATCCAATATGGATAGTATGCCCCCTAGAGCCCTGCTATAATAATAATAAATGGGCAAATACGATGTATTTATGTGATACCCATAATTAGGTTAATAAGCATGTTTCTTTTTTTTGTAAGTAAATCGCTGTATGGATATTTTAGTTCTTGGGAAGCAAGAGTTAATAACATCCAGGTAACAATGAGGGATGTATGTTTTATTTACACATATGCTTTCTATACTTGGAAACTAATATAGCGGATTATCTTGGTTAAGCTGTACAGCTCAGCTGACTTTTATAGGAAAACAATAGATCCCCTGAGGTAATACTAATGTAAGTAAAAAGTAATTTTGGCCATTAGTATATCTAGTTGGGATGAGAAAGAATGACTTTAATTGTTACCTATTTACTAATATTTTTACAATTGGTTGTTTCCTGGCCTCTTTATTCTCCTAGCGTATTTGAGATGAGATGAGATGTTAGTTCTCTACAGTGCAACATATTTTTCTTCTTAGCCAAATCCTGTTATTAACCTCATTTGCCTTAGCTGACAACAGGTTTCCCTTAGGCAGTGTAAGCATCGATGCTCTGAGGAAGAGGATAAATATTAATTGGAGTGTACTACTTCTTGGAGACCTTTAAGAAGTACTAAATAGTCTGAGAAAGTGATTTTTGCTTCTACTTCGGGAGTGTTTGTTTAAATACTTAATTACTTAATTTGAAAGAATACTAGAGGTCATAAACAGTAATGAATATATTGTCAACTGGAATATTTTTGCATATACTCAGAATGTTTTGTCCTTTTCTCAAAACTAAAGCAAGGTAATAAACAATGATCATAGTTAAAAGGGTAATTAACCTTACTGTCTCTGTAATCCCGAGGAAGTCTAGACATGAACTTAGGAGTTGGCATATTGTTTTCAATATACATACCAGCCATCTTTGAACATTTATTCTGTAAAATGACTTGTATTATTCTTAAGTGAGTATGAGCAGTGTGACTCACATAAGTAGGAGAAAAGAAGCCAAAAACTGCAACAAAATATTCCCTTTAAAATGAATACCATCTTTACAGAACTGAATATATTTCTGGACTGTATATAGAATTGGAAATTTTAGAACTAAAAGTTTTTAAGAGCTTACTATGTGTCAGGAATTGTTCTAAATACTTTACATATATTACCTCATTTAATCTTTCCAATAGCACTGTGAGGTAAGAACTGTTATTTTACAGTGAGGAACCTGAGGCACATAGAGATTGGGTGACTTGCCCAAGGTCACCCAGTAGGTGCTGGGGTGAGGATTTACACCAGGGCCTTCTCGCCTCAGGGTCTGTGCTTTTGACCACTTGGGTCTTCTGCTGATCAGTGATTTAATCTGCTATTTGGTCAATCTGGTTTTTTACTTATGAACTTTCCTGCTACTACTCTTAGCTCATACTTAGTACAGTTGTCCCTTCATATCCATGGGGAATTGGTTCCAGGACCTCTCAATTGTACCAAAATCCAAAGATGCTCAAGTCCCTGGTGTGAATGGTGTAGTATTTGCATATAACCTATGGACATCATTTTGTATACTTTAAATTATCTCCAGATTACTTAGGACACCTAATACAATGTAAATGCTATGTAAATAGTTGTTACACTGTATTGTTTAGGGAATAATAAGAGGGAAAAAATGTCTGTACATGTTTAGTACAGACAGTTTTTTCCCAAATATGTTTGATCAGCTTTTGGCTGAATCCATGGATGTGGAACCCACAGATATGGATGGCCTACTGTACTCTTATTTCTAAGCTGAACCTTTCTTGAGATCTAGATATTTCTGATGTATTGATAAATGTACTTATATAAATACACAGATATAGTACATAACTACATCTCAGGGCCATTTTATACAGTAACAGTAATCACTTTTTGTTCATTCTAGTTATCGTAACTGAGGTATATTTCTGCTAAGCCAAGTAAGGGAATTTTTTAAATAAGTTTTGTGTGTGTTTATTTTTACTTTAAAAAGATGGTTTATAATTTGCAAAGATCAATGAGGATTTCTTTTCCCATGTTCTCTCCCCAACTCCTTACCCTTTCCTAAAAAGCGACTAAATTTGATAATTTTTTTTTATTATACTTTAAGTTTTAGGGTACATGTGCACAATGTGCAGGTTTGTTACATATGTATATATGTGCCATGTTGGTGTGCTGCACCGATTAACTCATCATTTAACATTAGGTGTATCTCCTAATGCTATCCCTCCCCGCTCCCCCCACCCCACAACAGGCCACAGTGTGTGATGTTCCCCTTCCTGTGTCCATGTGTTCTCATTGTTCAATTCCCACCTATGAGTGAGAACATGTGGTGTTTGGTTTTTTTGTCCTTGCGATAGTTTGCTGAGAATGATGGTTTCCAGCTTCATCCATGTCCCTACAAAGGACATGAACTCATCATTTTTATGGCTGCATAGTATTCCATGGTGTATATGTGCCACATTTTCTTAATCCAGTCTATCATTGTTGGACATTTGGCCTGGTTCCAAGTCTTTGCTATTGTGAATAGTGCTGCAATAAACATACGTGTGCATGTGTCTTTATAGCAGCATGATTTATAATCCTTTGGGTATATACCCAGTAATGGGATGGCTGGGTCAAATGGTATTTCTAGTTCTAGATCCCTGAGGAATCACCACACGGACTTCCACAATGGTTGAACTAGTTTACAGTCCCACCAACAGTGTAAAAGTGTTCCTATTTCTCCACATCCTCTCCAGCACCTGTTGTTTCCTGACTTTTTAATGATTGCCATTCTAACTGGTGTGATATGGTATCTCATTGTGGTTTTGATTTGCATTTCTCTGATGGCCAGTGATGATGAGCATTTTTTCATGTGTCTTTTGGCTGCATAAATGTCTTCTTTTAATTTTTTATTTATTTTTATTTTTATTTTTTTTAGTGACGCCTGGTCTCAAACACTGCTACCCCTCCCCATCCCCAAACAATTAAACAAAACTAAGTGCACATATTTTGGGAGGAAAATCACTATTAAGGACCATTTCTTTGGCTGAAGTAGGGGTTTGAAAACTGTCTTTTAAAAGCCGGAATAGACCCCAGGAAGTGAGTGGGAGTGTAGTGTTTCACATATAGCTGAAATAGCCCAGGTAGGGGATTGATGATTTATCAGAATCTTGACTGAGAGCAGAATTATAAAAAATACGTTGTAAGCAAATAAAACACTTGAGGACTTAGGATGTACACCACATAGGGGTCAGAGAGCCCATTATGGCAGGAGTGACAGGTGTTACTGATCTTTTGGACAATGGGTAGTTTACATAGTAAAATTTAAAGAGTTGGCTGTGTTGGCCGGACGCGGTGGCTCACACCTGTAATCCCAGCACTTTGGGAGGCCAAGGCGGGTGGATCACGAGGTCAGAAGATGATTGAGACCATCCTGGCTAACACGGTGAAACCTTGTCTCTACTAAAAATACAAGAACAAAATTAGCCGGGCCTGGTGGCGGGCGCCTGTAGTCCCAGCTACTTGGGAGGCTGAGGCGAGAGAATGGCGTGAACCCGGGAGGCGGAGCTTGCAGTGAGGCGAGATCGCACCACTGCACTCCAGCCTGGGTGACAAGCTAGGCTCCGTCTTGGGAAAAAATAAAATAAAATAAAAAAGAGTTGGCTGTGTTTTTGTATATTCCCAGCATACATTTGATTGGTTGGGTAGGGTCTGTGTAAAAATGATTGAGGCTAGAGTGACTTAATGTGTAGGTCAAGGGAAAAACATCAGAGGAAAAATTAATCATAATAATAGCAGCTAATGCTCATAGAACACTTACTACAAGCCAGGTATTGTTCTAAGCACTTTATATAGATTAATTGATTTAATAGTTAAAAAATTAATGTAAGTAATTTGGCATATATTTCACATAGCTGTCCTGTGACTTGTAAACTTTACTTATTTATTTACTTATGAGGCATGGTTTTGCCGTGTTGCCCAGGCAGAGTGCAGTGGCATGGTCATAGCTCACTGTAATATTCAACTCCTGGGCTCAAGTAATCCTCCTGCCTTAGCTTCCCAAGTAGCTGTGACTGCAGGTCAACACTACCATGCATGGCTAATGTTTTCATTTTTAAATATTTTGCAGAGGCAAGGTAATTGCTATTTTTCTCAGGCTGGTCTTGAATTCCTGACTTCAAACGATTCTCCCACCTCGGCTTCCCAAAGTATTGGGATTACAGGTGTAAGCTATACCTGTAATCCTGGCCTTGTATATTATTACCTTTATGCCCATTTTATTAGTGTACAGAGAGGTAAATTAACTGGACTTATGTAATCTAGTACGTGGTAGAGGCTAGATTCAAAGTGAAGCAGTCTGCCTTCACAATCCATGCTCCTGACCTCTGCCATATCCTTCTAGATTAAGATATAAGTGTGAAGGAGGAAAGGAGCAAAACAGTAGCAAATGTATATTTGACAGAAAGTGATGTCTTTACTACCAATTATTTCAAATCTCAATTTGCGGCAGCCATGCTGAGGCCAAACTACTTTTTAGAATTTTGATAAACAAATTATGTAAATACTCTAAAGAATTGGCTTATCCCTGTGTACCAGATAGGGCCTTGGTGAGAAACAGACGGTACATTCAGTGGGGACAATGAAGAGAGTTTAATGAATGGACTTCATTATAGAGGGATGGGTGGTAGTGCAGAATGCAACCATTGAACGATAGTGAAGTGCCCAGGGACTAGCAACAGTGGGATGTCATCATAGCCTGATGCCAGAAGGAAAAAGAGGTGGGAATGGAATTACCCATTCTGGTGAGAGCTAGAATTATGGGAGCGGGGCTAGTGGACAGGGAATAGGACTGTGGATAGCTGAATGTAGTTGCTACCAAAAAAGTAGCCTGGTGGGGGTATGGAGTGGCAACAAATACCCTCCCTTCTCTCTTCTGTTGTCTTGTGATCTTGAACAGGTGCCTCCCATTTGCCAACCCCAACTTGAAGCTAGAAATTAAAGAAGCATGGATGGTGCAGTTCACAGAGGTTAGCCTCTGGGATGTGGAGCAGAAAGGAGCAGGGAATGGATTTAGAGGGCAACAGAGATTAACCAGCATGTCACATGTTATGGGTTGAGTTGGATCCCCCCCAAAAAGGTTGAAGATCTGGGTCTTTACAGAAGTAATCAAGTTAAAATGAGGTGTCATTTGTATGGGTCCTAATCCAATATGACTGGTATCTTTATAAACAGGGGAAATTGGGACACATACACACACACACGGAAGATGATGTGAAGAGATATAGGCAGAAGATGGCCATGTGCAAGTCAAGCAACACCTGAGGCTGCCAGAAACTAGGAGAAAGGCATGGAACAGATCCTTCCTTACTGCCTTCAGAGGGACATAGCCTTCCTGGCACCTCAATTTCAGATTTCTGGCCTCCGGAACTGTGAGAATACCTTTATGTTGTTGTAAGCTACCTCGTGTTTGGTATTATGTTATGGCAACCCTGCAGAATAACATACCATATGTCATGAAAAAGTTCTTTATTGATCAGATTTGTTTTCAGTTTCTTTTTAAGTGTATATGTAGCCACAGAGCCACGAAGACCTTAGAAATCAACTGATGTAAAATACTGATTTTGGACATGCAGACCTTGCCGTCGGTCACACAAACTTAATGGCAGGGGCAGAGCTAGGGCCCTATAGACGAACTGTATTAGAATTCTTAGAGGTGGACATGATAGGGTTTTAGTTAGGTCCGTAAGCACATTTTATCGTTGAACTTCTAGTTTAGAAAAGCTCTGTCACACAAAGAAATGATAAATGTTTGAGATGATGGATATCCCAGTTACCCTGATTTGATGATTGCACATTGTATGCTTATATTATCACCCGTACCTCATAAATGCAACTATTATGTATTCATAATAATTCAAAAAAAAATTTTAATAAAGGAAAACCATTATTTCTATATTTTCCAAGTTTTAATGTCCTGATCATTAATTTCTGGATGTAATTAACTGTGTTTCATTGGTTCATTAATTTCCTAATCTCTACTTTGAACCAAAATTTTCTTGTTAATATGAGGCAGTTTTGGAAAACCATTGGGCACAAAGCTGTGTTTTGAAAATTTAGAAGAAAAATAATCTTATTCAGGTGATTCATGTTATTCATTACTTTGTTTAATGATTATAAATTCACTAAGATGTATCCAATTGGGAGACTATTTATGTAAGCAAGCTGGAAATTGACATGTGTACATAATAAGTTGCTCAAACAATTACTGGTTATACTTTGAGTCTTACTTTGGTTGATGATTTAAAAATTATACATTTAGAATATTTATTATTAAAATAAAAATATATAAATAAGTATAAAGATGTTTGTAAAAATCACTTATCAACTCCCCGAGAAGATACTATAGTACATACACATCCAGGTTTTTTTTATCTCTGTGTTTGTGCACGTGTGTGTGTATGATCTATATAAAATGGAATTGTGTCATACAAACAATCTTATAGCCTACTTTTAAAAACTCAACATTATAGTGGCAAATTATTTTTTTCCATGACAGTGAATACATTTTGAAGGAATGCTGTGACCCTGCAAGTGATACAGAAACAGTTGTTTCCAGTTTTTACTAAACATTATGTTAAATGTGTTTTTGCCTTGTAAACAATATGAAAAACATTCCTGTAGGTAAATCATTGTACTGTTATCCAACTCTTTTTCTACATGGAATCAAGTTTGCATGATGAGCAAAGAGCATCATAAGAGTGATTTCCAGTCTCCAGAATAAAGTGAAAACTCAGGAACATATCTCAATAGGAAAAATTTGCAGTAGGTTGCAGAGACATGCCAAAGTCAATGTACAAACAAAGACTTCAAAGAAAAGAGGAGTTAAAAAAGCCTTCACTATAAACCTTAAGCTATATATTGGGAATAAAAATGATTACAACTCTTTAGGGAAGCAATTTAGCAATGTGTAGCAAGAGCCATAAAAATACGTTCATCTCTGCTAGAATGTGTGTTCCTGTGCGTGTGCGTGTATGTGTGTGTGTATTTCAGGATGATTTTTTTTGCTTTTAATTTTTTGTTTGAATGTTTTATTTTGAAAAAAATTAAATGTGCTTCACTTGGAACTCCCATATGCTTCCCCAATCTGTATTATTTTGTACCAAATCCCAGATATCATATTGGCTTTTAATTTTGATTATTGTTTTTGATATATAGTAATTCAGTTGTGAGGAACGTATTTTAGGAAAAGAATTTGAAATATTGGAAAGGCTTATGTTTAATAAGTTCCTAATGGAATTATTTGTAATGGTACAAAAATTGAAAGCAACTATCCAACACTAAGACAAAATATAAATTGTGGAATGTACACTTGATGGAATACCATACCTAAAGTGAAGCCTGTGAAGAGTTTATGGTAACATGGGAAAAAGATTATGCTGTTAAATAAATAAATGAATAAGATGGTTAAGCAAGTATATAGAATCAAATAAGCAAGCAAAAATGTGGCTTGGAAAAATATGAGAAGGAACTATACTAAAATGCTGAATAATGATTTACTTGTGTCATAGTCTTACAGTTTTGTGGGTGTATTTTTTCCTTTTGCCTGGTGTTCAATATAGTCCATATTTTTATATTGACCATTAATTAGTGTTATGGTAAGAAGAATGCAATAATCTTGAATTGTGATAAAAACATAGAACATCATGTTGGGCTTTAGATAATCATGCAACCTGACTGTAATCATTTTTTTTTGGCAATTGTGGGAACAATTTATAAGGACAAATAATATCAAAGAAGGATTTTGATAGGATTTTCCTTGTGGAAAAATTTGCAAATAACTGCTGTCATTCCTATCTTCTCCTAGTTAACTTTTCTTCTTTAACCACTTAAAAAAAAAAAAAAAGGAAAACATTTATTAGAAAATCTCCCACAAATACCTTTGCTTATGAAGTATAAACAAAACAATAATAAAATAGCTGACTCTTTTGTTCTTTCTTTCTAACTTTCTGAAAGGTTAATTTGTTGGCATTAAGTTAGCTTCTCATTTCTAATTTGTCTTCCTCTATTTTCTTTTAGTTCTTGGAATTTGCACTAAAACTCTTAAACATCAATCTGTTCAGCTGTATTTGTGAAAGAAATATTCCTTATCTAATAGCATTTAGATAATAACAGTTAAAATTTCTTAAAAAACTGAATTCAAGTGCCCAAGTAGTTGTGTGCTTATTCTGTTTAGTTTGTTTATTGCATTTCAAATGAGTTTAAGTGTGTGTTACAATTTGTGTCTGAGGCTCTGGCTACCCTCTCTCCCTGTACTCCTTTGACCCTCATGCTAAGGTGACATTTCAGCCCACACAGCTGAATTTCAAAATAAAGCATTGCCTGGTTTTTAGTTGTCTTCTGGGGCCTCTAGAGGTGCAGTAATACAAAGAGCTACTCCATGAAGCATTTTTCTTTCATTGAAATCTAAGATAACTTTATTCAAATTCTCTGATTTTCCAAGTCAGCTTCATTTCAAAGCAGAAAGCCAAGAATGCTTTCCAGACTTTAGCAATTTCCTTTATTGCTCCATATTCTTTCTTAGGAATGACAGTGCACACTTGTAATCCTCCTACCATAGGATCCCCCTGCACTGAAGAGGGAGTTCCCTGTGAATTTCTGATCAGTAAAAAGGATATGTTTTAAGGGAAAAGCTATATTTTACTATAAGAAATTATCGATGATATATAATAATACCAGAAACTTTTGCCTGTCATTTAGGTTGCTGTGACAGAGGGAAAGGACATGATAAATGGCACTTGAAACTTTTGACTAGAAGTATCACATACCACTTTTGCTTGTATTTCATTGCTCAAAGCAGTGACATGTTTACTCTTAAAGGGGGAGTAAGTAAATATAGTATAATGATATAATAAAGGTATAAAGGAATGTTTGTTTATTATTTGTAAGTACTTTCATAGATCTGATTGGTTGATTGATTAGTTTATTTAAACAAAATTTATTGAATGCTTACTGTTTATCATTGTTGTATTACTAGTGCCTATCATATGCACAAGGGACAAGATTCCTGCACTCATGGAGCTAACATTGTTGTGATAATATTGTTTTGGAAATAAGCTTGTCAGTATTTATCAAGAATCTTAACAATTCTTTTATCTTTTTCCCCATTAATTTCACTTCTGGACTGCTACACTAAGGAGATATTATTAAATATGAAAATATGTATAATGATAACAGTTTTCTTTGTAATATTGAAAAATCAGAAACAGATGTCTAGCAGGAAAATAGAGGGAACTCTATTATATTTACTCATAGAATATTATGAACTCATCAGTTTGTATTAGAAACATATGCTACATTTTTTTAGTGGCTATTTTCAATAACATTTTAGCATTCTGTGGTGACATAAAGCAGATAACATAGTTCATTCTGGGTGTAAGGACTAGCAAATGGTGAAGATTTTAGATTGTTAGGATTACATAGGATAATTATATGTCCCCAAGTATTGAGTTTATGTACAAGGAGATTAGGAGGATGTAGAGAAACTAGAAGTTTTGAATTCTAGTAGTGTATTCAGTCATTCAAGGAGACATATCCTGAAGGAAACTGGAAATACAGAATCAGAGACTGGTTAAAAATAAAGCTAAAAATGTTCTTTGGGGATTCATCAGTATGGAAATGTTAGTTGATCTTGTGGAAGCAGATGAGCTGTGAAGGAGTGAATCAAGATGAAGGGGAATATAGGCAGAGAATCAAAGGGGGATGATGGTGGGGTAGAAGAGGAAAAGGATCTTGAAGAGAGTAACAGAAAGAACAGGGATAGGAGAATCAGGAAAATTTTCTGTTTGGGGAAATTGTGGAGTAAAGAACTTTTTGAAGGGAAATAGAGCAGAGGCAGAGGAGAAAGATAGGAGGAACAATTTTATTGGTAATTTAGGGTAGTTTTCCTGGTAACTTAGGGTGGTACAATGGCAAGTTATTCATTTGTTAAAACAGAAAGCATATTATGTTTATTTTTGATAGAATGGTAGCATTCCATAAGTTTTTTTTTTTTTTTCTTGAGACGGTGTCTTGTTCTGATGCCCAAGCTGGAGTGCAGTGGCATGATCATGGCTCACTGCAACCTCTGCCTCCCAAGTTCAAGTGATTCTCCTGCCTCAGCCTCCTGAGTAGCTGGGGAGTACAGGCGCATGCCACCACGCCCGGCTAAATTGTATTTTTTGGTGGAGATGGGGTTTCACCATGTTGCCCAGGCTAGTCACAAACTCCTGACCTCAAGTGACCCACCTGCCTCAGCCTCCCAGAGTGCTGGGATTACAGGCGTGAACCACCGTGCCCTGGTGCATTCTATAAAAATTGATCAGAGTCTTTTGACTCTTTAAAAACCACTTTTAATTAAAGACTCGATAGAGTAAGCAGAAATTATTTACATTTTTAATAGAAATCTAGTCATACAATGAAAATGTACTCGAACATTTGTTGATACAAAGACAAGATTTATACTAAGAAGTAGTCAAAAATACCAATTTTATTTATTGATTTATTGGAAAAATAATGTATATCTTGGAGACTGGAGCAGGCTAAGTGACTTGAAAGCTGCAAGAGAGAAAAAAAGGTAGCACATTTAAGCTTTAAATCTTTTAGACAAAAATATCTAGATAGTATGGTTCTGTTTAGAAACTCAATGATTTATATGCTATATCTTGAAGCAACTAAAGGACATGGTGAACATTTTTCATATGTCACAAAGTGTTTTCTATTTTTGCTTTAAGGGAAAAATTAGCAATATTTGGAGACTTCTCAATAACTTTGTGGGGAGAGCTAGGGCATTTGTAATGAGAAAAATATAGTTTTGCCATATATGAAAAAGTAAGTTATAGGCCAGTAAAATGTTTCAGTATCTTGTATACCTAGAAGGACTGCTGTGACAATTGTGCCTGTATAGATCTCATTTATCCTTAAAACCTTCTAGTTTTAAATTGGTACAGACAGTGTCCTTAGTCAAGTAGTATGGTTGGAATATATTTAAATTTCTGTTTATATATTCTGTTTTTCGCCCACTGCAGAATCTAACAGACAGGTTTTTATAGTTTTCTTTTTTTTTCAAGGCCAGTATTAAGTAAAATGTAGCAGGTGATCTGATTTGGTATAATTGATAAATATTTAGAATGTTAGGTTTTTAGTTAGGAAAAGACCTTATTGATCATCTGCATTTCACCTGCTTTTGCAGATAAAGGACTGGAGACACAGGAAAATTAAATATTCTAGTCCCACTAGAAGTGAGCTATCTGACTGTCAATATGTGTATTTCCAATAATCTCTGCTGCACCTAATCTTACAATATCCGTGCTAAAATGTAAATGTAACCAGGTAGAGAATTACCATTGACTCACTGTTGATGTGGTTTCAGTAATTCAGCAAACCAGAATCCTGAGTCAAGTATCATGTAGTAGGTAAGAGAAGAGAGAGGGAAGGAAATCTAGGCATGGGATGTTCAGTCTGTTACTGTAAGAATTGCTCTGGTCTTGGAGACAAAGGGCCTGGGATTCAGTTTTGACAATGCCACTTATTAACTGTGATTTTAGAGCAAAACCCTAAATTCTCCAACCTTCAGTTTCTTTATATATGAAATGGGAATAAACATTGTTGCGGTACTTACTTCTAGGTTAACTGTGAGAATCAAGGCCACTGTGAGAGTCAATTTCTAGTTTACCAACACTTATTTGCTGTTACTATGTGCTAGGCAATATTGTAGCCTTCAACAATACAAAGACAATGGAAACTTTTATAACATATTACAAAAGGCTAAAAACTAAGAAGTAATATTTAGCAGGAAGTCTGATTGATATCGTTCATAAATATTTAGAATATTTTGTTTTTAATTTGGAAAAGACCTTAGTGTTCAAGAGAGACTTTTGTCTCCTTAGTCTTCAAAGAGATTACAACTTGGAGAGATGATCCTTTAGGCAAAAAGCCTTATGATATAGTTGATTGAGATTGTCATTATAATAGCAGTTTTACAAGCTGTTAACTAATCTAGGATTGAAGAGAGGAAAGGAATGTCAGCAGTACATCAATAAGGAAGAATATAGTTTTCTTAGAAGTAGAGGAATGAGTGTTTTTTCATTTTTATTATTTTGCTTTAAGCCAGCTCCATTATATGATACCATCTTGTTTGCCCTTCTGCTAGAGACCAAACCACCCCTACCACTGTTTTAGTAAACAAGAGATTGAATAACCTTAGTTCAGTCAAGGATCTCACCTTTTCTTGCCCTAAAGAGTTAATTGGCTTCATTGAGATTTTGACTGTCAGTTTTAAGATTCATAAATTTCTAGCAGTCTGTGTGGATTATTCTAGTGTTACTATTTAAGGAAATGATGACCCTCTAGTGACAGGTTTTCTGATTGTAAGCTATTTGCCATTTATAATCCTGCTATATGTTTTTGCACTTATATTTGTGGTGTTTTATGCATTCTATGATGTCTATTTTTTCATATTTGAACATACCTGAAACTGGGATGCTTCTTTGAATTGATGGACTCAAAATCCATGTTGGGTAGGTGGTGGTTTTGATGGAGTTGTTATCTGTGCATGTGTGAATGTGGTCATAATGTCAAAGTTTAATTGAGTTATATGCACTTCAGGTATTCTGATGATTCCCAAATCCTATGATTTAGGCTTGGAAGGATAAGTTATATATACTCATCTATCTACATGAGAGGCATGGGGCAGAACAGTGGAATATATGATACAGATATCCAAAAAATGAAATCTAATTGATAAAAAAGCATTATGTCTTAGTTTAATTGGCAGCCTTTTTGCTTCTAGGGATATATAAATAGGAAACTTATATCATATAATGATGGTGCTTTGGATTCATTCATATTTGGATTCAAAATATTGATGCTGCACTATTTTATTTTGAGTAATTTGAATGGGATGACTTATGACTTAATGGAAATTTTAAGAAAGCCTGTTTATGGAAGATGGATCAAAAGTCATACTTTTAATGATAGATTCTGTCAAGGGATACTTTTAAAGAAAGGTTAAAATCATGTCTTTTATTCAAATGTAAAAAGAATGGGTATCAAAGACTTTATTAAGCTCATTAATTAATGAGGGGATCAGTAAGATGTTACAAATTATTCAAAGGAGAATTTTAAGAGCACACATATATGGGCAATCAAGGATGCTGAAATGAATGTGCAACAGACACAAAACTGGTTAATAGCCACAGGCCAATTATCCATTTCATTTCACTGGACACAATTTATTTGCATTTTTATGGAAAAGAATTGTTTGTATTATTCTGTGTCTTACAACTACATGGTTGTAAAGTAGCAGAAAGACAATGTGAGGCTCATATTCTGACTGACTCAGATAATCTGGAAGGATATACTAGATAGGACATCCACTAATATTTTGCATATTTCAGTGTTTCACAATTTTTCCTGACAAATCTTAAAGTTTAGAAGTTTTCCTGATAGACTTTGTATCAAATTCTAATTTCATGGGAAGGATTTCATTCAGACCATGCTAGAAAGATGATTACCTGATGTTTTCTTATGGTTTCTCCCTTAATCATTCATCATTCTATCTAGCTGTGTTAGAGTGTTAATGGTTTTGAATTTCTCATTTATATCTTTGGGTCAGTAAATTGAATTTAATCCAGATTAAATTTTTGGGTAAAGAGAAACTTAAAAAAAGCTTTAAAACTAAGGGATCTACAAACACTTGTTGATTATATACTTTATAAAATCCCATCTAATTAAAATAAATTATCTCAATAATTCTTAATAATGAAACTATAAAAATTATAAGAGTAATCTTAGGAATATTTTTTAGTAATGTTTTTTGAAATGATACACAGGAAATATTAATGAAATTAGCTATATTTGAGTGGGTCTTTGCATTTAATTCCTTTTATACTTCCTTTAGTGAGTTGAGAATGAATAGTTTCCCATTTTTTAATGGGGTTAATCCCTTAAATATGGAGAAGTGGAAAATTAAATGTATTTGATGGAGAGCAGAATCAAAGCTATGATCACAGAATATATACTTTTTCAAAATAAAAATAAAAATTTTTAACTTTATTTTTACCCATGAATTTTGACTGAGAATAAGTTGTCACTTGATGAGCCACGTGTGGTGGCCTGCACCTGTGGTCCCAGCTATTCTGGAGGCAGAGATGGAGGATTACTTGAGACCTTCAAGTTGAGGCTTCAGTTAGTTGTGATCACATCACTGCACTCCAGCCTAGCTGACAAAGCAAGACCCCATCTCTAATAAAAAACAAAAACCAAAAACCCTCAAAAAGTCCAAAGTTTTTTATATGGTTTCAATTCACTGTTAGAAAGTTGTCTCACAATGCTTTGATGATGTATTAAATATATGAATGCATGAAGTTCTTACTGAGCCTGCAGATACAGTTA
This sequence comes from Pan troglodytes, assembly GCF_028858775.2. Lineage (NCBI taxonomy): Eukaryota > Metazoa > Chordata > Mammalia > Primates > Hominidae > Pan > Pan troglodytes. The sequence goes on along the minus strand of NC_072404.2, from coordinate 126,838,977 downwards.
TTTAAGTGTTATGTGTATCAGCTGGGTGAGGTATATTTTTGAGACGTAACCCTTCACATTTGAAAGTCTGGCATTTAATTGGGCTAAACTTCCCAAACCATAGGGAAATACTCATTGATTCATTAACTTATTCAGCAAATATTTATTGAGTGCTTATTATAAGGCAATCATTTTATAAATGCATTTTATTTTAGGGATCTTTCTCTTGCCACAGATAAAATAACAGGAAGGATTGAGTTTTGCTGTGTTAGAGTGATTCTTGGGTTGGATCAAGACATTGGTGAGGGATAACCAGACAATTACCTGGACTTCCCAAAATCATCCTTAAGTCTTTTTACTTTCCTGTCACTGACTCCCTATTAACCATAAAGATGATCTCTCGGTTTCATCCTCTTCTATTGGTAGCATGTATCTTTACATGTGCTTAATCAGTTTAAAGCAAGTTACCGATATCAAACAATGCTCCAATGATACCGATATGAAACAATGCTCCAATTTAAAATGAATGCTTTAAAAATAACACTTAAATTTGTTAAATAGCTTCACAAATGCATCTCTCAATCTGTTTCTAACGGGCTTTTGTGAAGGTTTTTGAAGGGCCGTGCTGATCAGTGGAAAATCAGAAGAGGGAATCTGCTGTCATAGTGGGGAGAAGGCATCAAGGAAAATGTACACAGCAAAGAATTAAGGTGGTAAATGTATACAAGAGGTATTCAAGGCAGGAAACTGCGAAGACACTGCCTAAATAAGAGTGAAGAAGCAAGCTATACGGTGGGATGCCATAAAAATGAGGTCAGCTATGAACAGAAGTATTATCTGGGTTTCAATGAAGGCTGCAGTGTGCACAGATTACTTCCAGTTGTAGCAATGGACACTTAAGTATGATAATGACACGAAGATTAGAAAAATCACATGCAATTAGAATCGGAACAACATGTAGTTTAGGTAGTGCTACCTCAGGTGGGGAGTTTGATACTGGTAAAGTAATAGTTTATTTATTCAGTAGAGCTCCTACTATGTGTCAGACACTGTTCTAGGTATTTGAGATTGGCCAGTGAACAAAATGATGTAGATCCCTGCCCTTTTGAAGCTTACTTTCTAGCAACAAGTGACATAATAGGTATGGTAAATGTGTACTTTTCTTTGTTAGGAGATAAGTACTATAGAAAAGAGTACTGTAAAGAGGATCAGGAGTGTTGGAGGAGATTATAGTAGATTGCTGTATTAAATAGAGTACTAATTTGCTTTTGAATTGGAGAGCTATAGCAACCTGCTCCTTAGTTTTATTTCCTTTCCCTTGCGACTTCAGAGAATTGGAAGTTGGACCTCCCCACAGAGATTTAGTGGCAGAGGAACAGGAAGTCAACGGATGTGTATTTTTCAAGATTGTAATAAAATTTGGATAGTTCACTCATGATCTTCTCTTTGTCCTTTAATTTCTTTTTTATTCAGCAGTAGAAAATGATAAAAACATGTTACTGGAAAATGGGCTGCAAATTATCAGAGTTCTAAAACAGAGATATGTAATTTATTGGAAATAAATCTTACTTATGAAGGATTTTGGTAGCATTTGAGTCATATGCTTCATAGGAATCTCAGGACAATTTTGTGTAACTATGGTTTGCTTAGGGAATTCTAAGTTTTATCTACTTTTCAAAAGACCAGTGTAATCAATGTTTCTTTGGCAAAACTCTATATATCTTGACAGCTTGTTAAAATAATAGTTAGCTTCTGGCTTTCAATTTCACATATGGAGACTGTATCATAAATTGCTTTACTAAACCTGATGCATATGTATAGTCATGGTAGATTATACAAGATTGTTGCTGATAAAAACTAAAGTAAGGCTCAAAATTAGACTATAAACCTGCATCTTGATTAATATGTAACTGTTACTAGAAAAACATAAGTCTAAAGTATTTCATATATCACTGAATAATATAATGTCTCCAATAGATACTACACTGAAGGACAGTAGGAAGGGAGATACCTTCCCCAGCCTTACTGCCCTTCAGTGACCAGAATTGTTTCAAGTCTGTGTGGAAAGGCACTATTAATTTTTTATTCCCTGTGACCTATGTATCTTCTCTTATCTTCTACTTAATCCTTTCTTTTAAAAAAATATATATTGATTTCTTGCATATGCTTCTAGTGATATATCGAGAGAAAACGTAGGATTTCTTTGTTTGAAAGGGTTTCTTCCTTTCCTAATAAATCATTTTGCCTTGCCTTCTCTCTCCTTTTTTCCTTTATTCTCTTGTTCTTGCCTGTTCTTTAGTTAATCCCATTTCCCAATCTCCGCCCTTTTAGCACTCCATAAAAGGGATCATGTAATCTGAAACCTAGAACATTAGAATATATTTGAGAATGCCCATGTCTTAGAGAACGTGCTTGAATTCTAATTCTCCATTAGTCCTTTCAAGTTTCATTATTCTCAGTCTTCACATTTATACTTCTTTATTATTCATCATGATCTCATATGATTTTGTTCCTTTGAAGGCCAAACCAGTTTAAACTCATGTATGTATGTATTATGTATGTATGTATGTATGTATGTATGTATGTTTGTGTCTATTTTTTTTTCATCTAGGAAAGGGGGAATAAATTGCTAGGAAGGAGTAAAGATGGTAAGATGTTTTCTGACTTGGGGAGCTGGTCCTCACTTAAGCTGAGAGCACCTGTAGTGGAAAAATATATGAGATTTCATTTTTTTTTGGCTCCCCACAGTTTGTCTGCCCAAAACAATGTCCTGTAGTATTCTTGGGGATGTGTAAGAGCATGACTTTTTTTTTCCTATAAATCTAGAGAAGGATAATTGTGAGAAGAGAGATGGGAAAGGATATCATACTTGAGAGGCACTTTCTCACATAGGTCATTTTTAGGAAAAATTTTTATGGATGTTTAGATCTAGCAATTGATTTCCTTAAATATATTTATATGCCTAGCTGTTTCTTGGAAAAATCTTCTAAGGCTCAACATTAGACTATAAACCTGCATCTTGATTAATATATAACTGTTACTAGAAAAATGTAAGTCTAAAGTATTTCATGTATCACTGAATAATGTAATGTCTCCAATAGATATTACGCTGAAGGACAGTAGGAAGGGAGAGACCTTCCTACTGTAATTAGAGGGGCATAATATCTACTCCAATTTGAAGACCACTGCATTATGCCAAATAGTTTCTGTTCTTGCTTATCATTTTTGCTCTCTTACTTCTTTGTTTTAGGTATATTCATTATCATCAGGGTTAATAGTGTCCTGTTGTTTATTTTCTGAGTGTAGGAAGTATATGAATTTTGTCTGTATGGCTGGATTTGATGGTTAAGTACTTGATAAAGATGTAGCAGTAGAAGTGATGAGGAAAATGAAGAGAAGGAGAATGAAGAAAAGTGAAAAATAATTTTAAAAAATTCAACACTTATTTGCAGGCACTTAACAATGCTAGACGCTATTATAATCACTATAAATATTAAATCTTTAGTCCTATTTGTACCCCTAGAGGCACTTACTGTTATTATCCCCATTTTATAGATAAGAAAATTATGGCACTGAGAGGTTAAGAAACTTGTCCAAGCTTGTAAGTGGTGGAAGCAGAATTTGAACCAAGCAGTCTTACTCTAGAAAGAGCCTTAACCACTGTGCCATCTTTCTTGTTATGTGCATGTGTGTGCATATACATATACATATACATCTATGTGAACATATTCACCAATGCATTAGCTGAGCTAGACCATAAATATATGTATCAGCAGATACATGAATATGCACAATATTTTAAACCCTCAGAAAAAGGACAATGTAATTAATGAAGAAAAACATGAAGGATATGAGAATGGGGAAAATAGAAAAAAAGTAACAACCTTATTTCTCTCAAGTGACAAAGTGATTTTTTAAAAATAGAAACACAACATTTAAAGATACTTTCATAGCAATTAAGCCTATACTTTTAATATTTTGTGATATTTGCAGAGAAATAATTTTAAAATCTATTTAAACATTTTTCACCTTTTGAAATTATATACCCTGTCAAGATGCACATACTGTATGCTTTACAGTTCAGTTTTCACATATAATAATGCCACCTAAACTTTTCCTTCCTTCTAATAGATAAAAAATCAAATTCCTTCTTTTTTAACTTTCCACCCCTTTAACTGTGGCTGTAGAGAAAAAAAATTGAAAATACACTAAGTTTAAAGATACTTAGTGATCCCCACATTTAAAAATAGGAAGAAGAATGAGTGGTAGCTGAACATATTTGAATTAATATAATAGTTTCCGATATTTTAATAATTGCACCTTTTCAGTGTTGTGTCAAAACATTTGAAAAAATGGATTCTGAAGTCCTTCTGGGATATTCTGAGGAGAGTTCTGTTCTGTGCAGTCTGGACTGGGAAGAAATGTAAAGCAGCACACTAGTATGTCCCCATATTTAGAACTCTTCAGAGGAGACTTGATAAATGTTTGAGCTCTTTGTGCTTAGCTGCACCAAGCTGCTTCAAGCTTACTAGGCATTCTGGAAATTAAGTTGATTTTGGGTCAAAGAGTGACTGTGATTTTATCCTCCTCTGCATCCTTAACCAGCCCACTCAGTTTTCCTTCTCTTAAGACAGTGGTCGTAGTACTCCAGTTGTCTTTAAAGTAGCAAGTTCCTTTGATAGGCTTGTAAAATAACTTATTGCATTTGAAAATTTGGATTACTGTATTGAACAGAGGTTTAAGTAATTAACAGAGAAATTATTGTCTCTGATATATCATGTAGCCATGTGTGAATTACCTTTTTGGAGCTTTATTTTCTCATTTTTAAAATGAAGGGGATTGAATGAGATAACCTTAAAACCTTCATCTTAAAAAACATAAAATCAACCCATGCTATTATGTGTGTGTATTTTTACTAATTTATCTTTGAAGTTTGTGATACATGCTCTGGAAAGAAAAACTCAAATGAAAAATCCTCAGTATGTCTGAAGCAAAGGTGAAACTGAGAGATTCTAGATGGTTGTATGAGGCCTGTGTTCCACTTTGGTGTTATCCCTGTCAACATAGAGGCTTTTGTTCTGTTCTGTTTAAATGGTATTTGTAACTAGGTCCAAACCAGCTCAATTTGGATTTTTCATTCACAGGACTTGCTGTGAAGTGGCAATTAACTATATGGGCAAATTTAATCTTAAAACCACTTACTCTCCTGTGATTTACAAAGGACCTCCTAGCAGAGAATTGTAGAAAATTCTATTAGTGTATGTATTTAACATTATAGTATCATGTGCTTTATTAGCTGCATCCAGTACTAGTTTATTTGTACCAGAGTGTTTTTTTTGTTAGTTGTTGTCACATTTGAGGTACCTATACAGACATATTGCAGTGGACACTTCGGCCTTCTCATTAGCACAGACCATTTTCTGAAGGTTAGAGATGTACCTTGTAGCCATCTTTGATATGATGGCTGATTTCAGGGTGATTTCATTCAATATTCTGGCATTGACGAAAGTTTATATAGGGAGCAAAGGGTCATGAAAGGGGTAAAATCCAGTATTTGGAAGGTCTAGAAAATCATTCAACTGTAAATGATGAAGTTCTCAAGTACATGTCTCTATAGCTACTTCCAATGATTGAAATGGCAAATAACCTGGAATAGTTTTTGGCTATAACTTCCTACAGTTCCACTAAGGAAGTAGAACTATACTTAGTGTAGTTACACTGAGACTATTGTGAGATTGATTTGTGGAGCATGGTAAGTGGCTCCCAAAAAGGAATCCCTACTTTGCAGTGAACACTTAACTGTATGGCTTTGGACATTCCTCTGATAAATATTTCAGACTATATTACCTGCAGAGCTTTTTTTTTTTTTTTTTTTTTTTTGAGACGGAGTCTCGCTCTGTCAGCAGGCTGGAGTACCACTGGCATGATCTCTGCTCACTGCAATCTCCCCTTCCTGGGTTCAAGCGATTCTCCTGCCTCAACCTCCTGAGAAGCTGGGATTACAGGGATGCACCACCACACCCAGCTAATTTTTGTATTTTTAGTAGAGACAGGGTTTCACCATGTTGGCCAGGGTGATCTTGTGATCTGCCCGCCTTGGCCTCCCAAAGTCCTGGGATTACAGGTGTGAGCCACAGTGCTGGACTACTTGCAGAGCTTTTCATGTGAGTTTTACACTGGCTTATTTTCCAGTTAGTTGTATACAAGAACACTTTTTTAAAAAATTGTGTTTCATCTCATTGCACTTTGCAGATACTGTGTTTTCTTTCTTTCTTTTTTTTTTTTTTAACAAATTGAAGGTTTGTGCCAGCTCTGTGTCAAGGAAGTCTGTTGGGACCATTTTTTCAACAGCATGTGCTCACTTCATGTCTCTGTGTTACATTGGTAATTTTCACAATATTTCAAACTTTTTTGGTATTATATCTGCTATGATTATCATGATCAGTGATTTTTGATGTCACCATTGTAACTGTTTTGAGGCACCATGACCCACGCTCATATAACATGCCCAACCTAATCAGTAAGTGCTAGGTTCTGACTTGACTTCACCTCCACCTACCTGCAGTTCCTCCATCTCTCTCCCTCCCCTTGGGCTTACCTATTCCCTGAGACACAATAATATTGAAATTCGGCCAATTAATAACCCTACAATGGCAAGTGTGCAAGTGAAAGGAAGAGTTGCATGTCTCTCACTTTAAATCAAAAGCTAGAAATTATTCAGCTTAGTGAGGAGGGCGTGTTGAAAGCCTAGATAGGCTGAAAGGTAGGCCTCTTGTGCTGAACAGTTAGCCAGGTTGTGAATGCAAAGCAAAAGTATTTGAATGAAGTGAAAAGTGCTACTCCAGTGAATAAATGGATGATGAGAAAGTGAAATAGCCTTATTGCTGTTATGGAGAAAGTTTTAGTGGTTGGACAGAAGATTAAGCCACAAAATTCTCTTAAGCCAAAGCTTAATGTAGAGCAAGGGCCTGACTTCCTTCAATTCTATGAAGGTTGAGAAAGGTGAGGAAGCTTCAGAAGAAAAGTTTGAAGCTAGCAGAGCTGAGTTCATGAGGCTTAAGGAAAGAAACCACTTTCATAACATTTAAGTACAAAGTGAAGCAGCAAGTGCTGATGTAGAAGCTGCAACAAGTTACCTAGAAGATCCAGCTAAGATAATTGACAAAGGCGCCTACACTACACAGCAGATTTTCAAGCTAGACGAAACAGCTTTATATAGGAAGAAGATACCATCTAGGAGTTCTCTAGCTACAGAGGAGAGGTCAGTGCATGGCTTCAAAGTTTTGAAGGACAGTCTGACTTTGTTGTTAGGGGCTAATGTAGCTGTTCACTTTAAGTTGAAGCCAATGGTCCTTGACCACTCTGAAAATCCTAGGCCCCTTAAGCATTATGCTGAATATGCTCTGACTGTGCTCTATAAATGGAACAACAAAGCCTAGATGATAGCACATCTGTTCATAGCATAGATTGTGGAATATTTTAGGCTCACTCTTGAGACCTACTGCTCAGAAGCAAAGAATCCTTCCAAAATATTACTGCTCGTTGACAATGCACCTGGTCACCCAGGAGCTCTGATGGAGATGTACAAGGCGATCAGTGTTTTCCTGCTTGCTAAAAATATCCATCCTGTTGCCCAAGGATCACGGAATAATTTTGACTTTCTAGTCTTATTACTTAAGAAGTACATTTGTTAGGCTATAGCTGCCATAGATAACGATTCCTCTGATGGATCTAGTCAAATTAAGTTGAAAATTTCCTGAAAAGGATTCACCATTCTAGATGCCATTAAGAACTGATTCATGGGATTCGTGATTCATGATTCATGGGAGGAGGTCAAAATACCAACATGAACAGCAGTTTGGAAGAAGTTGATCCTTTGAGGGTTTTAAGACTTCAGTGGAAGAAGTAACTGCAGATGTGGTGGAAACAGTAAAACAGTTTGAATTAGAAGTGGAGTCAGAAGATTTGATTGAATTGCTACAATCTTGTGATAAATCTTGAACGGATGAGGAGGTGCTTCTTATGGATCAGCAAAGAAAGTAGTTTCTTGAGATGGAATCTATGCCTGGTGAAGATGCTATGAACATTGTTGAAACAACCACAAAGGATTTGGAATATCCCATAAACTTAGGTGGTAAAGCACTGACAGGGTTTTAAAGGACTGACCCTAATTTTGAAAGAAGTTTTACTGTGGGTAAAATGCAATCAAACAGCAATGCATGCTACAGAGAAATCTTTCATGAAGAGAAGAGCCAATTGATGCAGCAAGCTTCATTGTCTTGTTTTAAGAAATTGCCACAACCACCTCACTCTTCAGCAACCACCACCCTGATCAGTCAGCAGCCATCAACATTGAGGCAAGACACTTCCACAGCTAAAAGATTACAACTTCCCAAAGGCTCAGATGATCATTAGCATTTTTTTAGCAATGAAGTATTTTAAAAATAAAGTGTGTACTTTTTTTTCCATAATGCAATTGCACATCTAATAGATTACAGTTCAGTGTAAATGAAACTTTTATATACACTGTGAAACCAAAAAATTCGTGTGACTCACTTTATTGAGGTGATCTGGAACTGAACCTATGGTATCTCCACTGGTGTGTGTACCTCTGAGGTCTTTCCTTGATGTAATGTGTGAGTACCAGTTTCCCCTGCCTAGATCTTCAGGACTAGAATTGCAGCTTTGAGAAGGTATGAGAGCACTGGAGGGGAAGCTTGAGACTGGGCCACTAGAATTGTGGAGTAGAGATTGGAAGGGAGGATTGGAAAGAGCCATTTCTGAAAAGCAGAGATGAAGGGATTAGCCGTGGAGTAGATGAGTGAAATAGCTAAGCAAGGATGTAAACTTCAGGGAGAAGCATTTCCAGAGGATAGCTGGATGCTGGGGTATAAGACAGAATGATTTGTAGTAGTCTGTCCCTGGTGTAGTCAAGGAAGGGCTGATTCTAACTGCTGGACCCCGGCTTGATTTCACATTGTGTCCACATTCTTTTGTTGCCAAGTAATGTTGTCATTTGCATGCAAAGTTCCTCTGAGGCAAGAAGTGTTTCCTAGTCATTTTTTATCCTATTAGTGTCTAGCACATAGTAGACAAAACTTTGTTGAATTTTAGTTCATATTTGTGAAGACCTGTATATTTAAATTCAAGATACTTGACAAATGGAGATTGGAAGTTGTAATTTCTTTTTTAAGAGATTGTGTTAGGGGTGCAGAATGAGAGGGCTGTGTTTAGTAACTGATAGTCTTACTGGTCAACATCTATCTTCTGGGAAGAAGCGTGACTAATCCTACACATTCCTTTCACATTGGCTTTCTCTGCTTTCTTTTGCCTATCAGCTTTGTCCAGATTGTAAACAATAACCTAGAAGAGAAAGGTTTTATATTTCATTATCATTTCTTCTAACAACACAGCTTTGTGTGAATAAGACAATATCAAGTAGATTGTTTACCTTGAATTAAATTTCCCAGGAAACAGTTCTAGCATTTAACTTTGATTAAAAGTGAATTTTTGTTCTCTAGAGGATTGTCAGAAGTTGTTATAAAAAGAGCTATGTTTGGAAACAGTGGGTGTGGGACTCCTGAATATAATAGTAATTTAAACTCAGAGGTTTTTCATAAAAATCTTCTTTTTTTTTTAATAAAAAAGAGATGACAGTTTATAAAAAAATGTAGTTCTATAATTTTAGATGTTTAAGAACATAAAAATGGATTATATTAATGATATATAGATTTACAGTATTCTTTGAGACTGTCATCATGTTATTTTAAAAATAATTGATATGTGTCTAATAGTAAACAATTTAGTATTTTTGGTGAAAAATACTTTAAAAATTTACTGCTATTATAATTCATTCATATTGGCCTTTAGTAGGTAACTCCGTTGAGTTGGTTTCTGCCTCAGAAATATTTTGCTGTTATAGATTTCATGGAATAGCAAAGAGCAAATAATTTGTACATGCTTGTGTAACATAATCTTAAAGAATATTTAGGAATTGAAAATGTTGAGGAACAGCTTTTCCTGGCATGCATGCCTAGAGAGGGTTTGCATCACCACTAGTGAGGACACAGAACTGTTAAGATCTCTGGCGTTTTATTACATGTCTGATAATTATTTGTTCACAGCCAGACCTACCATATTCAGTTCTGCAGGTTGTGCACTGCATAACTGTAATGATATTCACATGTGTAAAACCTACACATTTGTATGTAGTGACTCTGGGTTTTGAACAAGATAAAAAAATTTCTTAAGGAGTTTACATTCCAGTGGGCCAGACAGATAATCAATAAATAAGATAGGAATATATCAGATAAAAATAAATACCATACATTGTAAGGTGAAAGTGGCCAGATGGCTGGTTTAGAAGAAATAGTAAAATGAAAAGAAGTGGTAATTTAAAAAATAAAATCTTTGGTAAATGGTATAATTAAAATTATTTTACATATATTTCTAGACATTATCGTTTTTGTGTTTTGTTGCTAAAGATAGTCTGACACAGTTATTTGTTTTTACTTTGGGTTTTTAAAAACTGTGATAGCAGTGGGATGCATTAATTTATTTTTTTTGAGATGGAGTTTTGCTCTTGTTGCCCAGGCTTTGGGGCAATGGCGTGATCTCGGCTCACTACAACCTCTGTCTCCCGGGTTCAAGCGATTCTCTTGCCTTAGCCTCCTGAGTAGCTGGGATTACAGACATGTGGCACCTTGCCTGGTTAATTTTGTATTTTTAGTAGAGATGGGGTTTTTCCATGTTGGTCAGGCTGGTCTCGAACTCATGACCTCAGGTGATCCACTGATCCACTTTGGGAGCCTTGGCCTCCCAAAGTGCTGGGATTACAGGCACGAGCCACCGTGTCTGGCTGTGGATGTATTTTTTTAAAGATATATTTTGACTGATTTTCATTAAAAAGAGTAAGTGCATTATATACAGTTTGGATGTTTGTCTGCTCCAAATCTCATGTTGAAATATAATCCCCAATGATGAAGGTAGGGGAGGTGGTTGGGTCATGGAGGCAGATCCCTAATGAAAAGCTTATTGCCTTCCTCATGATAATGTGTGAGTTCTTGCTCTAAGTTCATGCAAAATCTGTTTGTTTAAAAGAGTGTGGCACCTCTCCACTCTTGCTTGCTCTCTTGCCATACCTGCACCCCCTTCACCTTCTGCCATGACTGGAAACTTCCTCAGGCCCTCACCAGGAGCAGATGCTAGCAATCTGCTTCCTGTACAGCCTGTAGAACTGTAAGCCAAAATAAACCTCTTCTTTATAAATTACCCAGTCTGAGGTATTGCTTTATAGCAGTGCAAACAGATTAACACAGTGCAGTTTTGTCTAATGACCTAATGTTAGATTCTTTGAGTTTAACTTAGTGACAGTATTACAAGTATAATAAAATATTTAGGGCTTAAAAATTTTTGAGTTACTTTATTTTGATTTTTTACATAATGAGAAAAAATGTTTAAAGAGTCTTCATATATGTGTGGGGTGTGTGTGTGTGTGTGTGTGTGTGTATGTGTGTGTGTAAGAAAAAAAGACTTGGGAGACAAGTCCGTACTGTCTTACTTAAGAATACATTTTTATGTAAGTTTTCTAGTTTATGAAATATTATGATGAGAAATTTTGTTTTTGTATTTGTACATTGTTTGGTTAAAAGTATACCATTTTAGAGTGTAGTGTATTTCCTTCCAGCCCAATGTCATTTTTTTTTGTAAACAAAGCTTTTCCATGTTGCCTGTTGGTTTTTATGTTTAATATCCTAATGGATTTTAAATAGAGGGCCAAGTGGATATGACATAATTTATGTAATAAATCCTTTAGTTTAATATTTTTTGCTTTTTCTGGAGTTTTACTGGACAGGTTCTCCTGTCCAGCCTCCGCCATTGGACTGCCCAGTACGTATGTTCCCTTAATAAACTCTGTTGTCTCTTTTACTAATTCTGGGTCTCTTCTTTGGCCTCTCAAACATAGTGCCATCTAATTGAAGTCCACAGAAGTCTGGCAGGACACCTGGTATGCATGGCAATAAGTTGAAGAAAATCCCATGAGTGCCAAGATGATGGGATTGGGAGAGAGGAAGTATGCGGAGGAAATTCTAGGCTGGCTGTCTACATCTATAGGGGGTCTGATAGCTGCTATCCTTGACGAATGGGGCCCACTGCAGGAGTATAGGGATGCCCCCAAAACACTGAAGGGTCTGGAAGAACTGGGGTGGATCTAACTAAATGAAAGTGAGATGCCCAAGCTGTGGCAGCTGTGATTGGCTGGCTGCTTCTATAATTTGTAGCTCATAGTTTTTTTTCCTGTATTTTGGGATATTAAAATAGCTTGTCCAATTGTGAATTTCTTTAAAAATATATTTAGTGGGGACAAGTGCAGGTTTCTTACATGTGTATATTACATAGTGGTGTAGTCTTGGCATTTAGTGTGCCCATCACCTGAATAGTGAACATTGCACCCAATAGGTAATTTTTAAACCCTTACCCACCTCCCACCCTCCCACCTTTTGGAGTCTGCAATGTCCATTGTTCCACTCTGTATGTCCATGTGTACTCATTGTTTAGCCTCCACTTATAAGTGAGAATATGAAGTATTTGACTTTGTGAGTTATTTTACTAAGGTAATGGCCTCCAGTTCTATCCATGTTGCTGCCAAGGACATTATTTCATTCTTTTTTATGACTGCATAGTATTCTAAGTTGTATATATACCACATTTTCTTTATGAAATCCTCCATTGATGGACATTTAGGTTGATTCCATACCTTTGCTATTGTGACCAGTGCAGAGATAAAGATATAATTTCAAGCATCTTTTTAATATGATGATTTCTTCCCTTTGGATAGATACCCAGAAGTGTGATCGGTAGATCTAATGGTAGTTTCACTTTTAATTCTTTGAGAAATCTCCATACAGTTTTCTATAGAGCTTGTACTAATTTACATTTTTACCAATAGTTTATAAGTGTTCACTTATCTGCATCCTTGCCAACATCTATTGTTTTTAGGATTTTTAATAGTAGCCATTCTGACTGGTGAAAGATGGTATGAGAAATGTATGATTGTGCTTCTAATTTGAATGTCTCTGATGAATAGTGATGGTGAGCATTTTTCACCTTGTGTCATGACTGGCTGCTTGTTGGCTGCTTGTTTGTCTTCTTTTGAAAAATGGCTGTTCAGCCAGGCACAGTGGCTCATGCTTGTAATCCCAGCACTTTGGGAGGCCGAGGCGGGTGGATCACCGGAGGTCAAGAGTTTGAGACCAGCCTGACCAACAGGTTAAAACCCTGTCTCTACTAAAAATACAAAAATTAGCTAGGCATGGTGGAAGGCGCCTGTAATCCCAGCTGTAATCCTGGGTGGGAGGCTGAGGCAGGAGAATCTCTTGAATCCAAGAGGTGGAGGTTGCAGTGAGCCAAGATTGCGCCACTGCACTCCATCCTGTGCAACAGAGTGAGAGTCTGTCTCAAAAACAATAAAACAAAAAAAAAAAAACAAAAAACAAACAAGACAAAAACAAAAAGAAAAATGACTGTTCATGTCCTTTGCCCACTTTTTAATGGGGTTATTTGTTTTTTTTTCTTGTAGAAAACATTCTGTAGTTTGTCTGTTTACTCTGCTGATTGTGATTCTTTTGCTGTGCAGAAGCTTTTTACTGTATTTAATCCTCATTTGTCTATTTTTGTTTTTGTTGCATTGGCTTTTGAGGACTTGGTCATAAAATCATTGCCTAATCCAAAGACCAGAACATAAGACTTTGTGACAGGTTTGGGTCCACTTTCATTCTTCTGCATATTGCTAGGCTATTCAGTTTTCCCAGCACTATGTATTACATAGGATAGAACTTTTTCAGTGTATATTTTTGTTGACTTTGTTGAAGATTAGTTAGTTATATGTATGTGGCATTGTTTCTGGGTTCTCTATTCTATACCATGTACCTGTCTATTTTTATACCTGTACCATGCTGTTTTGGTTCCTGTAGCCTCGTAGTATAATTTAAAGTCAGGTAATGTGATGCCTCCAACATTGTTCTTTCTGCTTAGGATTTCTGTGGCTATTTGGGATCTTTTTTGGTTCCATATGAATTTTAGGATTGTTTTCTCTAATTCTGTGAAAAATGATGTTAGTAATTTAATAGGGATTGTGTTGAACCTGTAGATTGCTCCATGTAGTATGGTCATTTTTAACAATATTATTTCTTCCATTCCATGGTTATGGGATTTTAAAAAATTTGGTTGTGTCATCTACACTTTCTTTCATCAGGATTTTGTAGTTCTTCTTAAAGAGATGATATGGTTTTGTTCTGTGTCCCCACCCAAATCTCACCTTGAATTATAATATCCTCACGTTTCAAGGGCAAGACCAGGTGGAGCTAATTGAATCATGGGGTCTGATATGGTTTGGCTCTCTGTCCCCACCCAAATCTCATCTTGAATTGTACTCCCATAATTCCCATGTGTTGTAGGAAGGACATGGTGGGAGACAATTGAATTATGGGAGCAGTTTCCCTCATGATTCAATTCTCATGGTAGTGAATAACTCTCACAGGATCTGATGGTTTGATAAGGGGTTTCTGCTTGTATGTCTTCCTCATCATTTCTCTCCTTGCCTGCTGCCATCTGTGTAAGATGAGACTTGTTCTTCCTTGCCTTCCACCATGATTGTGAGGCTTCCCCAGCCATGTGGACCTGTAAGTCCAATTAAATCTCTTTCTTTTGTAAATTGCCCAGTCTAGGGTATGTCTTTATCAGCAGTGTGAAAACGGACTAATACTGGGGTGGTTTCCCCCATGCTGTTCTCGTGATAGTGAGTGAGTTCTCATGAGACAAGCATCTGGCATTTCCCCTTCTGGCACTCATTCTGTCTCCTGCTGCCATGTGAAGAGGTGTCTTCTGCCATGATTGTAAGTATCCTGAGGCCTCCCCAGACATGCAGAACTGTGAGCCAATTGAAGCTCTTTTCTTTATAAATTACCCAGTGTCAGGTTTCTTCATACCAGCATGAGAATTGACTAATACAACAGATAGTTCACCTTCTTTGTTAAATATATTCCCAGGTGTTTTTTTTTTTTTTTTTTTTTTTGTAGCTGTTGGAAGTGGGATTGCCTCCTTGATTTGGTTCTTGGCTAGGTCGTTATTGGTGTATAGAAATGCTACTGATTTCTGTATATTAATTTTGTATCCTGAAACTTTACTGAATTCATTTATCAAATCTAAGGTTTTTTTGGTGGAATCTTTAGGGTTCTCTAGATACTAGATCTTATCATCAGTGAAGAGGCATCCAATTTGGATGCCTTTGAATATTTTCTCTTGCCTGATTGCTCTAGTGAGAACTTCCAGTATGATATTGAGTAAGAGTGGTGAAAGTGGGAATTCTTGTCCTTTTCCAGTTCTCAGAGGAAATGCTTTCAACTTTTCCATATTAAGTAAAATGTTGACTGTGGGTTTGTCATATATGGCCTTTATTATCTTGAAGTATGTTCCTTCTATACCTAGTTTGTTGAGGATTTTTATCATGAAGCCATGCTGAATTTTACTGAAGGCATTTTCTGCATCTGTTGAGATGATCATATGGGTTTTGTCCTTAATTCTGTTTATGCAATGTATCACATTTATTAATTTGTGTCTTTTGAACCATCCTTGCTTCCCTAGGATAAATCCCACCTGGTCATGGTGTTCCAGCTAATCTTGCTTCACTGACACCATTTGTTTAAGGAAAACTGTCTCTAACTGTGTTTTTCCTCTACTCTAACACCACAACAATCATCAACACAGAAGACTGCTGTGACCATATGTGTGGGGTTTTTTTTCCCCCACACTCCAAGCAGCAGACACCAGCTGGGTGTCCTCTAATTCAGTCCTGACACTACCTACCTGGAGATAGTGTCAGATCCCACAGGTTTAGGGCTTAGTTCCCAAGACTGCACCTTTCCCTATTCCTCCTCTACCAGTCTCAAGTCTAGGAATCTGGAACTTCTGATGAACTGGCTTCAAGTTGCAGTTCCCATGACCCCCTCTTTGGGTTCAATTAATTTACTGGAGTGGTTTACCAAATATGAATTTCTGAGTACTAACTTTTTGTTGTCCAAAGAATACAATTTTTTTTTAAATCTGAGGAAAGTTTGGAAAAAGTATAAATATCTTAAAATAGAAATTAGGAAAGGTTTGACTTCATTGTTTTTCCAATTATTAGACATTCAGCAAAGGTCTCAACTAGAAACAACAACAGCAGCAACGACAACAAAAACCATTACTTCTGAAAGAGAGATTATACTTCTATGACTTTTTTATAAAGTTTAGAATTAGAGCTTTTGGTAGGGTTTTGGTAAAGTTTGATGGAGGCCACTTGAACTGTAGGAAATTGTTTCTTCTTTTGTGATCTTCAATTGTTTCTACCACATTTTTGTGGCCCTAACCACCCTCTTTTTTGTTTTAATATGCATTATGGACCTATCCACCCAAATATTAGACTTAAAAAATTATATAATTGAAGATAAAGTTGGCTGGAAAAAACCTGTGTGATCTTGCATTCTGCACATGCATATTTTTTGGCTGCCTATGTTGGGTGGGTGTTAAGGTACCATGATCCTTGCTTATAGAGTTTATAGATTAATAAAAGGAATGTGTAAAATACTTTATTATGTATGAGAAAACTGAGACCAAGCAAAGTGACTTGCTCATGAGCATACAACAATTTCTCTTTACACTGACTAGTGAAATACTGGGAAAGTCCGAAGTTCATTAATGATGGGTATTATTGTACCACAGGTTGCGTTTTCTCTCTTGATTTATCTGGATTTTGTTATCCAACAAAAGATCTATAAATCCTGGGCATATGCCACGGAGGTACTGCAAGTATGATACCTATTACTGAGATGGAGACCTTTTGTGGTCAAGATAAAAAAGGGCACAGTGTATTTAACTTTTTTGTGAGACAGAGTCTCACTCTTTTGCCTAGGCTGGAGTGCAGTGGCGTGATCTTGGCTCACTGCAATCTCTGTCTCCTAGGTTCAAGCGATTCTCATGCCTCAGCCTCCCGAGTAGCTGGCCCTACAGGCACTCACCACCACGTCTGACTAATTTTTGTATATTTAGTAGAGATGGGGTTTTGCCATGTTGTCCAGGCTGGTCTCGAACTGCTGACCTCAAGTGATCCACCTCCCTTGGGCTTCCAAAGTTATGGGATTACAGATGTCAGCCACCATGCCCAGCCTATATTTAACTTTAATAGTGTCTTTTGTCTATTTCTCTCCCTGGGTAAAAGAGAAAACAAAAAAAATATTCATGAACTGGTATAGGTTCTTATTTTCTGCACCCAGCATCCAGGACAATATTTGAGTATACTACTTAGATCTCCTAAAAAGGCTTACTTTTAAAAAGATTAATAGTTTAAAATAGTTATCACACCACTTTTCTAAGTGATTGCTTATATTTTCCCTGCTTAATTAAGGAAGGATTTTGGTTTGAGGATGGAGAGTCTGATAAATCAAGGAAATACAATAATTTTATTTATAATTATTTATCTCTTTTTAGGCTAACAGGATTATATAGTCTCAGAACTATAGATCTATTATAAATTTAGATTTTTGAAAAGAAGTTAAAGAAGGCTAAAAGGCATACTTGATGACATTTTTAGCTTTTCCTAAAAATGTATAAATTTATATGCTTTTTATTTTTTCTACCAGGAAGGAAAATAATAATATTCTGTTATTTTTAGATTCCATAGCTGTAGTTGTCAGACATATTTCAGTTAGGTTATTCAGGAGGCATATTGTAGAAATTGTGAAAAAATTCAAACGTATTTCTTTACTTTGTTATTAATTTTCAATATTCCTTACCTTCTGTATTCTCTAATTTTGCTCTTTTCCCAATTTTAATATTATAATAAGAATTTCAAATAGGACTTTGTAATTTATGAGATAAAACCAGATGGATGAGAGGATGAGTATCTTAAGAATATGATGCATTTCCTTATGTTTGTTTTGTATACATGTGGCAATAGCCACTGAAAGGGAACTAAACTACATTATGATCATTCTTGCTCAGAAACTCATGTCTAGTTGGCTAATTTTAGAGCCAAACCCTAAGCCTTCTACTTTGATTCTTATCCACGCATACTTGCTATATAATACTGTGTTGCCCTTTTCCAGCTCTGATTTTGATTTTTGGGTCTGCATTTGTGAAAGTACAGGCCAATATGTCCAATAAACAAACTAGTGAAATTATTTTGCCCATATGATAAGTGTTTGTAAAAATGTTCCCCAAAGGGATCTCTAGGAAGATATCATTTCTTCAAAATTCTTTTGCCTTTGAAAGGCAAAATTTAGTTGTGGGAGTCTCAATTTAAGAAACACAGGCTATTTTATCTGAGTTGGAGCTCAATTAGATGTGAATCTTTAAATTGTTTACTTAATTCTTCTGTGCTATTGTGAAAGGATGCTATTTCATAAATATGAAATCAGGAATTCTATGTTGATTTTTTTTTAAAGCTAACTTTTAGTGCCTTTATAACATAGTGGACAGGTATTATCCTGCTGTTGAATTCAGGAACCATGCCTAGCACCAGATGTGGGTGTGGAAGCTTCCGTGGTCTATGTGTGGAAAGCTTGTTTGTTTAGGCTGCCTAAGCCAGAGGAGCCATCATACTTTTCACTCAAGCCTTGCCTCTTCTGCTGAAAGATGAAAGATTGGCAAAGTAGAGTTTTTAAAAAGAGTAGGTTAATTGTTTCTGGAGATTAGAAGAAGGGGCCTTTTTTTGTGTTGATGCCTATAGGCATGCTTACCCCCTTCCCCAGGCCCCACATGTATGTATCAACATGCATTTCCCTACATGCAGTTCGCAGAGATTCATGAAGCTGCTCTTGAAGCTCATGGGCAACACCTAGATTAATATACAAGTGTTACTTAATGAAAGAAGAAAAAAAGATTGCATGTTCTTTTATTTGATAGAAAGCACCATATTCATCCATTCATATGTCCTGAGCACCTATTCATCCAACTACTCATGTATCTATCCATCCACCCACCTCCCATCCACCTAGCCATCTAGCCTTCATGCGTGTTTTATCTGATACTTACTATTTGTCAAAACTCTGTGTATTTTATTTTTACACTTTTAAAATTGAATACTATACTGCTTTGTAAGTACTTATGGAGCTTTGTAAGTACTTATGGAAAATGAAAGAATGATTCACGGCAACTATGGAGATGCTCTAGTAGAGAGTATGTACATATTTGTTTGTGGTTGTATAATAATATAGTTTGAAGCATTAATAGGTTTGGAAAGGTGGTATAGTCATTTCAGCTTTGCTTATCTTAGACTCATTTTATATTTCAGAAAGTCTTTTTGTGAACTTTTTGTACTGCTCTAGTTTTAAAATAAACTGCATTGTCAGTAAAGCAGAGTTAGATTTTTTCGTGAAAGTAAAATTGATAGACACTTGAACATTTCTTTAGAAAGTTACTGTATCAAAGAAAATTTTAAAAGGTTTTTAAAAGATTTTACCCATTTTACTGAAAAAAGTTTCTCTTCTTTTGAATTGATTCTTAATTTATTTCACATATGAAGCATCTTGTAAAGGTTTTATTTAGGGCAGTAAGGAACCATTTTAGTATTTTTAATCATTCAATTTTTATATAGAATTTTTTTCTAGTCCTTATTACTTTAAAAAATTATGATTGAAACCCCCTATTTCTCTTGACATTTTTGGTATTCATTTTTCTACTGCTTTAGTCTTTATCATCTATATATGAAACAGAAAATATATTTTTTAGACAAAGAAGACAGAGTGACTTATTTGGAAAATAAGATTCTAATTACTCTATCATTTTCTGTAAGGGTGAAATACAATATAAGGGAACAATAAAGAAAATCACTCTCCTAGAATATTGCAAATTCTAAAAAAAGGAACATAAAGATTCAAATGCACCCAATCTGCTGACAGGACTGAGCCAATGAGGTGTACAGCATGAGTGTGTTGCTACACAGACTACACTTGTATCAGGAGCGTATCATGAAAGATGAAAAATTGAAAGTGGGTACTATTAGCACTCAGATTTTAAAATGAATATCATTAGTATTCCAGCAAAATTATATTCATAGCTATATCTTAAATCCAATGTGTTTCATGGGAAGAAAATGTCAGTGATATGAACTTACCTAATAGAACTGAGCCTGAGGCTCTGTATTTGCTCTTAATGACATAAAAGATGTAACTATTTAAAAATTTTTTGATATGTGGGGCTAGATTTATAATTTAATACTGTAGTAAATATTAAGAGTGCTTAATTTTTTGGCATAATGGAAACGTAGCATGGAGATTAATATCTGATCAATAGTCAAGATCCTTTTCCAAGGTTGTTCCCAGATTCACACTGTTCTGGCACTCTGAATAGAAACAGTCTTCTGTTTAAGGTTTATTGAGTTGGATCACTTAATTGCATCTCAAAGTTACAGCTTCGAATTCTCACTTCTTTCTATTTCAATATGGTAATGTGGTTTTCTGTTAAATAGTGACAGTCATTATTATTTGTACTAACAAATGAAATCAGGTTTTCTACTTATTTTTTGTTCTAGAAGTCTCTTTTCTCTTGGATCTCTGAATGTTCTTCATTTTCTTTTATAATGCACTGTCCAGTCCTAAGAAGTGCCCTAATATTAATCCTGCCTTTCTTAACTGATTTTTTCAGTCATTAGAACAAAACATTTCATTTGGCTTAGGGATCATTTGATAGTACCTATAGAAAATAATTTGAAACAAATTACAAAGTATCTTGAGTCTGAACTTCTGGCCCAACTCAGTTGCTGGGAATTTTTTTAGAGGATTATTTGAGGTGAAGGTCCACTGATATTTCTGTCCTCAGCCACTAACAGATAAATGATAAAAGAATTCTAAGGTCTTTGCTAGTGAACTCAGTAAAGAGTACCAGTCTTGGGTGATCAGTGAAGTAAGGAGTTTGGATCTGAAAGGGAGCAAATGAAAAATTATCATGACATTAAAGTGATCAGTAATGCAATGAGACTAAGAGTTAGGACTTTGTAACTATACTCATAAAATAAGATGAATTCTGGCTCACCTCAGTTCCTGGCTCAAATTTAAAAGCATGGTTGTACAATTGCCTGAATAGGTATATGGGTAAATTTTTTTATTATTAATTACTACTATTTATTAAACACCAAACACTGACTTTCATTATTTAAAAAAATCTCATATAACCTTCACATTAAGCATGTGAGATACACAGTGATATCCACATCTTGCAGATCATAAAGAAATAATATTGCTGTAAACTCACATATGCCAGAATTTTGGTTAGGTTGCTTAGAAAGGCAAACTACTCATCAAAGGAAATGTGACCAGCCACATGCCTGAAAAAGGACAACATAACATATTTAAAGTCTCTAAATAGATTGTAGACAATTTACACAGTACTTTGATATTTGTCCTTTGTCATTTTTTTGGGGGCAGAGTTGCTGTGTGAAAGATTTGCATTTTTATTTGCATCCTGGTCTAGGGAAACCTTTCTAATCCCTGAGTATGCACTCTTAGGATTTCAAGACTTTAGAGAATTGTTTCCCAAAGTGAGTTCCAGGGAAAACATGTTATTGCGAAAAACCTCTCAGTGGTAATACCATCAAATGTGAATGAACATACCTTTAATTATTATAAATGAAATACATGTTGCTGTGATTTAGTGGTGAATAAGCAAAACCTAAATTATATTGGTGATTGAAAAGATTGCAGAATCTTCTAAAATCAGTATGTAAGATACAAAAAGGAGGGATTAATGTACATATATTCATTTTAAATTATTTTGACATATTTGAGAAGCAACTACCAGAAATATATAATTTACCTTTTTTAGCTGTAAAACAAAGTTTATGTATTATAAGGTTACCTACATGATAGTCCATACCCTGGGATGAACTTTCTGCTCCCTGTACCCAATCTGGCAAAATGTTACTCACCCTTCATGGTCCCAAAAATGCCCTCCCTGTCGTGTTTTTATAGCAGTTAATGTATATCACGTTGTATTACAATTCAGTTCTCTTTTTCTGTAGCATTTAGAAGAGACATCTGCTTCTTAGAGGTCTTTGACACGTATTTGTGGAATAAATGATGGAGTAGATGAATAATTATATGTTTGATTAATTTAGCAAGATTTTTATCGAGTCTTAATTATTTGGACCAGTTTTTCTGACTACTAAGAAATGATCTAAGAATGATCCAGCAGGTGGGTAACTAAGATTATGGTTCAAGATGTTTGGGAACACTTGCTGATTCCTCTTTCTTTACTGAGTGAATTTGAAAATTAAAAGGATTTTGGAGAAATGACTTTTTAAATTTGAAAATGTATTTTATCATGGAAATTTTCAAACATACAGAGAAGTCGAAAGACATTTACAGTGAACACCAGTATACTCACCACTCATATCTTATCACTTTTCTGTTATCTATCTATCTATATTTTAATCCCTCTATTCGTCCATCAGTCCATCTTATTTATTTATGGTGCATTTCAAAGTAAACTATAGGCACTTCCCCCTAAATACTTTCAACATGCGTATTGTTAACTAGAGTTCAAGAATAGTTTACAGTTTTTTTTCTTTTGAGGTAAAATTTAAATACAATAGTGTGTATAAATCTTAAGTGAACATTTGCTAGTTTTAACATATGCCTATGTTGTGTAACCCTAATCTCTATCAAGATACAGAACATTAACATCATCCCAGAAAGTCCTCTCATGGTCCTTCTCAGTCACCTTCTGCTCCCACACCTCACAGGGAACCACATTTCTCACTTTTTCCCCTTTACTGTAGATTAGTTTTGCCAAAACATGTTGTGTTTAAGGAATCGAAGTATGTGTTTATGTGAAAAACAGAAAGGGGAAGCAATCCCTAAATAAACATTTACATCGATTACATTTACCTTTCAGTTGAAACTAACAACTGAAATGACAGCTGGAAAACTACAGGGGGCAATTGATGAAGGAAACTTAAAATGACTTCATGTAATGACTAATGACCTGGATTTAGAGGAATGTCAGAAGTACACATGGCTAGCATTCCATTATGCCACATAATTGCTATAATGGCAGCAGACTGTGTAAACCTGAAAGTCACTTGTCAAAGAATTTTGCCTGGTGGTCAACAAATGTGATACAATTCTGTGACCCAAATAACCACATATTTTACAAAAGTTGTAAAGTCAAAATATGGTGATTGTTTCAAATGTTTTGGTTTTGTGATAGAATTGCTTAATATTTGGCTTTTAGAATGATTTATTATAAAATGTTGAAAATACAGTTTTAATTAATGTACATTGAAGAGAAATATTTTGGAATGTATGAAATTACTCTGTGTTAAGAGTCTTCATATTTAAGATATAGTTTTAAATAGCATGGTTATACATCATGCACAGATGATTATACAGATGTAATGAATCCCAGCTGTTATTCAGGTACCCTGTGATATATGCATCACCTAATATATTTAAATGCTAAGCTTTTGTCAGTAGAGAAAAAAGTCACCAGTAATATCTAAAAATTAGCATGGCTTAGTCTGGGACACTGGCCCTCGCAGTCTGTTAATTACTTGTAGTCTCTAGCCTCTCTCTTTTATTCATACCACAGCCAACCACTGAGTATTAACAGATGGGTTTTAAGAATCTACCGAAACCACCCATCTATCTTCCTTCTCTCCCTCATTCTCTTCTTCCTTCTCTCCTTCCTTCCTGGCTACTTAAACAGATATTTGTTGTGCACTTGTGTTGTAAAAGTGTTAAACGGTGGAGATACTGTGATGAGTAGAAAGTACCTTACCGTAAATCAGGTTCTACAGATGCTGTTTGCATTCGTAAACATTAACCTCTAACGAATCAGAATTCACTTAAAAAATCATACATCCTAGAATTTGTGAATGGATTTTGTGAAGAACAGGGCATGTTGGTATACGTGATAAGATTGATTATTCAAAGTTGATCAGATGTCTATACTGTTCATTTAATTACATTATCTCTACAGCTGAAACAACTACACTTGCTTTACCATTGACCATCTGCAATAATTATCATGCTCAGTGTAGCCATTAGAATAGTTAACTATCTTTTTTACTTAAAAAAAGTTTCACTGTCAATTTTGTTGATCTTTTCAAAAAACCAGTTCCTGGATTCATTGATTTTTTTGAAGGATTTTTTGTGTCTTTCAGTTCTGCACTGACCTTAGTTATTTCTTGCCTTCTGCTAGCTTTTGAATTTGTTTGCTTTTGCTTCTCTAGTTCTTTTAATTGTGATGTTAGAGTGTCGATTTTAGATCTTTCCTGCTTTCTCTTGTGGGCATTTAGTGCTATAAATTTCCCTCTACACACTGCTTTAAATGGGTCCCAAAGATACACCTCTAGCAAGATTAATAAAGAAGAAAAGAGAGAAGAATCAAATAGACACAATAAAAAATGATAAAGGGGATATAACCACCTATCCCACAGAAATACAAACTACCATCAGAGAATACTATAAACACCTTTACGCAAATAAACCAGAAAATCTAGAAGAAGTGGATAAATTCCTGGACACATACAGCCTCCCAAGACTAAACCAGGAAGAAGTTGAATCTCTGAATAGACCAATAACAGGCTCTGAAATTGAGGCAATAATTAATAGCCTACCAAACAAAAAAAGTCCAGGACCAGATGGATTCACAGCCGAATTCTACCAGAGGTACAAAGATTAGCTGGTACCATTCCTTCTGAAACTATTCCAATCAATAGAAAAAGAGGAAATCCTCCTTAACTCATTTTATGAGGCCAGCATCATCCTGATACCAAAGCCTGGCAGAGACACAACAAAAAAAGAGAATTTTAGACCAATATCCCTGATGAAAATTGATGCAAAAATCCTCAATAAAATACTGGCAAACCGAATCCAGCAGCACATCAAGAAGCTTATCCACCATGATCAAGTGGGCTTCATCCCTGGGATGCAAGGCTGGTTCAATATATGCAAATCAATAAACGTAATCCATCACTTAAACAGAACCAATGACAAAAACCACATGATTATCTCAATAGATGCAGAAAAGGCCTTTGACAAACTTCAACACCCCTTCATGCTAAAAACTTTCAATAAACTAGGTATTGATGAAACATATCTCAAAATTAAAAGAGCTATCTATGACAAACCCACAGCCAATATCATACTGAATGGACAAAAACTGGAAGCATTCCCTTTGAAAACCAGCACAAGACAAGGATGCCCTCTCTCACCACTCCTATTCAACGTAGTGTTGGAAGTTCTGGCCAGGGCAATCAGGCAAGAGAAAGAAATAAAGGGTATACAGTTAGGAAAAGAGGAAGTCAAATTTTCCCTGTTTGCAGATGACATGATTGTATTTGTAGAAAAGACTATCGTCTCAACCCAAAATCTCCTTAAGCTGATAAGCAACTTCAGCAAAGTCTCAGGATGCAAAACCAATGTGCAAAAATCACAAGCATTTCTATACCCCATTAACAAACAGAGAGCCAAATCATGAATGATCTCCCATTCACAATTGCTACAAAGACAGTAAAATACCTAGGAATCCAACTTCCAAGGGATGTGGTGACCTCTTCAAGGAGAACTACAAACCACTGCTCAACGAAATAGAAGAGGACAGAAACAAGTGGAAGAATATCCCTTGCTCATGGATAGGAAGAATCAATATCATGAAAATGGCCATACTGCCCAAAGTAATTTATTGATTCAATGCCATCCCCATCAAGCTACCAATGACTTTCTTTACAGAATTGGAAAAAGTACCTTAAAGTTCTATGGAACCAAAAAAGAGCCCTCATTGCCAAGACACTCCTAAGCCTAAAGAACAAAGCTGGAGGCATCATGCTACCTGATTTCAAACTATACTACAATGCTACAGTAATCAAAACAGCATGGTACTGGTACCAAAACAGAGATATAGACCAATGGAACAGAACAGAGGGCTCAGAAATAACACCACACATCTACAACCATCTGTTCTTTGACAAACCTGACAAAAACAACAAGAAATGGGGAAAGGATTCTCTATTTAATAAATGGTGCTGGGAAAACTGGCTAGCTGTATGTAGAAAGCTGAAACTGGATCCCTTCCTAACCCATTATACAAAAATTAATTCAAGATGGATTAAAGACTTATATGTTAGACCTAAAACCATAAAAACCCTAGAAGGAAACCTAGGCAATACCATTCAGGACATAGGCATGGACAAGGACTTCATGACTAAAACACCATAAGCAATGGCAACAAAAACCAAAATAGACAAATGGGATCTAATGAAACTAAAGAGCTTCTGCACGGCAAAAGAAACTACCATCAGAGTGAACAGGCAACCTACAGAATGGGAGACAAATTTTTGCAATCTACCCGTCTGACAAAGGGCTAATATCCAGAATCTACAAAGTACTCAAACCAATTTACAAGAAAAAAACAAACAACCCCATCAAAAAGTGGGCAAAGGATATAAACAGACACTTTTCAAAAGAAGACATCTATGCAGCCAACAGACACATGAAAAAATGATCATCATCATTGGTCATCAGAGAAATGCAAATCAAAACCACAATGAGATAACCATCTCATGCCAGTTAGAATGGCAATCATTAAAAACTCAGGGAACAACAGATGCTGGAGAGGATGTGGAGATATAGGAATGCTTTTACACTGTTGGTGGGACTGTAAATTAGTTCTGCCATTGTGGAAGACAGTGTGGTGATTCCTCAAGGATCTAGAACTAGAATTACCATTTGACCCAGCGATCCCATTACTGGGTATATACCCAAAGGATTATAAATCATGCTACTATAAAGGCACATGCACACGTATGTTTATTGCAGCACTATTCACAGTAGCAAAGACTTGGAACCAACCCAAATGTCCATCATTGATAGACTGAATTAAGAAAACGTGGCACTTATACACCATGGAATACTATGTAGTCATAAAAAAGGATGATTTCATGTTATTTGCAGGGATGTGGATGAAGCTGGAAACCATCATTCTCAGCAAACTATCACAAGGACAGAAAACCAGACACTGCATGTTCTCACTCATAGGTGGGAATTGAACAATGAGATCGCCTGGACACAGGGCGGGGAACATCACACACGGGGGACTATCGGGGGGCGGTGGGCTGGGGGAGGGATAGCGTTAGGAGAAATACCTAATGTAAAAGATGAGTTGATGGATGCAGCAAACCAAGATGGCACATGCATACTTATGTATCAAACCTGCAAACATTGTGCACATGTACCCTAGAACTTGAAGTTTTAAAAAAAAGAAAGTTTCACCTGAACCTTTATTGTACAGATAGTTTTTTTATTTGTTTCAAAACAACTGTCCTTGGTCAGAGAAGTTCGGAATTTCTTTTGTGATCTCTCAATTTGTGTGGTAGTAAAGTGCTCACAGAGTCACAACTTAGAAAACTTGATTTCTTTTCTCCATTTTATTGTGAGTTTGAGTGACCAACTTAAGTATTTAATTTCTATTATTTATAATGAAGCACTTTTCAATTCAGGCTGAATCTCAGAAAAAAATGAATATAAAAATGTAAATATAATTAGAACAATTGAAACCTTTTTATTGTGATAGAATATGTATAACATATAATGTACCATTTTAACCATCTTTAAGTGTACAGTTCAATGACATTAAATACATTCTTATTGTGGTGCAGGTGCAGCCATCCTCACCATCCATTTCCAGAATGTTCTCATCTTCTCAAACTGAAGCCGTGTATCCATTAAGCAATAACTATGTAACACTTCTCCACTACTTCCAGTGTCTGGTAACCACCTTATCATTTTCTTTTTCTATGAATAGGACAATATTTTTTGAGTAAGGGCAGTAAATTATCATTTTGCTCTGTGAACCCTGAAAATCTGAGACAGGTCTCAGTTAATTTAGAAAGTTTATTTTGCCAAGGCTGAGGACACGTGCCTGTGACAAGGTCTCCGGCGGTCCTGACGATATGTGCCCAAGGTGGTCAGAACACAGTTTGGTTTCATGCATTTTAGGGAGACATGAGACATCAATCAACATATGTAAGATGAACATTGGTTCTGTCCAGAAAGGCAGGACAACTCAAAGCAGGGAGGGGGCTTCTAGGTCATAGGTAGATAAGAGACAAATGATTGCCTTCTTTTGAGTTTCTGATTAGCCTCTCCAAAGGAGGCAATCAGACACACATTTATTTCAGTGAGCAGAGGAGTGACTTTGAATAGCACGGGAGGCAGGTTTGTCCTAAGCAGTTCCCAGATCGACTTTTCCCTTTAGGTTAGTGATTTTGGGGCCCATTTCCTTTCACAGCTCCAAATCCTCTTAGGTAAGAAATTTTTTCTTCCTTTTAAAAAAAATCTTTAGGCCGGGCGCGGTGGCTCACGCCTGTAATCCCAGCACTTTGGGAGGCCGAGGCGGGCGGATCACGAGGTCAGGAGATCGAGACCATCCTGGCTAACACAGTGAAACCCCGTCTCTACTAAAAATACAAAAAATTAGCCGGGCGTGGTAGCGGGCGCCTGTAGTCCCAGCTACTCGGGAGGCTGAGGCAGGAGAATGGCGTGAACCCGGGAGGCGGAGCTTGCAGTGAGCCGAGATCGCGCCACTGCACTCCAGCCTGGGCGACAGAGCGAGACTCCGTCTCAAACAAAAAAAAAAAAAAAAAAAAAAAAAAAAAAAAAAAAACTTTAGTAAAAGTGTAACAGTCAGGGCCTAATCAGAGAAACAGAGCTACAGGAATATATGTATTCCAAGCCTAAATTCAGTTCTTTAATGTATTTAATAAAACTTCCCATTTTTAATTAATAATTCGGAATTTTTTAGTCTTGGCTGCCAATATATTCTTCATATATTGGAATAACATTATTCTACAGCTGTAGGAGGCAGCAGCAAGTAAGGTAATTATATAAATGCAATTTATTTAAAGCTTTAACCATTTATGTGAAGCTAGGCATTTGATTTGATTTCCACCTATGGCAATGGCTTTCAGAAATTTGATTTGTAATTTATTTGATGTAATTTCAGGCTGAGAATATCTTCGCAACACAATATTGAAAAAATAGTTTATTGAAGGATGGCTTAATGAAATATAAAGAGTATGAAATAAAGTGTAAATCAAATAAAACTTAGGGACTATTTGCATAAGTGGCATTTAGCTATTGGGCATTTTTATATTTGTATGTGTACAAATATAATTTTCATAGTACAAAAAGGTGGTTTTACAAATGTTTGTTTTAGGAGCAATCTCTTCAATATAATTAGATAACAGAAATTTTTGTGTATTTTTTATTTTCTTAAATTAATTGGTATTGTCAGGCTAGCATTTGATTTGATCAACATATTGTTTACTCAAAGAAAAGCCTTAGTGGTTTAAATAACCATAACTGTAAATGTATTAAGAACTTCACTGGCAGTAGCACTGCAAAGCTCAAAGGCACTCAGTGTAACCTAATTACTAGGAATGACATTTGTATTAGTGCTAGTGAGATGTGAGCTTTTTGTACCGAAGGCTGAAAAGATATCAGATTAGGTCCAGAGTGAGCAGAAGGGATGTATTTCAAATTTACCCTTTTAAATCCTGGAATTCAATGACAATGATGTGACTGGGTTATTGATATTGTAGTACATCTAGGATGAAGAAAGGAATATATAGAGATTACTAATTAGTGAATATATATTTTAATCAAGACATAATTTTCTAGCATCAGGGTCAGATCAAGGTTTTATTGGGGACCTGAAAGGAGGCAGACCATTTGGAGGCAGCCCTCCTAAAAAAATACAAAATTACAGATACAAATTTATATACAAGTCAATATGTATTTAGAATGAGAAAAGAAATCACAACTGATTACAATTTCGTAAAAGATGGTCAATGACATTATCATAATAATATTTGGAAAAATAGCTGCTGATCACACTTTTAAACTACCTTTTCCACATCTATAGGATACATAATGTTTGAGCCCCTCTCAGATGACAATGACTTTATAATATAATTTTTTATAGATTTAGAAAGATAAATTGGACTTTCCTGTACTATGGTTAGGAAGATTTTGTTTTTATTATTGATAATTGAGCTGTATAAACTGTGCAGCTTCACTCACAGACATAGTATTTATAGAACAGCTGCAGATTTGGGCTTTGCAAACGCAGTGTCTGAAAAGTTCTATTTCATTGTGAGTCCCATCAAAAAGAAAAAAGAAATGTCTGCTACATTTATAATTGTATATGCACTATCAACTATATTCCTAATAAGAGAAAACTTGACTAGGCATTGATTACAAATGGAATTATCTGCTTATTCTATTTCATGTCTCCTTATTGGAAGAATTTTCCACAGAGTAGCTTCTGGCTGTGTAAATTTCAGTCTCTGCTTCTCTCCCATTTGCCACAAATCTTTAGTTCTCGTTGCCATGGGACACATTCGTGACAGAGGTTACACATTGAGGGGTCTTCATAGACCTCTGACTATGAACCTTCATATCAGGACCCCACGTGAGTTAGCACAGTTGGGAAAGGGATGTATTCCTAGAAGCCATTCCTATACTGGAACAGATGGTAAACTAATTACACATAGAAATGACCAAGAACCACTTACATATATCCCACTAAAAACAATGTGCTACCAATTCTGAATGTATCACCCAAACTGAATATATCACCCTTTGCATGATCCCCAGGTTGCTCACTGTGACGCCCTCCACCCGACCACAGGAGATTGGTGGAGAGGAAGTGGAAGTGGAGAAAGATATTTTATTGGCAAAATATCTTACTTTTACAAATTTTACTAAAATATATAATCATGGACACATTGCTAGGGTACCTGCAGGGACATTTTCAAATGAGGAGGCCTGAAGCTTAAGCTTTATGGTGAGTTTTATGGTAAACCCAACTCTGTCAAATAAGTACTGTTTCTTCAATGATAGAAATCTTCTATATCTGTGCTACCTAATATGGTAGTTTGTTGAATACTTGAGATGTGGTGAGTGCAACTAAGAAAGTGAATCTTTAATTTTATGTACTTTAAATTATTTTCAGTTTAAATAGATACATGTAGTTTATGGTTACTGTATTGGATAGTATATATCTAATTTATTAATATATTTATGTAAAATTAAGGCTCATTTAATTCTATTAAAGGTATTATGTATCATGCCATATTCTGCTTAACTTTGGATGTTGTTTAGGGATTAAACTCTCAATTGCGGTCTAATTTTATACTACATATGATTCATGTATTGCCTACTGAGCAAGTAAGCAATTTTCTTAATTATGGACAAATATTATGCTGGCAGACCTATGCATATTAAACTGAAAAAATACTTTTAACGTGCTTCTTCTGGTTGGGATTTTAAAAATATGATTATTAGAACCAATCATATTAAAAAACCTTATATGATGGGCTAAAATATGTGTTTTCAAAGCAGGGGTTAAAACTTTTTACATGAAGTACTTTTATTTTTCTCTTAGGAAATTTAATAAGGCATCTCCAAAGACAGAGGGAAAGTGGATTATTTGGTTGACATGCTTAATATTTTATGTTGCTGCTTAGTTTGCTAATTCTGGTGGTTCAAACCAGATTTCAAAATCTGGGCTAAATCTCTGTCATGCTATGACATGGCATTTGACAGTAATTCCTGAATATTTAATTGATAGAAAAACAGAAAGCATGCATATTGTTTAGTACAATTGTGTGAACTGCTATGACATATCATTACATATAATTTTCTGAAAGACTGCATATTTTATTCATTGTATACCTAGCACGGGGAAGAAATTTTTAATGCAGTGAACAGGTGACCTTTCAAGCATCGTATATAAAGTTTCAATATGTACTTTAATGGGATAGCTGATGATTTTCTGTTTATGTGCTGTTGATTTTATTTGCATAGTTGGGTGTTGACAAAAACTGGGAATAGATGTTTTCCGTAGATCTACATGTAATAATTATAATTAATATTTAGAATGCCCAGATTAACTTTTTAAAACTGAGGTGAAGTTCACATAATATTATGAACCATTTTAAAGTGTACAATTAAGGAAAATTATGCAAAATCTCTTTTTAGAAATTTAGGACTCATGATATGTTTTATTTGCAGGTTTCAAAATTTTTTTCTGTTTTTTTTGTTGTTGTTGTTTAAAACCTGTATATATTTAAAAATTAAAAACATTTAATTATCACTTGGTAGCAATTTGTAAAATCCTAAGTAGAATTTTAAGTTGTTTTGTAAAATTTCTTTGAAATTGAGAATTTTAATCCTAAATTACTTCCTGATAGATTTGTCATTGCATTTTATTCTCAGGTGTGTAATTTTTTTCTATAGGCTGTGGTTGTGTCATATATACTAGTTATAATTTGGCTTTTCAAAATATCAAATGCCAACTATATGCAAAATAAGTAAATTTTTATGACTATGAAATTCACTTCAATTGTCAAAATGTACAAAAGTCCAAAATGTCTTCTTTTAGCCTATTTTGTTGACTTTGGTGATTTGTCAACCTGAAGGTAACAGACTGTATTAGTTTTCTATTGCTGTTTAATAAGCCACAAACTTAGTGGCTTATAAAAATATAAATTAATTATCTCAGACTTTTTGTAGGGCAAAAGTCTGGGCATAGCTGAATTTTGTGCTCAAGTTCTTATATACTAAAGTCAAGGTCTCCCCTGGGCTATAATCTCATCTGGGATCTCATAGGATCCTTTTTCATGTTCATGTGGTTGTTGGCATAATCCAGTTTTTGGGGATTGTGTGACTGAAGTCCACATTTTCTTGCTAGCTCTTGTCTGGAGACTGCTCTCGGTCTCCAGAGGTCCCCTCCTGTAAGTCCTTGCTACATGGCTCCTATACAGGCCCCCTTCTTTAAGACCAGCAGGAAAAGCTCTCTCAAGCTTTGAGGCTTATCCTTCAAGCAGGACCCACTCCCTTTTAAGGACTCCCAGAATCATCTCTGTTTTGACAAACTCGAAGACAACTGCTTTGGGACTTTAATTACGTTAATACAATCTTTTCATCCTTGTCATATAATGTAACATCATACTGGGAGTGAAATCTATCATACTTAAAGCCCTACCCACCCCCAAGGGGAAGGGAATCTTCAGAGTGTGTGCACCAGTGGGCAGGAATCTGGGATCCCACCTTAGAATTCTGCCCACTACAGGAAGCTATGGGAAAATTTGAAAATGTGTTTTTTTTTAAAAATTAATAGACTGTATTTTTTAGTGCAGTTTTATATTTGTGTAGAGAGTTCTCATATAATCCCTTTTTCCCTGTACACAGTTTCACCTATGAGGATAGTCTTACATTAATGTACATTTGTTAAAACTGATGAACCAATATTGATACAATATTATTAACTAAAGTCTATACATTAGGGTTCATTCTTTGTGTTGTACAGCTCTATGGATTTTGACAAATGCATGTCATGCATCCATCATTGTGATATCATACAGAATAGTTTCACTTCCCTAAAAATCCCATGCTCCTACCTATTCATCTCTATCTTCCTCCTGCCCATTACTCCTACTACTGTTCTTTTTACTGTTTCTACAATTTTGTCTTTTTTAGAATGTCATTTAATTGGGATCATACAATATGTAGCTTTTTCATACTGGCTTCTTTCAGCGGTATGCTGGCTAAGACTCTTTCATGTCTTTCCATGGCTTTATAGGTTATGATTTTTTAAATCACTCACTAATATTTGATTACATGGATGCACCCTAGTTTGTTGATTCAGGAAGCTACCCTCTGGGTCTTTTTGAGACTTGCTGGGAAATTGCCTGCAGAGGTGACATTGAAATTCACTTGGAATCTTCCTGCAGGGGAACAGGAGGAAGGGGCTTCTCTTTCTGGTTCTAGTGTACTTCATTCTCTTCTTGCTTCTATGGTATGTGGTGGAAGTGAGCCAGCCCCTGAGGAGGGGGTCAAGTTCACTGCAAAGATTCTCATGGGGGTGTTTTTGAAACTTTCCGGGAAACTGCTGGTTGGAACATCTTGAGACTTGCCAGGAAACCACTTGGGATGCTAGTGGAACTGGCTGGGAAGTTGCTTATGGAGGTGCTGCTGCAACTTGCTGGGATGTGAGTATCACTGGGTATCTTTGTGATGCTGATTGCCATAAGAAAAACAAGAGAACAAAGCATATCGGAACCAGAAAGATAAGCTCCGTCATCTTGCATTGTTCTCTCCGGCACCCTCTGCTAACAAAATTTAGTGTTACAGCAGCTGGCAAAGAAAAGATACAGGGTCTAGCTCCCATATCACAAAGCAGGACAGGGAAGGGTAAATTTGGAGCTGACAGGCAAGAGGTTGATAACTGGCACACTTTCTGTTTCAACTTTGCTGAGATTTTTTTTTTTTCTTAAATTAGGACTGAGGGATTATTGCCACATGCTTTTCTGTAACTATTGATATTGTCATATAGTTTTGTTTTTTAATCTGTTAATATGGTAAATTACATTGATTGGATTTTTGGATGCTAAACCCATCTCACATTCCTGGATAAGCCAACCCTCATCATGATGTATTTTTTTTTATATTGCTGGGTTTGATTTGGTAATATTTTGTTAAAGATCTTTCTTTATGTCTATATGTATGAGATACATTGGTCTGTCTTTTTTTTTTTTTTTTTGTAATCTCTATCTGGATTTGGAGGCTTGGTGGCTTCATAAACAAGCTGGGAAGTATTTCTTCTTTTTTTCTTTTCTAAAAAAAGTTTGTATAGGGTTTAATTCTTCCTTAAATATTTGATAGAATTGACCAGTGAAACCATCTGGTCCAGGAATTTTCTTTTTGGGAAGATTGTTAATTATGAGTTTAACTTTTGAGATTGATGAGGGGTTTATTTTGATTCAGTTTTATAATTTGTGTCTTTTAATCAATTGGTTCATTTAATTTATCTAAGTTATGGTATAAAATTGTTCATAATAGTCCTCTGTTTTTGTTTCGATGTCTGAAGTATCTGGATAATATCTCCTTTTTTATTTCTGATATTTGTTAATTTGTGTCTTTTCTATTTTATTCCCATGGTCATCTAGCTATTTATCATTTAAAAATGTTTTCCAAAAAGCAGCTTTGGGTTTGTTTTTTATTTCTTTGATTATTTGCTTCTTATTATTTCTTCCCTTCTATGTACTTTGATTTTAATTTGCTTTTCTTTTTCTACCTTGTTAACGTAGAAGTTTATTTTAAAAAAAAATTTCTTCTAAACCAGTGGCTCTCAAATTTTGTTGCCAATTGGAATTGTCTGGGGAATCCTTAAAAATTAATAATTCTGTCTCCCATCCCCAGATATTTTTATTTAATTGATTAAATTGATATGAGGTACAATGGGATTTTTAAAAACTCCCTATGTGATTTTTAGTGTGTAGCACATTTGGGGAAACACTGTTCTGAGCAGTACTTTAGTTTTCTCCCACAAATTTTGATATATTGTGTTTTCATTTTATTCAAGATGTTTTTAAATTTCCCTTGTGGTTTCTTTTTTCCATTGATTATTTAGAATTATATTGTTTGACTTCCAGATATTTCAGGACTTGTTCCTTAATTGATTTCCGTTTTAACGCCTTTGTGATCAAAGAAAGTACTTTGAGTGATTTCAATCCATTTTTTTAAGGCCTGGCATATGCCCTATTTTGGTTAATTTTTTTACATGCATTAGCAAATTATGTGTATTCTGCTATTGTTGGGTGAGTGTTCTGTAAATTTCAAATAGGTCAACTTGTTGATGGTGCCACTGAAGTATTTTATATCCTTACTGTTTCTGGTCTCTTTGTTCTGTCAATTACCGAGAGAGCAGTGTTGAAATCTCCAGCTATTATTATGGGTTTCATTTTTTTCCTTTCAGTTCTAGTTTTTGCTTCATGTGTTTTGAAGCTTCATTATTAGGTGCATAAATATTTAGAATTGTTATTTTTTAATTGTCATTTTATAGCTCACTCCTGCATTTGTCCTCCACCCTTCCCTTTGATGACCAATTTTGCAGGCTTCAGGGAGATCAGGGAACAAAGTTGGGGCCTGGCAGCCCCACTATTCTGCCAGCCGGGGAGAACAAGTCACAATTACAAATCGTCACAACAATTAGCACCTGTAGTTGGGAGAGCTGCAAAGTGAGGAGGCCCCAGGTCTCCATTGTACACGGGTCTATTTGACAGTGACCTTACTCTGGAAATAATGATATTCCTTCAGTCTGAGGTAATTGATGTTGATGAAACCGGTGGCATCGATTGGCTCATAATTCCCCTGCACGTTGACGCTCACCAGCTCCTCCTTGTAGAGAGAGAGTAGAGACTCCTGGCTGAGGATGTGCACCTGGCCCTTGAAGATGGGCACCTGCACTTTTCCTTCCATTTGCTCCTGGGACTTGGTGATGCAGTGGTGAACAGATTTACACTCAGGGTTGATTTTGTGCACTTCCCGATCCATGGTGAAGTCCTCGATGTCTAAATCAGCCTGGTGAAGGATGGTGCCTGCTGGGGTCTTGTAGATACCTCTGGACTTTATTCTAATGAAGCAGTTCTCCATAATGTCAATACAGCCCATGCCGTGCTTGCCCGTGACTTCGTTCAGGTACACGAAGAGCTCCAAGGAGGTCTGGTGAGTTGGTGCCATGTTGATGGTCACTTTCACGGGGACCCCTTTTTTTGAACTTGATTTTGAGAATTTCAGGGGTGTTGTGGGCTTTGGCTAGGTCCTGGGTATATCGGTAATGACATCTTTGCCTTTGTGTTCATTTTTGAAAAATATTTGATCTGGCTGTATGATTTTTAGTCTCACAGTTTTTTTCTTACAGCACTCCAATAATGTCATTCCATTTTCTTCCAGCTTGCATAATTTCTGACAAGACATGTGTTATTATATTTACTCCTATATTATGTGCCTTTTTTTCTGGGTACTTTTAAGATTTTTTTGTTACTTTTTTTTTTTTTTTAGCAATTTGATTATATCATGTCATGGTTTTTCTTTATTCTTCCTGGGCTTTGTTGAACTTCTTGGATTTGTAGGCTGATATTGTTCATTAAATTCAGAAAAATTGGGGGCATGTTTTCTTTAAATATTTTCTTGACCTCTTTCCTCTTATTTTAGTGCTTGAATTATAAAAATGTTAGATTGTTGTTGCCCTCACATGTTACCAAGACTGTTTATTTTTAAAATATTTTCTTCCTTCATACTTTGTTTAAAATAATTTATGTTGCTATGTTTCCAGCTTCACTGATATTTTCTGTAGTGTCTTATCTGCAACATTTTCATATCAAAAATATTTTTAAATATTTAGACACTTAATTTGGTGATTCTCAATATGTTCTCTTTGTCTTCTCATTATGTTCATATTTCCTTTAAGTCTTTAATCTTATTGAACTTATTTTAATAGCTGTTTTAAGACCTTTTAATGTTAATTTTGTTATCTTTGTTAATTGGATCTGTTTTTATTGACTGATTTTTCTCCTAGTTGTGGGCAGCATTTCCCTCCCTTTTATTTGTCTGTCTCTAATTTTTTTTTTCACTATTAGGCATTGAATATTAGTATTTACATTGTTCAGCTGAATTTGAACAACGTAGATACTAATTTACATTGGTTTTTCTTTTTGGTTACTAATGTAGTACTAATTACATTTTGGTTTTTCTTTTAAATGGTCTCTCTCCCCACCACCCTCCACTTTTTTGGTAGGCATTTAAATTATTTACAGATCAGCCTGCTCATTTCAAGGCTATTTTTATGCTTTTCAAGGATGATCTAGGGTAATCTTTAGAGCTAGTTTAGACTCACTACTAAGGCATGAGCTTTCTGGAGTCTCTACAGAATACTCTGGGTATTCAACAACAAGGGCTCTTCATTCTTGGAATTGTTCACTTTATAACTCCCCTGAAATCGATCTTTTCCTGCTATTTTTCACTTGGCTGCTTGGAGTTTCACCCTATGCAGCACAGATTCCTATTCAAAGCCTCATGAGTATTCTTATGCCAATCTCTGCATAGCGTTCTTTTTATCTTTAATATGTCCCACAAATTCCAGCCATCCCAGTGTCTTCAAACTCTAATCTGTTTCTCAACTTATTTGGACCATGAGGCTCTGAGTTCCCCATTCTTATACCACAGTTTGGAGTTTGCATCTAGGTTGAAATAGAGGCAGTCTTAGATATCACCTGATTTGTTTCCCTTTTGTTAATAATCACATGCCTCTTCTGCCATTGGTCCACTATCTGAAATAGCTTTATATATTTTGTCCACTTTTCTAGTTATGTATAGGATTTTGAGGGCAATCCTGTAGAAGTTCAGCATAATTATTTGTTTCACTTAAATTTAATGAATGTAATTTTTCTAAACCTGAATATTGAATCTGGCTACTCTTAGAAGCAAGCTTTGTTACTGTATGTTTTTATTTTCAGAAATTTCAAATCTTTATATAGAGACCATAAGATTATTTAACCAAGGTTATACTGATGTCTTAAAAAAAACTCTCAGGTTTTTCAGAAGATACCCTTTAGGCAATTTAATTTTGCATGCATGTATGTGCAAGTTGGTGATGTACATGTACAGCTTCTTTTAAAAATGGATTGGGACCTAACAATGAAAACATGCAGTTGTAATGGTTCTTACTGTAGTGCATGTTGAATTATGAGAGTTACTCATGGTTATATGTTACCCATGGGGACTTTTAATGTGCTTGGTTATACAGATCTGCAAATTTTTAGCTGTGGGCTGATAACCATATTGAATCATAAATTTATTACTGATGCATTGCTTTCTAGGTGGACGTTAAATTTTAAGAGAATTAAGGGTAGGAATTAGCTACTGTGAAATGGTTTCTTCAACTTTAAATGGATGTCTTCAATGTAAATATTACTAGTTTGTGTAATCAATACACAAAAACATTATTTGGAACAAAAATTAATTACAAAGTTTCTTAAGAATAATAGAGGAAATGCAGAATATTTCTAAATAAAAACAATTTAACTGACAGAAGCTTGTCAGCACTTAGCAACATTTATTTTCAATTACAAATGGTACTTTTTTATCACCATTTTTATTCTAGCTTTGTATCAATATATCATCTAAACAGAAAGTGCTGATGTAGGTTTTTCAGTGCTAGCCTGTAAAGGAATTGAAGGTGAATGTGGTTTTAGTTACATATCTTGCTTCCTCTACATCTGTGCTTTGTGTTTTATTAGACTGCTTAAAATACATTGTTGTCAAATATCTAAATGTCAGGCTTGCTGATCATTTATATGCCTTCATATTTAAAAAAATATTAACTACATACAATGTGGTTATCAGCTGTCTTTTCTAGGGGTATCTGTAAATTTGAGAGTGTTTTATTGGTAGATACATGAGAAGTTAGTATCTCCAAGTTTTTCATTCATATTGGCTTACTGCCATGTGAAATTTATTACTGAACTTTCATATGAAAAAGATAAAACACACTGTCATCTCATCTTGTCCCATTGTACATTTCAGTTACAGGAACAAAATGATATGCTTGCAGTTCTGTGACATGATGCACTAGAAAAATCTTTATTATAGAGATTGTGTGACTTAGAGTTTGTGTGTGTGTTTATGCGTGACTGTTGCAGAATAAAGTTGTATTTATGTGTACCCATAGTGATATTTCTGTGTCTGTATGAACATAGTGATTCAGTAGATTAGATCATGAGCATTCTTTATATTTGTCTACAGTAATTAAGTCTCTCACTGAATATGAACCAAGTACTGGCCAAGCTGTCTTATAATAAATATTATACTTATTACTTGTTTCAATGGCTATACAGATAATCAGAAGTGTTGCAAGTTGGTCGCTTATTGGAAAATCTTAAATACGCTACTTACAGGGAACTTACCACGTATATACACATATGGTATTATCTTCTACTTTTTTGGTTTGTTTTAGATAAGTGCTGTTGCTTAGCATTTAAGGTAGAATGTTTTATTTTTATAAGTTAATTAATATATATTTAGTTCTATGACCTTGAGCATGCTATTTAATTTTCCCATGCCTGAGTTATCTCATCTCTGAAATAGGAATAAAATAGTTCCTGCTTCATAGGATTGTGTTGAAGATTAAATGAGTTAATACATATGAAGCACTCAGAACAATTCTTGAACCTAAGCAAATTTTCAGTGAGTAGTAGTTATTGTCACCATTATTATTAGTCAATTTAAGAATCAGCCAGTAGTATTTATTTTTCTTTTTTATGTCTTTATTTATATGTAATTTACATTTCATAAAATTCACTCATGCTAAGTATAGAAATTGATGATATAGTGAATGTATAGGGTTGTACAGCCATCACTGTAATCCAATTTTGGAATGTTTTAATCATCATGAAAATACTCCCCATGGCCATTTGCACTTACTGTTATTTCTTACCCCTACCTCCAGGCAACCAGTAATCTATTTTGTATTTCTATTGATTTTCCCCTTCTGGATATTTCATTTAAAAAGAATCACACAATAAATGGTCTTTTGCGTTGGCATCTTTCCCTGAGTGTAATGTTTCTGAGGTTCATCCATGTTACAGTATGTATCTGTATTTTGTTCGTTTTTTTGCTGAATATTATTTTTTGTTTAGATGCACCTCATTTTGTTAATCCACACACCATTTGCTAGACTTTTATGTTGTGTTGCTTTTAGGTATTATGAATAATACCATGAATATGCTTTTATAATTCTTTCCGTAGATATATGTTTTCATGTCTCTTAGGCAGATTTCTAGGTATGGTATTGCTGAGTTGTGTGATATATTTATGTTTAACTTTTGAAGAGACTGCCAAACCTGTTTTCAGGAGCTGCTGTGTGTACCATGTTACATTCCCATGAGCAGTGTATGAGGGTTCTATTTTCCCCACAACCTCACCAACATTTGTTATTTTTTATCTTTTTTGATTTTAGCTATCCTAGTGTGTGTGAAGTAGTATCTTATTTTGGATTTAATTTGCATTTCCCTAAAACAAATATTTATGTGTCTTACTCAAGGTTACACCCCAACTCTGGGGATACTGGGAATTTCATTATGTATATGTGGGCTCAAAGACCCTGTCTCTTTTCCTCATGTGGGATAATTTTCAAAAACTATACCCACTGCAGAGGTTCCTGTGGCTTAAACCTCTGTTACAACCACATTGCAATTCAGCTTCTTTCTCTGCCTGTCCTGCTTCCTTCACTCCCTTTCAGATGTTGTTCCTAAGGGCACTCCCCAAAATGCATGCAAATCCCAGAATCTTAGAGCCTGTTTTCTAGGGAATCCACCTATTAACAGGGATATATAATTGATAGGAGTCACTAATTTAGAGAGAGTGATTAAGGAAGACCTCTAACTTGAGGTAATCTTTGATCAGAGACCTGAATAAAATGAGGAATTAAACCACCTAGATAAGATGGGGGAAACTTTTCCAGACAGAAGAGCAAATGCAAAGATCTAAGGCAGGACCATGCTTGACAGTAAAAGACCATGTGGGGAGTGACCAGAGTCAGTAAGAGGGAGGAAAGGTAGAATATAACAAGAGGCCACACCTTGCATGGCTTTTGAAGTGTTTTCAGTAGTGGAATTCCATGATCACTCTAGATGCTCTGTAAAAATTGAGTGTAAGGGACCAAGAACAGAAATAGGGAGCCAGTAAGGAGGCTACTACAATAGTCCAGGTGAAAATGGTTGTGGCTTGAGTTAGGGTGGTAGCATTGGAGTGGCTGAGAAGTGGCCAGATTCTGGATATATTTTAAAGATGTACTTTTTTGATGGCTGGGATATGGAGTATGAGAGAAATAGAGGAATCAAGGAGGATTCTGAAGTTTTTGGCCTAAGCAATTGGATGAATGGAAATTGTGTATTGAGATACAAGAGGCAAAGGAGTGGCAGAGGTGGTAGAAACCAAATTTTACCTTTTAGACATGTTAAATTTGTATGCCTATAAGACATCCAAATATAATGTAGAGAAGTTGTCATTCATATCTGAGTCAGGACTGAAGATAGAATTTGGGTAATTTTCAGGATATACATTATATTTAAAGCTATGCACCTTAGTGAGATCACCTAGACAGAGATTGGCAATTTTTCTTCTGTAAAGGATCAGAAGCACTATCTAGTCCTTGTTGCAGCTATTCAATTTTAACCTTGTATTGTGAAAGGAGCTGTAGACAATAATTAAGAAAATGGATGTGGCCACGTTCCAATAAAACTTTATTTATAAAAATTAATAGGTGGTAAGCTACATTTGGTCTGCAGGTAGAGTTTACTGACCTGTGACCTAGACAGTGAATAGAGAAAGACAAAAGTCCTATACCCCTCCTAGGGTAGTCCAACACTTAGAGGTTAGGAATAATGGGAGTCAGGAAAATGAGAAGGAGCAGCCAGTGACCTAGGAGGGAAACTCAGAGAATGTGATTAGGTTATCATTTATGTTTCTCCTCGCTTCAACTATGTTTTTAAGTGCATAAATAATTCATGTAAAAATCCAAACAGATAATACTCTAATCTTTTATAATCTTACACATGTTGTTTCTCTGATATTATACTTTGATATTCTTTAGAATTTATGTGTATTACAATATAAAATGTTCATAACTTTTTAGACATTTGAGTGTGAAGTTCTAATAATAATTTTTAGTGCATTTTTTTCAAATATGCTATTTTTAAACTATAATGTGTGGGGTTATTTGTTAAGATGATGTAGTTGGAATTTTCTGTTCCTGAACTTTTAGCTGGTCTCTGTGTTCGTGGTGCCTGTATACTTGGGAGCAGTAAAAGCAGAGAAAGAGAGTTCAGAGATAACAGATAAATCCTTTAAATTTGAGTATTTCCATTTCTTGAGACCTTTGAAATTTTTATAAAAGTACACCATTGCACATTGTCTAGTAAGTAATTAAAAATGAGCTGTGTAAGCACATGTGAAACTCATTAAACCATAGTTGGTAAAATGAGTTACAGACTTGTAATGTCTTAGCTCAGAAAGATAACTGATTATATATTACCAGAAATCTTGGTTAAATTTGTACTGTATTTAATTTGTAGAACTGTAGTTCTAGCAATCTACACCTGGTGTAATTTTTATTTTTCTGACGTTGCTATAAGTAACAGATGCAAGGTGAAGTAGGAATTAAGGAACTACTTTAGACACATTTTTTGGGTTGCATTTTGGAGTTCAGACACCAGAAGTGATTCTGAAATTTTTGTACTGCCTACTGACAGACATTATGTACGAAGAACTCACATTACTGTAGGTCACTGAATTAATTTAAGAAATACCAATTGACATCATTCCTTTAGGGAATTGTGGGCTACTGCTTGATATTATTGTCTTTGACAAATGTGAAAATTTAGAATAAACTATATTTTTAGGGTGTTGGGACCTTAAGAATGAAGTGATTCCTTTCCAAATTTAAATTTTTTCAAATGGATAAAAAGTATAGTTTATAGACTTTCTTTCTACCTGTTTTCACTGAAATAGTTAAGTGGTTGAGTTTTCCTTGAACTGTTGTATGTAGTTACTTATTTCTAAATGGAAAAAGAGTTCCAGAAAGCATTTAAAAGTCTTGAGAGTTGTGCTCAGAGGTCACTTGTGATTTGTGGGAAGAAGGTAGTCAAAATTGGTATTCCTTATGTGTCTATTACATTTGAATGCATGTATATTCTGTTATGTATAATGTGTTCTAGATGAAATCCTTATGAAGTAAAATTTTTTCATTGTAATTACAGTGACAGTTGGGAAAACCCTTTTTGCTTGAAGACTCTCAGTAATGCCCCTGAACACTCCTAATATTTCAGCTTCTTGTGGTGACCATTTTTAATTGTAGCACACTCAACCTGAATTCTTTGTATGCTAGTTATCTACTCAGATGAATTTACATCCTTTTTACTCCAAAATATATAAAAAATAGATTGACTAGCATGAATTTCTGTGGCCATTTGTTTTCTAGCCAAGTAGATAAAGTACTGTGAGCTAGGCCTGTGTTAAATGTGATGCATATGCCAGGCCTTCATAAAGGATAAAACTCCCTGTGTGTTATGCCGCTGCTGGATTAGTTAATTAGTATATGTGTTTGTCGGGGGGTTGTTCCAAGTATGCCTGTTACAGTAATACATAGGTTAGAAAAATAAACACAAACCTTTCAAAAGACTTCCAAGTGGCATGGCTAATTTTGCCCCAATATTATTTTATATTTAACTGATGGCATCTCTGTATTTAGAATTCAAGCTATCATGTAATCAAAGGATCCCAACTTTAACAATATTACACAGAAAGGGATCCTCACTTCTACCCTTTCACAATCCTCTGCAGGATTCTTTACAACCCAGAAAATATTGGGTTTTGTGTTTGGGATGTAGCTTTCAAACTATGTAATTTGGAATAGCTGCTTAACCTTTTTCCTGTGATTCTTCATGTGTAATAAATAAAATAGTTGACTTAGATTATTTTATTGACCCCCTTTAAACAAAACATATATCTTGAATACTTACTACTTGAGGCTGCAGTGATTGTACCAACCTGGTACATTGCACCAACATTGCAGGTGTGATTGCACCAACCTGGGTGACAAAGTGAGACCCTGTT
Organism: Pan troglodytes; assembly: GCF_028858775.2. NCBI lineage: Eukaryota > Metazoa > Chordata > Mammalia > Primates > Hominidae > Pan > Pan troglodytes. Next base: position 126,794,446 of record NC_072404.2, on the reverse strand, counting down.
TAAAAAAAAAAAAAAAAAAAAAAAAAAAAAATATATATATATATATATATATATATACACACACACCTGGGCTGTATTAGTCTGTTTTTACACTGCTATAAAGAACTACCTGAGACTGGGTAATTTATGAAGAAAAGAGGTTCAATTGACTTACAGTTCTACATGGCTGGAAAGGCCTCAGGAAACTTACAATCATGGTGGAAGGCAAAGTGGATGTCTTATGTGGTGGCAGGAGAGAGAGAGAGAGAGTGAGGGGGGAGGACCTATTAAACAATTTTAAACCATGAGATCTCGTGAATACTCACTATCACGAGAATAGCATGGGGAAACCACCCTGTGATACAGTCATCTCCCACCAGGTCCCTTCCTCAACATGTGGGGATTACAATTTGAGATGAGATTTGGGTGGGGACACAGAGCCAAACCATATCACGGTCATGGTAGCTTACACCTGTAGTCCCAGCTGCCTGGGAGGCTGAGGTGGGAGGATCACCTGAGCCTGGGGGGAGTCAAGGCTGCAGTGAGCCGAGATTGCACCACGGCACTCCAGACTGGGTGACAGAGTGAAACCCTGTCTCAGAGAAAGAAAAGAAAGAATAGATGTAAATAGACATAAATATACATAATGTGTTCGTGGAACTATGAAGGCAATGTGTCTGGAACAGAAAATTTCCATTGTGAAGGTATTAGGAAATAGTTTTAATATACAGATATGCAGAGTCTTGAATGCCACCTTGAGGATTTTTAATTTGATTTTATAGTAAATTGAAGCTTTTTTTGTTTTGTTTTGAGACAGAGTCTCACTCTGTCACCCAGGCTGGATTGCAGTGGCGCGATCTTGGCTCACTGTAACCTCTACCTCCTGGTGATTCAAGTAATTCTCCTGCCTCAGCCTCTCAAGTAGCTGGGACTTCTGATGCATGCTACCGTGCCTGGCTAATTTTCATATTTTTATTAGAGATGGGGTTTCACTGTGTTGCCTGGGCTGGTCTTGAACTCTTGACCTCAGGTGATCTGCCTGCCTCAGCCTCCCAAAGTGCTGGGATTGCATGCGTGAGCCACCGTGCCCATCTGTAAATGAAAGCTTTTAAGGTTTTTGAGCAAGTAAAGTGATCCAGCATCTTAATTCTGGAAAAGGATGATTCCATTTCATTATATGAGGTAATCTATAGAGATGAATAAGGAAACTTGATATTGCCGGGAATACAAGTTGGGCGTTTCATAGAAAGTTAGTTTCAGAACAGAAGGCTTTTGCTTGGTTTTAATTTGAATATATAGGACATGTGCATTGTGAATGAATGGAGGATTGCTTTTTCCTAACTTATTATTATTATTATTTTTGAGATGGGGTCTTGCTATGTGGTCCAGCCTGGAGTGCAGTGGCAATTCACAAGCACAGTCGTAGCTCACTACAACCTTGAACTCCTGGGCTCAAGCAGTCCTCTTGCCTCAGCCTCCTGAGTAGATGGGACTAGAGATGCATGCCACCCTACCTGGCTTCTATTATTTTTTAAAAACCTTGAATTTATAACATGATAAGCAGTCTCTCAGAGAATATTTTTATGGATTGTATTCACCAGTCTTGCATTTACCACTGTGTTTGGAATGTTGGCAGTGTTAAATAAATAATGGTTTAATAATGAGCCTATAGTCTTCCTAATTCTATTCCTTAATAGTCTCTCAAATTATTCCTTCCATCTGATGTTGAACGTAGCTATGCAGTCCGTGGTTTACCAGTTGAATTGCTCAGTATGATCATGACTTGCTTAACATTTTTCTCAATCAGACTTCATGAATATTTAAAGAACCTCTTGAACAGAAGTAGTAGTCTACTACCAGTCAGAGCCCATAATTCCAGAGTGCTACAGGATGTGTAATCTGTAGTGTTTCTTTGGAAAGGACATGGCTGGTTAATTTTTCTCTTATTCAAAGAAGTACATTGAAATTTGGAAAGGTATTAGAACTGCAGTTTTAATCCTACTTATCTATATATTATTTTAATACTAAAATTCTTTTGCTACTACAGGATTTGTTTTTCTTTAAAGAACCCTATTCTGCCTTGTGTTATTGTTAGTTAAGCACAGGTCTGTCTTAATCAGAATACACTCCTTGGAGGCAGAATATTGACTTTAATTGCCTTTGCTCCCCCATAACACTTATAATAGGTTGGCAATCAGAAAATGTTCGAGTTAAAATACTGTCTTTAGTATTTACAGGTAAGTATTCACTAGCAAATTGGAATTGTATTTTATTTACAGATTAACCTTAACTCATGTTATAACTTATTGGATTGCATTTTAGATCAAGAGGCTGAGTTTTTGGGGTATTTCAACAAGATAAACGATCTCACCACATGCTATCAAATTCTTAAAAATAGAAGCAAATCTGTTCTGTCCAAAGTAAACTTACTCCCAACATTTATGGAAATATTTAAAACAACTAAACTAGAGCAAGGAAATGACAAAAAGCAAAAAGCAACAAAATAAACCTTTCCTCACCAGAATATATTTGGGAAGAGATTATCAGTATAATCCTTTTTTTTTTCTTTTTTGGCATGACTGCAAAATCATGTCACTTCTGTTGATCATTATGGAAACAAGAAAAGTTGTAAAATTATAAAATAATACTAATACTCTTGAGGCATTTTGTTTTAGAGTAGGATGTAGTCATTAATCTAATGTCATACGCATTTCCAAAGTTAAGTCTATGGGGTAAGCAAGAGATTAAGAGCTCCTTTTTAACCTTATGCCTAAGCATTTCACATCACCGATATCTTCTGAATAAGCCATGCAGTATATCTACACACAAATTTAACATGGGGAAGGTACAGTAAAATGCACTGTTGTTCAGACTACAGATATAGATGGCTGATCTATAGAAAAGCCTTAAGGAGCACAAGGTGAGAACATTTTAAATGGACAGTGGGGTAGGCTGGAGAAGGTCAAGGAAGTCTGGAAGGGTCAGACTGGTGGGGATAGGAGAATATTACCAAGCAAGAGGTGTAGCAGCAGGGTGTGTAAAATTGGGTTCTGGGGATACAGGTCATGTCATCATAGAATTTTGAGATTGAAAAATCTTAAGAGATCTTTGTGCTAAGAAATTACTGATTTCTGAATTGTTCACCACAGTCTAAAATGTTAAGTGACTTATTCACTGTTGCAATCATTAGTCACTGGCAGGCCTGAAAGGAATTAAAAGTCTTGTAGTCTTGTACTCATTCATTTATTTAACAAATATTTACAGACTGCTTACTATGAGCTAGGTGATAGTGATAAAATATCTGAGACATAGTTCTTCTGAAATTCTTTTGGTTTAGTTGGGGGACTGACTAGTAAGTCAGAAATATAAGGTGATAAGGGCTGTGATCAGATACGTTGAGAGGTCTTGGAAAACACACAGGAGAGGTATCACGTTCAGATGGAGAGTGGGACTAAGGACTCAGAAAAGACTTCTGGGGCAAATCTTTTTCAATAGCTAGAGGAATTGAGTTCACTTTTTAAATTAATATATTATAGATATAATTGATGTGTTCTACATAGAGCCAAAACGTCAAACTACTCTTTATAATATAGGATGTTTTGTTGATTCTCTTACTTTATAGTGCTGGTAGCATGAGAAGCAAGGAGAAGGAGAACCTTGACTCTATATTAAAGGAGCCTAAAGATAGGATATGCTAGTACATGTTTAAATGATAGGATATACTACTACATGTTTAAAAGGTAGGAAATGTTAGTACATGTTAAAAACAACTTAGGTGTTGTTAGTATGAAAGGATACATTAATAATAATGCATTAATAATACATCTAGGCCGGGTGCAGAGGCTCATGCCTGTAATCCCAGCACTTTGGGAGGCCGAGGCTGATGGATAACTTGAGACCAGGAGTTGGAGACCAGCCTGGGCAATATGATGAAACCCTGTCTCTAATAAAAATAAAAAAATTAGCCAGGCATGGTGGTGCATGCCTGTAATCCCAGCCATTCAGGTGGCTGAAGCACACTTGAATCTGGGAGGTGGAGGTTGCAGTGAGCTGAGATTATGCCATTGCACTCCAGCCTGGGCAACAGAAAGAGATACTGGGTCAAAAAAAAATTAATCTGTTTGCTTTGTTGAAGATCAATTGGCTGTATGTATTTGGGTTTATTTCTGGGTTCTCTATTCTGTTCCATTGGTCTATGTGCCTATTTTTAAACCAGTACCATGCTGTTTTGATGACTATGGCCTTACAGTATAGTTTGAAATCAGGTAGTGTGATGCCTCCAGATTTGTTCTTTTTGCTTAGTCTTGCTTTGGCTATGCAGGCTCTTTTTTGGTTCCATACGAATTTAAGAATTGTTTTTTCTAATTCTGTGAAGAATAATGGTGGTATTTTGGTGGAGATTGCTTTGAATTTGTAGACTGCTTTTGGCAGTATGGTCATTTTCACAATATTGATTCTACCCATCCATGAGCATGGGATGTGTTTCTATTTGTTTGTGTCATCTGTGATTTCTTTCAGCAGCATTTTGTAGTTTTCCTTGTAGAGGTCTTTCAACTCCTTGTTTAGCTGTATTCCTAAGTATGTTTTTTTTTTTTTTTTGCAGCTGTTGTAAAAGGGGTTCAGTTCTTTATTTGATTCTCTGCTTGGTCACTGTTGGTGTATAGAAGAACTACTGATTTGTGTACATTAATCTTATATCTGGAAATTTTGCTGAATTCTTTTATCAGTTCTAGGAGCTTTCTGTAGGAGTCTTTAGGGTTTTCAAGGTAAATGATCATGTCTTCAGCAAACAGTGACAGTTTGAATTCCTCTTTACCGATTTGGATGCCCTTTATTTCTGTCTCTTGTCTGTTTGCTCTGTCTAGGACTTCTAGTACTATGCTGAAGAGAAGTGGTGGGAGGGGGCATCCTTGTCTTGTTCCAGTACTCAGAAGGAATGCTTTCAACTTTTCCCCATTTAGTATTATGTTGGCTGTGGGTTTGTCATAAATGGCTTTTATTACATTGAGGTATATGCCTTGTATGTCGATTTTTGCTGAAAGTTTTAATCATAAATGGATGCTGGATTTTGTCGAATACTTCTTACCTACTGATATGATCATGTGATTTTTATTTTTAATTCTGTTTATATGGTGTATCACAGTTATTGACTTGTGTATGTTAAACCACTCCTGCATCCCTGGTATGAAACCCACTTGATCATGGTGGACTATCTTTTTGATATGTTGTTGGATTAGGTTAGCTAGTGTTTTGTTAAGGAGTTTAGCATCTGTGTTCATCAAGGATATCAGTCAGTAGTTTTCTTTTACTCATGTAACCAAATACCACCTCCACCCCAAAAACTTATGGAAAAAAATTAATCCGAAAAGTGTTTATGGTTTAAACTTGACGTGTTAAAATACTTTTGTCTGAAAAAAACATGATTAGCTCTCTCCAATTCTGTATACAAAATGCATTTCTGATGGGTTAAATATAGAAATAATATTAAATGTAAGTCATAAAATACTTAGAAGAAAGTATAAATGAATTATTTCATAGTAGGCCCAGAAAGGCCTTCCTCGATATAAAACCAAAGGGACATATAATGAAGGAAAAGTTTAACAAATTTGATTATGCAAAATGAAAGTCTCTTATATGTCAAAAAAACATGAAATGATAAAGTGAATGAGAACCTGGAAAAGTATTTGCAACATCAAACATATCACTCCTATATAAAAAACAGCCACAAAATAGTAATAAAAAGCAAATACATCCGAAGGATAATAGGCAAAGGTCATGAACAGATAGTTCAAAAAAGAAAATGAAAAATGAATTTATTAAAGTGATTAATCTTACTTGTAAATGAAATGGCATGAAATTAAATGAGACATACTTTTTCATCCATCATACCAGCAACACAATATTGATGGTTTCTTTAAACTGTACTCTTATAGATATTGGAGAAAGAACAGTTTGGTGGTAGGCATCAAAAGGCTTGACAATATTTACATGTCTTTACTTGGTACTTTCAACTTTTAGAATTTTTTTCCAAGACATAAATCAGAGACCAGAGCAAAGATAAAGGGATGTTCGCTACTGCATTATTATGGTAGTAACTGTCCAATAGTGGTGGGTTAGCAAAATCAACTACAATATTTACAAATGATGGAATATTCATACAGCCATTCAAAAATCATGTTTTCGAAGACTATGAATATTGAAAGTGCTCCTATAATATTGTCTAACAAAAAAGCAAGTTACAAAATGATGTATACTATAATTCCAGTATTTGAAAAATATAGTATATATGTCTAGATAAAGGACTAGAGGACTACAGAGAATATAAATATTGGAAATATGTCTATTATAAGTAATTTTATTTTCTTATAGTGAAAAATGTTTTCTTTTTTTTTGAGATGGAGTCTCGCTCTGTTGCCCAGGCTGGAGTGCAGTGGCACGATCTCAGCTCACTGCAAGCTCTGCCTCCCTGGTTCGTACCATTCTCCTGGGTCAGCCTCCCGAGTAGCTGGGATTGCAGGCGCCTGCCACGATGCCTAGCTAATTTTGTTTTTGTATTTTTAGTAGAGATGGGGTTTCACCGTGTTAGCCAGGATGGTCTCAATCTCCTGACCTTGTGATCCGCCCTCCTCGGCCTCCCAAAGTGCTGGGATTACAGGCGTGAGCCACCGCACCCAGTGAAAAATGTTTTCTAAAGCTTCATTTATTTTATGAGAAAAAGTTACAAACTACAGACTAGCATTGTATATTGTTACAATAGTATTGTATATATACATATAATTTGCTAACTATATTTATCTATTCTTTTTCATTTTTATTTTACTTTAAGTTCTGGGATACATATGCAAAACGCACAGGTTTGTTAAATAGGTATACATGTGCCATGGTGGTTTGCTGCACCTGTCAACCCATCATCTAGGTTTCAAGCCCTGCATGCATTAGGTATTTGTCCTAATGCTGTCTCTCCCCTTGCCCCCCAGCCTCCACAGCCCCTGGTGTGTGATGTTCCCCTCCCTGTATCCATGTGTTCTCATTGTTCAACTGCCACTTATGAGTGAGAACATGTGGTTTTCTGTTCCTTTGTTGGTTTGCTGAGAATGATGGCTTCCAGCTTTATCCATGTCCCTGCAAAGGACATGAACTCATTCTTTTTATGGCTGCATAGTATTCCGTGGTATATATGTGCCACATTTTCTTTATCCAGTCTATCATCGATGGGCATTTAGGTTGGTTCCAAGTCTTTGCTATTGTAAATAGTGCCGCAGTAAACGTACGTGTCCATGTGTCTTTATAAACATACATATCCATGTGTCTTTATAGTAAAATGATTTATAAACCTTTGGGTATATACCCAGTAATGGGTTTGCTGGGTCAAATGGTATTTCTAGTTCTAGATCCTTGAGGAATTGCCACACTATCTTCCACAATGGTTGAACTAATTTACACTCCCACCAACACTGTAAAAGCATTCCTATTTCTCCACAGCCTCACCAGCATCTGTTGTTTCCTGACTTTTTAATAATCGCCATTCTAACTGGCATGAGATGGCATCTCATTGTGGTTTTGATTTGCGTTTCTCTAATGACCAGTGATGATGAGCTTTTTCTCATATGTTTGTTTTCTCTTCTTCAGACACTCTGGATATATGCAAATTCAGTAATATGAATTTTATAGTTTAAGTAAATTTGTTTACTAATGCTTATTTAGTGGAGAGTCCAGATGGAATTAATGCCCAATAGTTTTTTTGAGAATGTTGCAGAATAATATTACTATAGATAGTTGTGTATTTTTAGTACAATAGAGATTAAATTATACTATGCTTTCAATTAACTTACTTAAATGGGCGAAAGGCAAAAACTATCAACAGCAGAATAAAGAAAGATTACATATGTAAAAGTACCAAAAAGCTGTATTGTGTTTGCTTCATTTTCTCACTTTTAGAAATTTTGTACCTGTACTATGATTTTCATTAAAATGTAGATATTTCTTATGCATTCACTTACAAGAAATAAAGAAATTTTGCTCAAATGATTATAATACAGTATAAAGTAAAACTGAGTTCATGTAGTAATGTGTGGAGACACGAACAAAATTGGACTAAAATTTTTTATTGATTGCTTTCTAATTATAGTAGAAATACATTTTAGGTTTCCATTTATGGAGAAAGAAAAAATGGCAGAGGGTAGAAGAGTGATGTGGAAGAAAAAATAGAAAATATAACTTGATACTTTTGCTTGAAAAAAAAAGATGATTGAGGCAATTGGCCACACCTGCTCTGTCTGACCACTCTTGCCTCCTTTGGCTTCTTAGTGTTTTCGCCATCCTAACCACTGCTGACCAGTCCCGTCACAGCTGCCCTCTGCTTCCTGCTGCGCTATATGTTTGGCCACTCTCATGTTCACATGAATGGTACAAGACATTAACTCATGAAGTCAAAGGATACTCATCAGGTGGAGAGCAGCTGCACACATAATGCACAGCTCCACAGTGACATACAACAGTATGTTCAAATACTTCAGAAAGACCCTTGCCACTTCGACGACACCAATCAAGGACCTGATCAATGGCCACCATTTCTGCATGTCGAGTAGCCTGAAAAGAGAATGGGCCTTACACTGATATTATTTGCTTCATGTAACTACTATTTTACAAATATACAAAAAATAAGTACAAAAAAAAAGATGATCGATTAGAGTCATCTTTTAAAACTCATAACCGTGGAATTGTCTTATAGTCTATTTTCCAATGAGATTCCTAGGTTTTTGATTTGGTAGCTAGTGACAGGGACGGATATTTAAAGTTCTTTGAGATGAAAGAACTTTATTACTTTATTTATTTACTTATTTCTTTGAGATGAAAGAACTAACTTATTTCGGCTTGAATACTCTGAGCTAAGTCATTTAGCACAACCTTACATAACCCCATCAGAGTGTTTACTGTTTTTTAATATGGGGACAAATGAAAAATTTAGAAAATTAGGACAGAAAACAAACAAACAAAAATGGCACTCAGAAAAGAAATAGAATAAGGAGAACACATCAGAACCCTAACTTGATTCATATTTGTTTCTGAGACTTTTGTTATTTGTTTAGAAATGATGATGATGTTGATGATGTTGATGTCATCAATGATGGCAGCAATGAAAATCTGTTATACTGTATTTAATGCTAAATGCTTTACATAGGTTATATCTGAGGTAAGCCAGAAACTGTTGAGAGAGGAACTTAATGTATTTATCAAACCTAAGATTCATCTTTGTGTCATTTATTTTATCTTTGTCTTATGTATTTATGATAAAGTATTTCTTCATGTACTTTATCAAAAATATTGTCAATTAAACTATGATATTATTGACTGTAAGATATATCTTGATTCCAGAGATGGTAAAATATTTTAAAAATTATATTATCATCAATGAAATATGTTGATTGGTGAAAGTGAGACTAGCAGACTGATGAACAACTGTTTCCTATTTTGAAATCAGTTTTTTAAAAGTTTATCACTAATAAAGGAGGAAATTTTGAAAATGTGAGAATATGATGTTAAGAAACTGTTCCAATCCTGATCTCTTGGCTATCTTTGGGCCTCTCCTTTGTGGAAAAAAACACACGTACATAAAACCCACTTATGTGAGCAGAGAATCAAAAGAAGGATTTGGAGGGGTCTGCATATCTTCAAGTAGGAGTAGCTTTTAATGTAAGTATAGGATAAACTTTAATTTCTGCTAGTTTTATACATTAGATTTCAAAGTTGTACTCTTGGGAGTGAGGGATGGTGGTAGGAAAGATTTTAAGAGTAAAACAGAAAATGAACATTGAGAAATAAATACGTTGTTCCTTGGGGAGTGTTCTTTCTAGAGACACTGAGCCTGTAAACCATTCCCTCCTACGTAAAATGTCAGGAGCAAGATTAAATAGCTCTTCCTAGCATGCAGAGTTTACAGACTGCAGATATTCCCTGAGCACAGCAGACAATAGAGTAAGTTTAATTGAAAATATGCAGTGTTCTAAATTCTGCACATTGTTTGGTGCAAAACTTGAGGAAGGAGAAGGAAGGGAAAGAGAAATGGGACATGTTTTTTACAAAAGGTAATGGGAGGAGAGCTGTTGCAGAGCCAGGGAACAAGTAACTGGCTATTCACTTGTAAGATCTGTGAAAAAGTGGAAAAAAGAGATTAAAGCATTATAGTAGGGTAGAAAGATATTTCTTTTTTTGTTTCCAGTTCCCAGCAGAGAGCTTCAGAAATCCTTGGAATTTCCTGAGTCATTACGGTGATGAGAGCATCTTTTGTTCTAGTGAGGTTATTCTTGGTGGGCTCTTAAAAAGCTTCAGGTTGCAGGCTGGTTGCCCAACAGACCAAGCCTTGATTAGCAGCTTGGGACTTTTAATCTCATGTTACAACCTCTGGGCAGGGCAAAGGGGCTGGAGATTGAGCTAATCACTGATGGCCAGTGATTTAATGAATAACGCTTATGTAATGCAGCCTCCACGAAAACCCCTAAATGCCTGGGTTCTGAGACTTTTATAATTGGCGAACACATCCACATGCCAGGTGGGTGGGACCCCCCCCCCCCCCAGCTCCATGGGGACAAAAGCTACTATGCTCTGGACCCTTCCAGACCTCACTAGATTTACCTCCTCATCTGGCTCTTCATTTGTGGTACTTTTAATGCACCGGTAATGGTAAGTAAAGTGTTTTTTGGAGTTTTATGACCACTCTAGCAAATTACTGAACCTGAAGTGAGGGGAGGACCCTCCCACTTCAGACTTTATAGCCAAGTTGGACAGAAGTGTGTGTAACCTAGGGACCTTGTTTTGTGGGACTGAGCACTAAAAAATCTGATGCTAACTCCTGGTTGTTATTATCAGAATTAATTGAATTATGGGACTTCGAGTTTGTGTCAGAATTGGTTGGTGTCAGAAGGAAAAACACTTCTCACTTGATGTCAGAGGTGGTTTGAGTAAACACAGCTCAAGCATACTTAGGAGAGGCATTGAGTTAAAGGCCAGGAAAACTGGAGGGAGGTAAAGAAGTAATAGGTTGATGGGAAGTGTGTTCAGTTGTAGCTAAGGAAGTTAAGGCAATAAAATAAAAAAGTAGTCACATCAGATGCTTTAGAATCTAAATCTATAAATTCTTGGCCCTGGGCAGGAAATTCTTTTTATTGTAGCTTCTGTACATTTCCAGTGGGTGGGGGCATTGATCATTTATATGTGGCTAGAATAGGAAAAAGAGACTTGACTGGTCCAGTTAATCTTTTTCCTGGTTAGACAGTATATCCATTGGAAGGGTGCTTAAAAGATTGGAAATGTGATTGCCCATGTTACTTTGGGGCTAAAAGTATGTTCTTGTCTGAGGTCCTCCTTGGGTCGCTAATAGCCAAAGAGAAAATATAGTTTGCACATTGCTGTATGCTGGATATAAATGCAATCAAGCTGGTAATGAAGAATTTGCATATAAAAAGCTAGGAGAGGACATTGAAGCAAGGAGACACTTTCTGAACCTCCGTTGCCAACCGAGAAGAGTTAGCCTAAGATTGAAGAAGTGCATATCTGAGGTCAAGGACAAGGCGGGCAGTGCTCAATGTCATCCTTTAGAACAGAGGGCAGGAATCCCATCTGGAGAGTGGAGGCAACTGAGAGAGAGGTATGGTCGTGTTGGCATATATTAAGGACCTCTATTCAGGTTTCCTTGAACTCATACTCTTATCGTAGTTGTTTGTCTTTTTGCCATTTTTCTGATTGTATAAGGCTGAAGCTTTTTATTTAAAAAAATTTGCATCTTTGGATAGTCATTCTGTATAAAACGAAGGCAGTGCATTACCTGTAATTTTCACGTTGGGTTATTTAAAAGTGCAGAAATTTAAGACACTTACAAAGCAATCTGGGTGTAGAATCCTAGATTTGAATTATTTTTTCTGTAACTGTCCACAGCCTAACATTGCCCATATCTAATTTGTTCATAGTTTTAGTGATTCATCTTTATCAAATCTTTGCAAAGCGTTGTACTTACTTTCTTGGATATGATAATCCTTTCTGCACTCATATTTCATCAGATTGTGAATAATATAGTTAAACTATATAATTACTATAACAAGAAAAAATGGTAATAAGTGTGGGAAGAAAACAACCCCTCTTGGTGAGTGTGAAGCTCAGGGGTGGGAAGAAGAGCAGGTGCAGAGTAGAGAGTAGCCTGTACAGGGTGCTGCATGTTCCACAAGGGAGTGGAGAGCCTCGACTAATGGAGTATCAGCAAGAGATCTGCTCCTGATGCTTGCAGTCTTTCCAGTTCCTCTATTCCTGTGCTTTCTAGAGATTCTTTAGTCCTTTGAAAATCTTTCATTTACATATTAGCAATAAGCCATATTTGTAATTATTACTAAAAATGAAAATAACAGGATATATTAGTAATTGGGACTGCTATTATAGTAGATAATAGGCTTTGAAATAAGTGTAAGAATTCTCAAATTTGTAAGGTAAGGTTTTTTATGTTAGTTGAATATATTTTAGTAGTGAAGTAAGGAGTGATATTACAGGTTGATTATTGAGGTCTCTTAAATTTATCCTATAATTAGAATTTTATTCTTCATAGTTACGTGTTAATGTGTCTGCATTTGTGCTTTTTTTGTTTTAAAATATGATACTAAAAATACACAGAAATTGAAATTTAGCCCCACTGCAGTTCCATAATTTCTTCTTGCTTTGTTCTGTTGCTAAGTCGGAAATTCACATTTGCTAGATTATTACCTATTGCCATGGAAATCGTTTTGTTGTATTTCTATTTCACTACAGGAACAAGCAGCAGGAGCCAATGGACCATAAGAGGGAAATTTGTTGTTTAAACAATGATTATCTTTTGTATTTGGCTAACATGAAAAGGGGAAAGTACACTTTTTCTGTCACACCGCATGAGAAGGTAAATGGATGAGATTTAGAGACAGAATTTACCTGAAAAAAATTTATACCTGTCTTGTGAGGAAATAAAGTTACCTACTCACAAGAGAAAATTATAAAATGTGCCTATATCAAGCTATGTTTTGTCAAGTCACAAAAGAGGTCCTGTGGCAGGTTGGGTTCCCTAGAAGCAGACATTGAGATGGAGCTTGGGGTGTGAGATGTATTTTAGGGATCATCCCTGGGGAAAGGAAGAAGAAAGATACAGGATTGAGCAGGGGAGGAAGCAAAACTGTGAGGCAGGCCTGACAGAACCCTAGACAAGCCAGTGGGGCCCTCAGACAGTGTGGCCTTCAGAGTTGTCTCAAGTTACCCCTGCCCTGTCTGAGGATGTCGAATACCCCAAGGGAGGGCGGTTCTCTGCAGCTGTGGCAATGTTGAAGTCTACTGACCTGGCGGCTGTCTACTGACTGCACTGCCCATATATGGGCCATGAGTGAGTGCTTCTTTGAAGGGGGATCTGGGTGATGCATACTGTTGTCTACATAGGTCTTATTTTGTGACTATCAGGGAAATTTTGCAATTTTATCCTTATATTTATAATTCCCCAGTGTACATCATCTTTCTAAGCCAAGTATTCTGTAAGAATTAACATTTTACAGATTTTAGACACGTTCAAGTCACCTTTTAACATCCTTATTTTATTTGTTTAGTGCCCTTAGAATTATATAGGCTATATTAGCCTCTAGCACAAGCATACTTTTTTATATTCAAAATTCAGAGCAGATTGTGGCCCTTCATAGAGAGTTAAGGTTTTTCTTAATAGTTATATGGGCATTTAGGGCCAAACATGTCTTTGTTTTTTAATCATTTGACAATGATTTCAAGCTTATAGAAACATGGCAAGAATAGTACAAAGAACTGATATGATTTTCACTCAAATTTTCAATATTAAGATTTTATTATAGTTGCTTTATCATATTCTCTCTCTCTCTCTCAATCTGTCCTCCCTCTCCTCTTACCATTACACATTATTATTATTTTGAAGTTTTTTTTGGCTCGAGAGTACATTGGAGACATGATGCCCCAGTACTCCCTTAGTACTTCAATGACTATTTTCTAAAAATAAGGACATTTCCCTACATAATCTCAGTATAACCACCAAAATAGGAAACTAGTATTGATACAATATTACCATCTATTACACAGATTCAATTCATAATTCACTAACTGTCCCAATGATGTTCTTTATATGTCCAGAATCTAAGCCTTGTATTTAGCTGCCCTGGCTCTTTGCTCTCCTTCAATCTGGAATCTTCATTAATCTTGCCTTATCTTTAATGATTTTGACATTTCTGAAGAGTACAGCTATGTTTTGTTTCTCTACTTGGGTTTATCTGATGTTTCCTTATGAATAAGTTGTTATTTTGGGCATTATTACCACAAAAGCGATGCTATGTTCTCAGTTCCTCATGTTAAAAGGTGTGGTTCAAGCTTATCTTGTACTTTTCTTGCCCCAGCCCTGGCGCTACCAAAGACTTCTGGTTTCTTTTAGTGGATGCTAAGGTTGCTCTTTGCTACTGTGTCTAAGGTTGCTCTTTGCTACTGAGGTATCTTTGCTTCTAGATCTTTTCAGTGAACAAACCTAGGAAATATAGATTTGCACATTATATGTATATATGTATGTACATATATGCATGTACATACATATATTGATATGGCTTGGCTGTGTCCCCACCCAAATCTCAACTTGAATTGTATCTCCCAGAATTCCCATGTGTTGTGGGAGGGACCCAGGGGGAGGTAATTGAATCATGGGGGCCGGTCTTTCCTGTGCTATTCTCGTGGTAGTGAATAAGTCTCACGAGATCTGATGTGTTTATCCGGGGTTTCTGCTTTTGCTTCCTCCTCATTTTTCTCTTGCCACTGCCATGTAAGAAGTACTTTTTGCTTCCTGCCATGATACTGAGGCCTCCTCAGCCATGTGGAACTGTAAGTCCAATTAAACCTCTGTTTGTTCCCAGTTTCGGGTATGTCTTTATCAGCAGCATGAAAACGGACTAATACATATGTACATTACATGTATATATGTATGTACATATATACATATACATCTCCATCTATCTATCTATTGATCAGTGATTATCTAAAAATATATGTTCCCACTGATCTCCTCAATTCCAAACGACAGGGTTTATTCTTCCTTCCCCTTTTTGTACTTGTAGGTTCCTTCTCCAACATTAGAAAACCTGGCTCCCATTATCCTCAGTATATTTGCCCAATTTCCCCTTTTTATACTTAATTTTACAGCTATATGGGTCATCTCCTTGACCTCAACTCACTATCCCCAGCCAACTGGTTGAATATTTGGTCCCGGTCTTGCTGTCTGTGCCAGCTAATTTCTCAGTCCTAACCAAGGGTAACCGGCCCAGATACTTCTTGTTTCCTAGCACTTTTATTATTTTCTTTTAGATATAAAGGGCTGTATGGACTCTAAAAGTGATTTGGCTGAGCAGCTAGCATTTGGTATGGGTTATATCATAAAACAAATTTCTATTAAAAATGGGGTTATTTAGTATTTTAGTTTTTTTTTTTTTTTTTTTTTTAAAGACAGAGTCTTGCTCTGTCTCCAGGCTGGAGTGCAGTGGTGTGATGTTGGCTCACTGCAACCTCCGCTTCCTGGTTTCAGGTGATTCCCCTGCCTCAACCTCCTGAGTAGTTGGAACTGCAGGCACGCGCCACCATGCCTGGCTAATTTTTTGTATTTTAGTAGAGATGAGGTTTCATCATGTTGGCCCGGGTGATCTTGATCTCCTGACCTCGTTGTCTGCCCACCTTGGCCTCCCAAAGTGTTGGAATTATAGGCGTGAGCCACTGCGCCTGGCCGTATTTTAGTTTTTGTAAAAAAAATTATTATTCTAGATGTGAATGACAGAACTTTAGTGCTTAGCTTAAGATTGTGTTATGCAAGGCAATAACACTGGCATACATGCTAGCCATTTTTGATGTTAAAGATAGTTTATGAATAAGAAACCATCTATATTGTTAAGGCAGGTTTTTCTTTGGTTTCTTTTGGATTTATTTTTTGGCAGCTTGATAAGCAATAGCTAAAACGAGTTCTTGTTGAACCTTGTTTATTGGTTTGCAATAATGAGAACTGTTATTGAGTCCAATAATTTTGTGCTTTTACTTTCAAGTAACGAAGTGTTCTTATTTTGTGATGATACCACAGAAAGCTAGTTTAAAAGCTAGTTTTAAAGGATCTGTAGCTTGAGAGGTTATAATTTAGAATGGAGACATGGTGGTCAGAGGAAATGAGCCAAAGTTAAAAGCCTTTTCTGTGCCATTGCATCTGTAACCATCCTCAAAGTACTCTGCACTTTATGTCACAAAAAAGCCTCAAATCCTGTGGGTAAATGTTATCTGCAGGAACCTCATCATTTTTGAAAACAGTACTTTTATCCTTAGAGTGTTTGAACAAGAAAGAGAAATAATAGTATTTTCTTTTTACAGGACAACAGATAGATAGAAGTATTCTTCTGCTATTTTTGAATAAGTGCTATGTGATATAAGAAGCAAAATCAAATTTAAAATTAATGGATGGTGAGATAGAAACTTATGGTATTATCTTGTTTAAATCTCTTTTGCCTCTTTTGTGAAACAGTCATTCTCTTCTTTTTGTGGGGTTATTTTATGCCTAATTTTCTTTTACAAGGTAAAATATAATTGCTTGTCAGCTAATAGTTTATGGCACAGATATTTTTGCCAAACACATTAAAGGTAGATCTTGGTTATACATAACCTTTAAGGAACACAGGGAGCACACATGATATGGACAGAGCAGTTGATGGGCAGTGATTATGATCGCACAGGGAAGGGGAGTGAAGGCTCATGTTATTCTTTTTCTTTAAATATATTTACAGTTTATCATGAGTCTTTTATGAGTTTTCATGTCCTTGTCTGCTGTAACTTTACTTGCTTCTTATCCATTCCCTCTCTCTGTCTGCCTTTGTCTCTCACATACATTCATTCACACACACCCAAATACACATACCTTCACACTTGAATTTGAGTAGCTGGCATGCTTAGAAATATTCTCAAATGGGGGTTACATAGGGCCAATGTATATAAATTGATGTACCTTTATGTATATATGTATTTGTATAGTCACACACTCTATTTTCAAATAGAAAACCAGTCATACAAAGTATTTGCCTTATCTTAAACATTCAGTTTATGTTTGTTAAGTGAATGAATGTATGAGTCTAAAAAGAGCAATGATATTAAGGATTGGGGAAAACTGGGCATAGGAAGGATTACTCATGGGGAAGTTATTTATTCAGCAAAGATTGACTTGTCTAGATTGTTATATCAGGTTATTTATCAATCATGTGGAGCAGGCTGGGAGTGGTGGTTTATGCCTATTATCCCACTGCTTTGGGAGGCTGTGGTGGGAGGTTTGTCTGACGCCAGGAGTTCAAGACCAGCCTGGACAACAGAGCGAGACCCTGTTTCTTAAAAAAAAAAAATTAGCTGGGAGTGGTGGCATGTGGTTGTAGTCCTAGCTACTCGGGAGGCTTAAGCCCAGGAGTTGGAGGCTGCAGTCCAGCCTGGGTGACAGAGTAAGACCCTGCCTCTATTAAAAAAAAAAAAAAATTCATGTGGAGCAATTGGTAGGTTGAGTTTATTCCTTCTCCCCGCCTTACTGAACCAAATCTTATTTCTGATTAGTAGAGGGTAAGTGGATAATTAATTGAGATGTACACATATGTCATTGGAAAAGATAAATTATGCCTTAGATGAAGACAGTGACCTGGGTATGGGATCAGATATTTGTAATTTTTTTCCTTTTCCATCAGCTTTTCTTATGGCAGCTCATTTTCTGTCTTATGACAGCCAAGTAACTCAGTAGAGTAAAATGACTTTTATATGGTAGAAACCACAATGAACCACTCAGGACATTTGCCTTTAAAAACAGCAATAAAAAGATCAAACATTCTCTAGTTACAACTTTAACATTTTACCATTTGGAGTGATACTGCTAGTCCTGTCAATGAAAAGGACCACTTGGCATCTTTTTGGAGTATCCAAATGTGTGGTTGCGGACTCACTTCGGCCTAGGGTAGCGCTTTGGGTCTTGTACAGGGTTTTCTGAACCACTTTTCTAATGTGCCCAAAATGTAGAGAACAGGATACTGCTTCCCCTGCTGCTTTCCTGAATGTCAGCATCTTTTTCTCTTATAAAGGGCAAATTGCTGTATTGAAAGGAGTGTAAGCAATGCAAATCCAAGATTTGGTTAATAGTTCAGGTTAGGGTACCAACCACTTGACTTTCTTACCCCCTTTTTGCTCAAATGCCACTTGTCAGTGAGGCCTTCTTTGGCTATCTTATTCAAAACTGTACCCTTGCCCCCCCACCTCCACCTTGCCTTATTTTCCCAGTAGTACCATTTGACATATACATTTTATTTATTACACGTCTTCCCTATAAGAAAGAGGTGCATGAGGGCAGGGCTGCTGAAATCCCAGTGCATTGCACAAAATAGGCATTTGTTCATTATTGGTTGATGAATAAGGCCTTACAGAACCCACCTAATTTTTCTAAAAATTCATTTCCTCAAGTATAAAATGGAAGTGTTAGGAAGTACTTTGTGTGCTGTAATATACTTTATAAGGTGTTTTGTCATTATTAATCAAGTTAGAAATTCTAAATTTAGTACAATTTATGTATTTCCTAACTTTATCCAGTTAAAAAATACATAAAATGTAAATATGTAAAAAGTATGTAAAATGCTCTTTTTGAAATGAATGGGGACAACTCCAAAGCTGCCTTTTTGGCCCCAGTTCTGTTTACTGCTACGTGACTCATTTTCACTTGTTTATGAATCATATTTTTTGCTTGCTGCTTAAGAGATTCCTTAGCTAGAGGCCAAATGGAGCAGTGATTGGCTGAAGAGTCAAAAAGATTTTTACCTATTATAGAAAGGCCTTCAGGATCTCCTTCTTTCTGTCTTCTTTCAATAATAGAGGGGCAGTGCTGATAGAGTGCAGCAAGGCCCAGTTTCTGCCCTACAAAGTGCTTTAGGAGTTTGGGAGAAGTAGGAATGAATTGTGACTTGGAGTGGGGACCAACCTTGACAATGTACTCAAGGCCCGAGATACAAAGCTGAATTCAGCAATCTCTACCTGATTTCCTAGTGGAGATACAATTCCCCCTCCTCCCCCTCTTCTCTTCCTCATCCTCCTCCTCCTCTTCCCTCCTCCTTCTCCTCTTCCCTCCTCCTCCTCCCTCCTTTCTCTTCTCTCCTTTCTCCTCTCTCCTTTCTCCTTTCTCCTCTCTCCTTTCTCCTCTCTCCTCTCTCTTCTCTCCTTTCTCCTTTCTCCTTCTCCTTCTCCTCCTTTCTCCTCCTTCTTCTTCATCATTTAGAGATGGGGGCTCTCACTCTGCCACCCAGGCTGGAGTGCACTGGTACAGTTATGGCTCATTACAACCTCAAACTCCTGATCTCAAATGTTTCCCCCACCTCAGTGTCCTGTGTAGCTGGGGTTGAAGATGTGAGCCACCTCACCTGGCTGGGAGATACAATTAAATAACTAATTATAACCAAGTGCTTAATTGAGATATAAATAAGACACAAGAGCATAGATGAGGCAGTGATACTGAAATGTAACTGGACAGGTCAGAGAAAACTTCCTTGATAAGGTGACATATAAACTGAATATTCATGGGCTTGAACATATAAAAGTGGAAGGAGGGGGATTTCAGGAGGGGCAGAGTGAGAAAAAGAAAAATGAAAAAGAAAGAGGCAGAAAAACTTAGTGCATATTTTAGTTTGTCACTAGGGTTTTTGGAGGTTCAAGGTGAGATTTTGATTATTGAATCCTCCACCTACCCCTCCTGCCTTCTGGGATTCTGGACTGATGCATTATTTATAAAAATGTATAGAAGCCAACAGGGAAATAAAGTACTGTTTAAAAGGTGGACAAATGCTGGATAGCCCTCAATGTCTGACTTTTTCAATGAGGAGTGTTGAACCATGAGTCTTGGTTTTGTAGGCTTAGCTCGGTTTTCTGGTCCAGTGAAGCCCAATACTCTTCACTCATTCAGTTGTAGGTAGAGACACTGAAGCAGAGTAGAGATGAGGATGGGCAGGCCAAGAGATTCTTTTTAATCACACAAAATAATTATGACCACTCAGCCTGGAGGACCAGATCCTGCCTAGGCATGCCTACCACTCCCAGAAACAGGCAGAGTAGAGGTCCGGGGAATCTGGGCTCATTTCTTTAGAGCACAATAACTTCATCCAAAAGGTTTAAACTGTGGCAAAGTATGATAACTATGACTCTTGCCTTGGGAAGGAACTAATTAGGGTTATATAGATAGGAGAGAAACCCTATTTATTCTCTTCAGTCTCTCTACTTCACATGTGCATAGATAGAAACCGTAGAGAGATATGTGGGTTCCCTGTCCCCAATCACTCTAGTCTACATTTTCTTCCTCCATGACTAATGGCAATCATTTCTCACAGGTTTATTTTTTGTGTAGTAGAGTATAGGTGACTGGCCACAGAGTAGACTAAAGATGACTCTCCCCTACCTGGATGAATCTGTGTCCTTGGCTTTCGAATATTTGCTATAAATATTAAATCCTTGAAAGTATGGAACCACATTTGCAGCTACTGTTAGCCAAAGGTGCCCAGTAATTACTGTATAACCTGAGTAATATTTTAATACAGAACCTAGAGTTCTTACCTGCTTCTGAATTTATCTTTGCCTCTTGAGCCACCTTCACTTTCATTTCTGGACGAAGAGGTGTTCTTTCTTCTGTTCAGGGTTGCCTGTCCATCTGTGTTCTAGGTCTTCTCTCCCAGTTCCTCAGGCTCTTGCTCCATTAGTTATTCCATTTCTTGCCCCTTTAATCAGCTTTTCTGTACTGATTGCTTTTCTGAGCTTTTGAACATGCTCAGGTCTCTCTCATGTCCAAAATAAAAAATGACAATACCCCAAACCATCCCTTGATTCTGTGCTCACTACTTTATTATTTTTTTATTATAGTTAAGATTTTAGAAACAGTTGTTTATACTTGGTCTTTCTTGCCTCTCCTTTGCTCTTTTGCCTTTTGGAGTCTTTGGCAGTCCTGCTTGTTCCTACCATTGGGATCGCCTTCATGAAGGTCATCAGTGATCTCTGACTTGCCAAATACTTTTTGATTTTTTTTCTGGCATTCTGTATACTTTACAATGCTTCTCTGAAATTATGTACTTTTCTTTTGTATTTGATTCTATTGAATGTTACTTCCTTAAAAAGTTCTTCTGTTTTGGCTTTTGTGATTCTACTCTTTATGAATTTTTCTTGTTCATACATGGCTATTTGTTAGTGAACTTGCTGTCTATCCTCTCTCTCCTTTTCAGAATTTTTGTGTCACTGTTCTGTCTTGGACCCTTGACCTTATCACTCTACAACCTCTCCTGGAGCAAACCCTTTTATGGGTCTGCTGCTAATTCCATATTCTCTAGCTTCAGCTTAGGCATTTCTGTTACACTTCAGATCATGACATCCAATTGCTTCCCAGACATTTCCACTTAAATAACCTACACGCAGTTCATACTTGATACATTTGATGATAATAAAAGTGTTCCTCTTTCCTGTTTGCTATTTCAATGGGTGATAACGGCCTTTCCTCAGTTTCTCAAACCAGAGAGTTGGTAAGCATTTCCGACTTCCATTTAGCTCATTATAGTATAACCAGCATGGTACCTGCATATCCTAGGCATGCAATAATGATGTGTTTGAATGAATGAATGAATGAACAAATGACTTCTCTCTGACTCCTTATACTCAGTCAGTCACCAAGTCCTGCATCTTTTCTTTCTTCTCTTGAACTTTTCTCTTTTGTTCTTCTCCATTCTTAATATTCTGGATGAGACTGTCCTCTCTCACCTTGGCGATTGCAATAGTCTACCTTGTTCTCATCATTGTTAGTGTATTTTCCTCCTTACAGTTTTTCATCTATACAAGTACTGTCCAATTGAAATGTATTATACAAGGCATATATACAGTTTTACCTATTCTAGTGGCTACATTTAAAAATAAAAATAAACAGGTGGTATTGATTATAATAATATATTTTATTTGATCTAGTTTATCCAGAATATTCTTTCAACTTGTGGTCATGGTCACATTTCAAATGCTCAGTAGACACGTGGCTAGGGGATACCATATTCACTAAAGTAGCTCTACGCTGCTAGCAGAGTAAAAATCTCATCCAGTCTCTGCTTACATTGCTCCTCTGTTTTCACTTTTTCAGTGACTCCCATGTCTTACAGGTCAAAAAAATCTCAGCTTAGTAGTATCTGCTGTAAGGTGTGATGTGGTCTGGCCCTTCTCTACTTCCCTCTCTGACCTTTGTACTTTGCACCCTACTAATACCAAACTAATGTACTTCCTAGAAATATGCTGGGTTAATCAGCTACAACAGTTCGCGTGGTGTTTCAGCACTTGTTGATGGAAATGCAGGCATCTGGGTGAAAACATGGTTTTCTTTATTCTCAGATCTATTTATTTTTAAATATGGTGCTCAGATTTGCACTCTCATTCTGGAAACATGGAAAATAGATAGTAGTGAGAATAACCTGATATTTTTCACTTAGAATCAACTCAGGTACCTTAGAGAAACAGATTCTGTTACTTTTTGTGGAGAATACTGAGGTTAAATTGTATTCTAAGGTTAGCAGTTTATGCCTGGTGTTTCTTTTTACAATGTCTGATGATACAATATGATATCAGAGTATATCAGAGACAAGCCAGATGGCCAATTTTAGACTAGTTTTCGTGCTAACTAAAGGGCTAATTTTTCTCTCTCAAACTCAACTGTGACTATTTGTTGTGAAAATATTCAATAGCTGGACAAGCTAAATTGGTCCAGGAAAACCTAATTGGGTATTTCCATCTTGCATACCTCTGCTGCTTATAATTAAGGAACCCTAGGGAATAGCTGTTAGTAAAAATATTGATTACATATCTGCTGCTTTTTTAATAGCTGCATGTTAATTCAAGAAGTTAAATTTCAAGGGACTAAAATTTTAAAGAAAAAAAATCTGAACCCTAGCACTAGTCCTTTCACGTCCATTTAGGTGAATAGTTTTGCTTCTATTGCATTCTGAGTGTTGTTATCAGTCTGCGTGTGGAGGATCACACGATTAGCTTGCTCATATTTTGACAAAAGATCATTATCTGGCTGAAGCATGTTGTAGGAGTCAATGAATATATAATCTATTTCAGATTCCTTAAAGATATTAAATATCTAACTTTGAATGTAGAGGGTATTTCTTAATAAATGTTTAAAAACTCTCATGGCGGGGCCTTCATATGACAACTAATAAATATACCATTGGATGGTGTTAACAAAAAGACGTAATACTGTGAAGTGCCTTCAAATTTTTTAGATATTATAATAAAGTATTATTTTTTCCTGACAAATAAATTAGCAGTGATTTAATCATTTTATGTTAATTAATGTTGCAGAATATGCACAGAAGAGTTTTCGATGGAGCTATTTTACTATTTTCTAGTAACTTACTTTTGATTTTTATTTAGATAGTTCATAATACTGAATCGGCTATGGAGAACAGTTGCCGCTTGCAATGTATACATGGATTTTATTTTTACCTAAACTTACGTGGATGTATGAAATCTGTTATTAATGTTAGAAAATAAAGTTGTTCATGAATGTTATTTCATCTAAAAATTCCAGACTCGAACTGACTTGCTAGTTTTCTTAATCTTAAAATGAGTTCTTATTTACTTGATGAGCAAATAGTAGGCAGTTACATGTTAGACAATTTTGTTATTTAGAGTTTGATAATATGTGCCATTTTATACTTCTGGAATTTTCGGATCTTGAAACTATAAGCCTTCAGATATGTATCATTATTAATAATATATTATTATTTGAGAAAATGACTGGTATTTCTATTTGACTTTCAGCCTGGTTCCTTTCCACTATATTCACTTGATAAGGGAATTATTATTATTTTTTGGCTCAGTGAAATATCAATAGTGCTTTTCTGAGGTGCAGCAATCTCATGTGAGATTGTTTTAAGGTGCCATATTATGAAATTTCATTTCACCATGTAAACATCTTGACATATTTTGCAGTTTTTAAAATGGCTTTTGATTAAATGTCTATAACAACTATTATCCTGCATAATACATATAAAATTTATGTACTCTCATTGGGTATGTTCCTTGACTGGAATATAAATTTTCATTTACATATCAGTTTAAGTTTGAATTATGTTGTAGAAGAGAGGAAGTGATACTGTACATGATATTTCTTATCTTTAATAGGACTTTTTTTTTTTTTTACTATAAGGGTTACTTGAAGTTTTCAATGATATTTTATTGGCAATTCTGGTCTTCTCTTACAGTGTACAAATGTCATGTATTGTGTTCTTCAATTAATAAACAGATTGTATTCTACTACTGGATTAGCCTTTCAGTAAATGTGTTTCAAAATGGTCTCATTAGCCTTTTAATAAATATTATAATTAAATATGCATAAATATGGGAACGTCTACTGTGTAACAACATGGTTATTATATGTTTCAAATTATCTTGTATTCTTATGGAATTGTATACCTGTTTCTCATGTAGAATAACTACACCATTAAGAGAGTATACTAACCTGTTTTTATGTTTGTAAAGACTGCAAGTCAACTAGGTGGCTTGAATTAATCTGAATTCACCTTCATGATAGAGCTGAAGAAATTGATACTGCAACTTCTCATGTAACAAGAAGATCTCAAGTTTAATAAGTCTTTGAGCTGATTCAGACAATGGATTTGTTGCTAACAGCTTTTTTGTTAATATTGATGTGAGAATGCAATTGGATATTATAAACACTCTTCAGTTCAACTGTTTAGTCATTAAAATAATTTTGATACAACAGATATTGATTAAGAAAGGGATTTTAGAGTTAGAAAGACTTGACTTCAGTTCTCTGATTTGCCAGTTACAACTACAGCGGTGCCCTTGGGTGATTATAACAATACCTGCTTCATAGAATTGCTTTGAAAAATAATTTAGATAGTAAGATTTAGTAAGTACTAATAAATGTGAAGTATTATTATAAAAGTCATGAACATTTTTGTCTTAAATATATTTAAATTTGCTGAAAGTTTTATCAATTTTTATATTTGTGACAATTATAAAATATTGACTAACTGGATTATAAGTATGCTAAGCTATAAACTTTTTGGGTGGTCCTTTGAGTGCCAATACAATCCACATATCAGAAAACATGATACAGTTGACATTTAATAAAATTGAATTGAATTTTCATGGCTTCAACTGGTATAAGATGATTATCATGCAATTTTGCTTACATCCTGACATATAATTGTTTTATAATTTTTTATATTACCTGCCAAACTACATTGTAAACAAAAATTGATTAGAGATTATATTTCAGTTTTTTTTATATTATCTAAAGTTGTGTTAAAAAACACGATCTTCAGCTACCAAGTCTATTCCATAAATATTTCTTGGATTTTAACATGATTTTTTAAAATGGATTCTCCGTATTCCCCTTGATTTTAAAAGAAAAATGAATAAGTAAAACTAAGTTAAGTTAGAATTATTAATGGAAGGATGCTAAAATCAATTATGGTACATTAATATTATGTATAGTATTATGATAAGATATGTATGTGGATGTGTAGTTGTATATGCATAGAAAATACTGTGGTAGGATTAACAGCAAATTGTTCATAGCATTACTTCGGGTGAAGAGATTAAAACAGTTTAGAGTATATATCAAATGGAGTTTTGTAATTGCAAGCAGCCTAAACTCAGAGATTATCTAAGCAAAATAAGAAGAGGATTTATTAGATAAAATGTGGTTATATCACAGAATCAAAAGCCAAGCTGAATAAATAGGCCCCTGGAAGCATGGAAATATAAACAGCTGAGACGGTTCATTGGCAGAAATTCCTGTGCAGTTTCTGTGGCAGGAGTGGGATTTGGGGATTTCATGTGACTGACAGCCGTACTAGAATGACATAGAATGGAGGGAAAAGCAGTTTACCAAAGGAACAGGTGCTGGGCATGAAGAGTATCATAGAGCTGTATTATAGAGGGATACTATACTATAGAGCTGTACTATAGAGGGATGCTATACTACAGAGCTGTAGTATAGAGGGATACTATACTATAGAGCTGTACTATAGAAGGATACTATACTACAGAGCTGTACTATAGAGGGATGTTTTCCTCCTTTATATATATGAACGCATACACACATATACATACACACATATATATATTTACATATGAAATGGAAAGGAAAGAATAACATTATAGAAGAATGACTAAGAAAAACCTATACAACTTGGTGATAAGGAGCTACTTCTAGGGGGAAAATCCAATATTAGAAGAAAATAACTATATATACTATATTTTTTATTGTGCAAATATATATTACATATATTTATTTTAAAAACACCTTTGCTGAAATTTAATTCATATACCATATGATTCACCCATTTGAAGTATACAATTCAATGACTTCTAGTATATTCACAGAGTTGTACATTCATCAGAATTTTAGAACATTTGTATTACCCTCAAAGAAAACCCCACATCCCTTAGCTGTCACCACCATACCACCTCCATTCACTCTGTCCCTAGCAACCACTAATATGCTTTATGTCTCTATAGATTTTCCTATTCTGAACATTTCATATAAATGGAATTACATGATATGTGGTTCTTTGTGACCGACTTCTTTCACTTAGCATGATGTCTTCAAGGTTCATCATGTTCTATGTATCACTACTTTTTATTCCCTTTTATTTCTTAATAATATTCACTGTATGGATAGACCCCATTTTATGTGTCCAGTCATCAGTTGGCGAACATTTAGATTGTTTCCACCTTTTAGCTATTATGAATAATGCTTTTATGAACATTTGTATGCAAATTTTTGAATAACTGTTTTCAATTCTCATATATATATAGCTAGGAGTAGAATTGATGGATTATATGGTAACTCTGTGTTTAAGCATTTGAGGAAATGCCAAACTGTTTTCGGAAGCTGCTGCTCCATTTCACATTCTCACCAGCAGTGTATGGGGTTCACTTCCTCCATATCTTCATCAACACTGTTATTATCTATTTCTTTGATTGTAGCCATCCTAGTAGATGTGAGGTAGTATCTCGTGGTTTTGATTTGCATTTCCCTGATAACTAATGATGTGGAACATCTTTTTATGTGTTTATTGGCCACATATGTATTTTAAGTTAATGAGATTATGGGGCTTTTTTACTTTTGGAATTTATTTTTTTTACCAAAAAACTAGATTTGTTTAGATATTTGTACCATTACTCTTCATTGTTTATAATTTTGAGTGTGTGTTATGTAACACAGTGTTACTCTACATAATTTCTCTGTTAGCTAACTGTTGTAAGAAATTGAGACTGAGAGAAGATAAGTTATTTGTTCAAGGTCACAGAGCTAGTAAATTGTGTAGGATTTGAATCCAGGTCATTTTAAATCCAGAGCCTGAGTTCTTTAAAAATGGTACTATAACATGTCTCAAGTAATATATGTTTTTAGGTTTCTTGTATTACTATTGTTATTGTTTTTGCTCTGGTTGTTACTTTATTTTACCCAACTACATAATCTCATAGAGACAAAGACTTAAATTTCACATGACCCTCAGTTCAAAAATGTCACTTTTGGCCGGGCGTGGTGGCTCATACCTGTAAGCCTAGCACTTTGGGAGGCCAAGGCGGATGAATCACTTGAGGTGCAGAGTTCAAGACGAGCCTGGCCAACTTGGTGAAACCCCATCTCTACTAAAAATATAAAAACTAGTCAGGCATGGTGGCGCACACCTGTAATCCTAGCTACTCGGGAGGCTGAGGCAGGAGAATTGCTTGACCTGGGAAGTGGAGGTTGCAGTGAGCTGAGATGGCACCACTGCACTCTCACTTTCACCTGGGTGAAAGAGCAAGACTCCGTCTCGAAAAGAAAAAGTCGCTTTTACCAAATTCAGGAAATCTGTTCACAGGTTTGCTAAGGTACAGTTGCTTAGCCAGGATTACATGTTGTTTTCTACCTACCTGAGAACTGTGTTTGTTGAAAATGCACATTTCCAGGCTTCACTCAGATATTATGAATGAGCCAGTTGAGTACCAGACCTTGACATCATAATTTAAGCAAGTGGATTGGATTAAAAACCACTTTTTTTTTGGTGTCAGATATTTTACTGTCTCATAAGACTACTACTATTATTACTTTAGATGGTTTTTCATCTGTTTCCTGGTAGTTTTTGTCTTTTGACCTGCCTCTACTCTTTGTAGCAACACTCAACAAGCCTGTTCCTTTTAATGTTTGGCAAATATGGCGTCAGTGTGTGAGTACTTTTAGTCTATAGTTTACATCCTGAGAGTTCTGCTGAGTTAATAATCAGTGAAGACTCTCTTTCTGAGCACCTCCTAAATAGTGGCAGACAACACTAAAGTATAAGACCCCCCGCTATGAAGGAGCTAAAACTGTAGTAGGAACTGTAAACATTTACCAAAAATATTCAAGTCTTCTTGATAGATTGTGATATCATATTTGATGCTTAAATTTCACATTTTCTTGTCTCTGAAAACAAAAGTCTAGACTTAGTGACAATAGTTTTCCCTGATTTAATGTAACTTTTCCTTAGTAATGTGATAGCTGTAGCTAACATTGAATGCAGCATCCAGTGTCTTCACACAGGCTTAGATAACCCCAACACTTTGTTTTCTCACTTGGGTTGCCAAGCTAGGAGAGAATACTATTAAAGGGTCAGACTTACGTGGTCAGGCCCTATTAGCTTTTGATTTAAGGCCAAAGCCATTTTACTTACATCTTTACTTGTTTGACTCTCAGGGTCTGACTGTCTTTTGGGTTTAACTTTGTAAGAGCTATATGGCTTTTTCCCCTTTATACTGTGAAAAATGCAAGGAGCCTTATGATAAGTTGTTCATCAGAGTACTTGTTAGACATAAGGACAATAATAATGTGGGAGAAAGAATGGACTTTGAAAAGCTCACTTTGTGGAATTGTTGAGTCTTGTCATTTTCTTTTTCCTAATTTTGGTTTTTTTCCTCTTGAGAACTAGCTTCTTATCACTAAGTTCTATTAGGTTTTTCTTAGTTGTTCTTCTAGGATGCCAGTCTTTCCATTCATTAACTTTAAGTTACCAGCCTAGTCTAGGACTTTACTAGCTACAGAATGATCAGTACTAGGAAAGATAAAAGGCTCAGTGGTGATTTTATTACATGAATATTGACTTGATTTATGCAAATGCATTGTCAGCAGGTTACCAATTTACATTATTCAGTATGCATTTATAGACACATGACAATATCAAGCTTTAGCATGTGAGCAATTTTTGGAGACCTGCTTTGTGCTTGGATAGTTCAGAGCAGCACCCATTATATAATCTGAAGTGACCATGATGAAGACTTGGCTTTTTTCAGGAACTGAATGAGGTCTTTGCTGCAGAGTAAAATGGGAAGGGTCAGAGCAAGCCTACCATTAGAAATCGATGTTTGGCTTTTTTTTTTTCCTCCACGATTAAAAAAGTAGGGGAAAAAAACCCACCTCAACTTCGATTTGATTCAAAATAGTATTTCCTAAAACATAAGCCATTCTTGTCAAATATGAGTTCCTTAACTTAAAAATGCATTCATTTAAATCCCTGATGTATTTTCTCGTGTTCTTCATTCATGCTTGGGGACAGAGTGAGTGGGATTTATGAGTTACTGTACTCAGCACAGGAGAAATAAATTTGGTATAAAATATGTAGAGTATAATCTTACTATTTTTGTATAATATTAGAATTTATCGTAATCTTACCAACCCATCCTTGAAGGCATTTTCCTTCAGTTCATAATCCTCACTAACCAGTTTTTCTCCAATGGGAACTTATAAGCATTAGCAAAGCTTATAACTGAAGTTGTCAAGAAAACAGACAAATTGGAATCTCTGCCCCAGAGCAGCTTTACAAGCAGCAGCTCCTGGATCATGAAAGGACCAAGAAAGAGGATCCTAACTGCATGGCCTCTTTTCCACTTCACCTTACTTAGTAGCACTGAAAAGCAGATTTCTCTCTTTTATTCAGTGTTTTTTCTCAATTTCAATGTATTTACTGTGTGACATTTGCTGAGTATATTTGCAAACATCTCATCCAGTTTTCAAAACAATTCTGCCCAGTAGATGATACCAACCTTTATTCCTCAAATGCCACACTGTCTTCCAGTATGTTAACCTTTTTGATCATCTCGAATTCTTT
The DNA here is from genome assembly GCF_028858775.2 of Pan troglodytes. Classification (NCBI taxonomy): domain Eukaryota; kingdom Metazoa; phylum Chordata; class Mammalia; order Primates; family Hominidae; genus Pan; species Pan troglodytes. The sequence continues at coordinate 126,764,243 of NC_072404.2, read as the reverse complement.
TTCCTTTTCATAGAAAATTTATTTTTTTCTTTCCTTTTATATATTTTCAGTTAAATTTAAGAAATACTCATTTAACAACTACCCTGTGGGAGGCATGTGATCTCTTTCTCTCTACAGTTTTTTTTTTTTCACCACTTAATGCTACTTTAAAGTGTTTTGGGGAAAGTTTCTTAATCCTCAATAATGAAAACATTGGAAGATATTGTAGGGGCAAGTCTCTTAATCCTCCGTAATTAAAACTTTGGATAATTTTATAGGTTCCTTCCTCCAGTGGGTAACAAAACAGATTACATCAATGTTTTATGTTCACTTTTACCCTAATTGTTCATCTTCAATGTGTAGACTTTATGGGTATTTGCAAGAACATGATCAATGATCTACAGCACTTGAAATAGAAAAATGAAACTGATGAGGAATTATGACTGCTCATATTATTCTGTCCCTGTTTTGTTTTGCTAGTGCAAAACTAGTGTTTCTTACCATCCTTGCTCATACATTATGTTCATGGCCTTTTGGGTAGACTAGGAGGGAAAGAGATAGATTAAATACCCTTTCTTATCTGCCATCCTGTACCATGCTCATCATTTCCTTTATTTTATGAAACAGAATTTGCTTATGTTAAAAAAAAAAAGAACAGAACTCATCAGAAGAAGTGACAAAGTCAGTGATCATTTGAATGTTCATAGGCAGTCAGCTCCATCTCTCTTCTCTGCCTTCCTTGGTATCTGTTTCCTTGTAAGGTGGCTCATTTTGTGATTGTGTGATAGCAGCCAGTGGGATCTGGTGGGTGGCAGGTGGAGGGTGAAGGAATATTTATCTTGTGCCCACTGACAGAAGGAAGGAGAACAAGAGATACGTGTTCTTTTCTTTCATGTGGCTCCAGTATTTTATAGAAGTACTCAGCTTAAAGGAAGTATTATTCCAAAGTTTTCTTTGTTGTGTTTTGTATTTTTTTCAAATTTTTTATTTTAATTTTTGTGTATATATAGTAAGTGTATATATTTATGGGATACATGAGATGTTTTGATACGGGTATGCAATGTATACTAACCACATCATATAAAATGGGGTATCCATTTCCTCAAGCATTTGTCCTTTGTATTTTATATTTTGTTTGGTCATTGCTTGCAATTTTTATGCATGATGTTGGCACGGAACCTCAGACTGGCAGTTGTGTAATCCTGTTTCTCCTTGATAAAATTGGAATACTGAAACTTTGGAAAATGTTTGTCAAGGTGATTGTTCTCTTACCCAAATTTGTGGCCATTTGTCAATATATTCTGAGTTTCACAGTTTGAAGAATACCAGTTATGAAACTTAAGACTCACTACTTTGAAGTGCGTGTTTGATGCTGACCAGCTCAGCTTTAAATACAGTGTTTTCACAATATTTTATTTGTATGTTTGTTTTGTTTTGCTTCAAAGAATAGTTTCCTAAGCTGAGCCTATTTAAATTACATAAACATATGACTACACCCACCTCTTCACACCTTTTAGAATTTAAAATTTTTAGTATATGCTATATATATTTGCCAGTGTTTACTTTACTTTTGTGCCTTTAAAGAAATGCCTTAACATTGTGGGAGTGACTTTTAAGTTCAGTCTCTGTACATACAGTCTCTATGGTGATACTGTATCATTACATGGTGAACAGTCCACAGAAAGTACTTGCATGTCTTTCTTAGAAACTTTCTGGTACTCCTATGCTATAGTCCTCTTTTGATGGATGCCTTAGGCATATGCTAACAAGATTTTGTTTTTTAAAAATCTTGTGACCCCATTATCCAAAGGCAGTCAAAAGTACACAGCCATTAAGGGGGCTGAACAAGAGGACTTTATACTCCATACTGGAAAGTCACCACAACCCCAGTAAGATCTTCTTTTCTAAGAAAGGGATGCAATTAATAGAAAGATGCAAAAGTATGCAGACATTTTGAGAGAAGGCAGGCTGCAGAATCTAGGATACTGTAGCAGCCATGAAGAAGACATCACCACGAGAGAATGGGAAAAGTCGTACAGAGAAATTAGTAGATTAGTGAAGAAGCGTCCAAGCATGGAAGATTGTAAGACTTGCCGTGACTCTCCTCAAGTTGCTGTGTATTTTGAGGGCAGCTATATTCTGTTCTTCCTTACCTCATCATGTATCCTTTCTGTAGCCCCTCCATCACCTGGCATACTCTGACTGTGTTTCTGCTTTGGAGATGCCTAAGAATGGATGTCTTGCAATTGACTATTGAATAATAAATCAGTTTTCAAACAGTGATGATATATAACTCAAATAAAAATCTTATATAATAAAATAGCCTAAAATGAGGCTGAAAAACACCAGGTATGGAAGTGGAATGTCTGAAAAAGAAGTGAGATAATAGGTTTTTGTGTTAATATTTTCTCACCATGTACAGATTTTATTTATCTTTAAATAAAACTTACCTGGTTGTATCATAGTTCTTAAGAAACTATGGAATAATTTAAATGAGGAAAAAAAATATGGCTATATACTAAATTGGTTTAGGGGAATCTCGTTAACATGCTGCCTTTTTGTCAAGCCGCTAAGGCTCACTGACTCAGTGTGAATTTAGAGAAACGGGATTTTGATGGTAGTGCAACTAATTATGCTTCATCGCTATCTAGATTTCTTTCTCTGTGTTAATATTTGTGATTATTTGGAAATTTTCCAGTGTTAACTATTTTTAACGTCTATGTCAACTGCACAGGGAAGTTATGTTTGAACAAGGGTGCAATAAAGTATTTTAAAAGTTTTTCCATAGATGTTTTCTGTGTAATCTCCCTGAAAACAGAGATTTTTGCTTATTTTGTTCAATGATGTATTCCACTTGCTAAGACCAGTAGTACTTGGATATTCTAGAGGTATTTGCTAAATGAACACATTCAATATCAATAGGAATTTCTCTAATTTACTATAAGGTGTAGAATCATGTTATTACTGGAGGGGAAATTAAGGATCATAGAGAATGACTCACTGACTCTCTCCATTGAAATTGGGGCTGAAAGATGTTAAATGTTGCCTGAGGGCATGGCTCAAGAGCAGCAGAACTAGGCCTAGATTCTAGGTTTCCAAACAACTTGCTCAGTTTCACATGACAACACAGGTTAGAGTTGGGGTTTAAACTCAGATCTGACCGACAATGAAGTCCTTTGTCTGGATAAGAGTTTTTGATATTTTTATAAAATTTTAATATGTCACCTTTTCTTTATAGATTTTCCTCTGTCCCTAAACAGAATTAATTGCTTCCTTAACAGATTATACTAAATACCATTGTTTTCTAGCATGGATCACATTATATTGAGTTGATTTCATGGCGGTGAGTGCTTAAGACCAAGGACTAATTCATCTTCCTCTTTACCACCCAGAATTTAGCATAATGACTGCCATGATAGTTGTTCTGTGTTTTGAATTGCTGTGAGAGGTGGTAACAAATAGTATATCTAAGCCTAGGTCTAGGGAGATAAAACTTTTATGAGAAGAACAAAGTCTCATTGCTTTTTAACTCAAGCATACAGTTAATGCTTGATAAGTGTTAAAATTAAATAATTATTATTCTTGGAGATGTGATTTAATGATGTTAATCTTGATTGGCTTTTGAAAATGGCTTTGTTTTTTAATTTTTAAAGAATTGATAGCAATACTTTTCTATTGATATATTGGTTTCAACATTAAAACTCCTTCTGACCTTATTCTATGATTTCCTACTGGCTTTTTAGACTCTCACCAATCCATGATTAATGCCAGTTTGCAAAATTTTGCCTGACTTTGACACGAGTAATTTTAGCCCTTTCGTGAAAATTGAAATCCTAATACTATTATGAATATATTCCTTAGTAATTATACCAATGAATTTTATACAACTGTAGCAAAACATTTGAAAACATGAAGGGAATTACATTTCAGGAGAATGTTGTGGTATTACAAAATGTAAAAACGTATAGAAGATGCATTGTTTTGCCTGTAGATCTTACAAACGTAATGCTATTTACTGATAGTAATATTTCAAACCAATTTTTTTCTTACTGCTAAATCTTCTAAGATATGTAATGTCATCCCTTTAGGGAAATGGTCTGAAAGTATTTGATTCCTGTTTGTCATTGAAAAACTACTGTAACATTTTATTTCTATGAAAACAATATTATTAAAAAAGAATAGGAAATACTGTAACAGTCATTCATGTGCTAATTTCTTAAAAGAAGGTCTGTATTATTGGTATTGTCATTGAAATCTTTGGTCCTTTCTATAAAACATAATATTTTATGAATATAACAAAACTTGAAGTTCAAACCATTTTCCTTTACATATTTAAAAAAAATGAGGACCAGAATGAATTCACACTTCAGATGTTGAAGCCAGCTGATGGAAAGCCTGGACTAGATTTTAGCTCTTTAAATACTTTGGCCAGTACTTTTTCCAGTATACTAAACCATTGGAAAAGAATAAAAGTCACCCAAAGAACTGCTAAATAAGATTATATAATTTTATCTCCTTATGCTTTTATATTTTATTTTACAGATTTGTCGTTGTTGTTACTCTTGTTGCCAGTAAAGGAAACAGATTGACTTAAAAGCAAAAAAGGAGTTTGTTAGACATATCTGGTATCTGGGATGGGAAAAGCTCACAGGATTGAAGGGAGACTAAAGAGTTATGCTTGAAACAGATAAGAATTAGGCAGATCTGGAAGGACTTGGTAGCAAGAACTCTCAGGAACAACAACAAAAATGTTAGGCTGTGTTGCTGGCGTAAATAAACTCTAACCACGTCTTTGGTATGTGCATTGATTCTGCTTAACACACTAAGTCTTGAGAGAATGTGTCTGACTGACCGAACTTGGGTTATATGTTCACTTCCCTATACCATTGGAGTGAGCAGAGAGTTTTCTGGAAGTAGCCTTTAAAAGACGTCTTTGGTTTCCATAACGGAGAACATGTATTTGGATTTATGCTTCCACCAGGACTGCATAGTAGACAAAATTCCACCAAAAGAAGTAGGGGTGATGTCAGGAAAAGGGCTGGATGCTGGGCTGCCATAAAATGACATATCCACTTAATACACCTGAGAATTCTATTGTGCTAGAAAACTCTTTTTTCCTATATCCAATATAACCAGCATTTTCCATATAAGCATATTCAATATTTTTAAAATGTGGATTATCTAGTGTATATAGATTGAGAATATTTTAAAAGTTTTTCTATCCTTTTGTCTCTGGTAGCATCTTAATTACTTAATAATACCTTTTCCTTTTTTTAATGAGTGGTCAAAAGGAAAAACGAAGAGGGGAATTCAAATCTAAGATAGTCTTTATTTTATGTACAGCATTTGTTGCTCAGTGATTGGAAATAATAGCTATCATCTATTGCTTATCCACTGGTTTTAAAGTACTATATGGGCATTTTACCTCTGTTTTCAATGTAAGAACTATTTGAGATCAGAATCTCAGGTTCAAGTGCAGTGGAGCATGTTGTTTACAAGTATGAGGTCTAGAATGAGAGTCTCTGGGTTCAAATTTGGACTCACGCTAGCTGTGTGGCTTTGGACAGGTTACTTAACCTTTCTATTTCTGTTTTTTCCCCATGCGAAAAGAGGGAAAATAATAGGGTATATATTGCTCAAGTAACTGTGAAAATTGAAAGATATAATGTATATGAAATACTTATTAGCATAGTGCCTGGCATTTAGTAAGCAATAAATGTTAGCTATAATTCTGTGTATTAACTCTTGTTAACTGTACTACATGTTGTGTTAAAAAAAAAAAAAGCCTTTTTGCTGAGAGAAAAAAGTACTACCAAATTGAGGAAGAATGAAGGTAACTAAATAACTGGACCTAAATATAGTATTATGCTTTTAACCCAGTAGGAATAAAAACAAATTAATGATTGTTACTCCAGAAATACCTATTAGTGTATGTCCTTTTGTGCTTGCATTGTGAGGGCGCTTCGTATTCTTATTGTAGTTTTGAAGAAATTATTAAAACAATTTACAGAACATTATTTTTTTCTTTATTCTTCTTTCTGATGTAATATTTCCTAACGTAATATTTTACCCACACAGGAATATATGTAGCATGTAGGTAGTTATAAAGCATAACAATAAGAGGAACAGCCACAAGTGTCACCGAGAACACTGTCAGCATACTCTTCTGTGCGTTCCTCCTCTCTCCTATTCCTCTCTCTCACAGTACCTGAATTTTGTGTTTATCTTTTGCCTGCTTTTTTTCCCCTCAAGCTTTGTATTTGGAAATGATTTTAAAGTTACATCAAAGTTGCAAAGATAGTACAAAGAATACCTATATTCTTTTAAAGCTAGGACTTAGCAAGTGTTAACATGCTAGTATTTTGTCCCATTGGTTTTATCATGTGATCTCTCTCCCTGTCTCTCCTCTCCACATATATATGTGTGTGTATACATATATACAGAGACAATGAATATATTTATGAAATAATGTATAGAGAGAACGCATATGTATAGAGAGAATGAATATATGTTTATATTCTTCTTTTTTTAGAATCTTCCGAAAGTTTCAGATATTATTGCCTTCCTTTACCTCTAAATATCGCAATGCAATTTCCTAAGATTAAGGCATTTTATTTATATAATCACAGTATAATATCCAGTGTCAGTAAATTTAACATTAATATATTGCCATTACCTAACTTACCATTCATATTTGAATTTTGTCAGTGTACCTAGTAATGTAGTTTATAAACATTTGCTTTTTGTTTCTCTCCAGTACAGGATCCAGCATGGAGCCGTGTATTGTACTTGGTTGTCAGGTCTCTTTAATCTCTTTTAATCTTTAATCTATAACAGTTCTTCAGCTTGCTTTTTTGTCTTTTATAACACTGATATATTTGAAGAATACAGCGCCCTTGCTCTTTCTTTTTTTTTTTCTTTCTTTTTTTAATAGAATGCTTCTCATTTGAGGTCTGTTTGACGTTTTCTCATGAGTTAGGTTCAGATTTTGCATTCCTAGCCAGGATATTAAATAAATGATTTTCCTTTTCCAGGCATCGCATCTGGAAGCTCTCAATATTTATCTGGTCAAGATACTGTCTAGTTTCTCTGTTTTTTAGTTACTACTTATCCCCTTGCTATTAATGAGCAATCCATGGGGAGATACTCAGAGACCCTGCATGTAAATTTCTCTTCTTGATTTAGCATCTACTAATAATTCTTGCCTGGACCAGGCTTTATTGTCATGGTTGCAAAATGATGATGTACCAGTGCCAGTATTTCCTCTTCATTTACTAGTCAGTCTTCAGCATCCTGCTCTCAGTCGTCCCTTCTTCCTCATTTCCTTCTACTTTTTATTAGAAAAATTTTTTACTGGTGGTTTATAATTCTAAGTCTTTGTGATAGGTTTTAAAAAATCATTTTTGAGCATTTCCTTACTTTTTGGCATAGCAAGGTGCTCCAGGATAATTGTGTACCTTCTCTATCTAGCCCTGAAGCTATCCATTTCTCCAGAAGCCATGATTCTTTTTGGTGAGGAATGGCATTAAAAACCAAGTTTCATAAAACCAAGTTTCATAAAAACCGGTTTCAACAAGATCTGAGTGCTAGGTTTATTTGCCCTGTAAGTTGATTAAATTGTGGTTTATAAACTAGTTGGTAATTGTTTCTCCTTTTCATCCTTCAGCTTTGGTTATGTATTGAGTTTGTTTCAATTAAGTCAAGATGCCACCTTCAGAACCTATGATGTTTTAATTCTTGTTGCCTTATTTATAGTCCTTTATATATTTATCATAGTATTCCTCATATGAATGTCAGGATTGGCTGCCATGTTGTAGGAAATTCAATAGCTGCTCTAGCGTGGCATGAAACAAGCAGCTATATAGGATTAGTAATGATGTCTGTCACAGGCAGATGAAATAAAGCATTATGATGTGGCATTATTGAAAAGGATAAGCATGAAAATATTTTCAAGAAATGAAATATTCATGATAGCAGATTGTGTTTCAAAACCTGAACAGTTTCAAATAATCACTTATTTCTCCTACATCTTTCATGAAGTACAGGAAACTAAGGAGATATAGGATTGTGCAAAGGCCACTGCGGAGTATTAATTTTATACTGAATTCAATTTTAAAAGTTCAGCAGCAGAAAGGTTAAGACCTTCTTATTTAAAGTTTATCTTATTTCTTAAGGTATTTCCTGTTGTTTAGAGTTCTAACCACTGTACTTTTTGTTATAATGGATGATTTCAATAAAATAAGCAATTTTTATTACTTATGTATATAATGTTTATAGTTTTTTTTTTTTTTTTTGACAGAGTCTCACTCTGTCGCCCAGGTTGGAGTGAAGTGGCATGATCTTGGCTCACTGCAACCTCCACCTCCTGGGTTCAAGCGATTCTCCTGCCTCAGCCTCCCCAGTAGCTGGGATTACAGCGCCTGCCACCACACCTGGCTGATTTTTGTATTTTTAGTAGAGGTGGGGTTTCACCATGTTGCCCAGGCTGTTCTTGATCTCCTGACCTCAAGTGATTCGCCTGCCTTGGCGTCCCAAAGTGCTGGGATTACAGGAGTGAGTCACCGTGCCTGGCCAATGTTTATAGTTTATATAAAATATTTCACATGAATCCTTTTTTTTTTTTTTTTTTTGAGACCGAGTCTCACTCTGTAGCCCAAGCTGGAGTGCAGTGGCGCAATCTTGACTCACTGCAACCTCTGCCTGCAGGGTTCAGGTGATTCTTGTGTCTCAGCCTCCCGAGTAGCTGGGACTATAGCATCCTCATTTAATCCTACCTACTGAATATGATCCTGTAATTACCATTTTATTAATAAAGGAACTGTGACTAAGACACATTATGTAATTTCACCAAAGTCACAGAGCTGTGCTCTATATACGTATGTATACTCTGCCTAGTTGCAAAAAAAGGAATTGAGGAAGATTTTTTTTAAACCAAAATAAAAGTAAAATGATAACTAGCAGATGACATAAGAACACTAAAAGCATATGAATAGAGAAGTGAATATGCTAATTATAAGAGCTGGCTATTACAATTCTTATGATTAACAATCATGTTTTGTTTTATTCAATTTGACTTTTAATGTTTAGCACCTGCTTTGTGCTGTTAATTTTGTTAGTCCTTAGAAGAGGTTACTGTCTATATAGAGAGACAGAGATATAAATATATTATTTAAATACAAAATGGTAAGTGCTGTGACAGTACAAAGAAAATAACCTTTGCCCATTGTATGTGTATGAAGGGGTAGATGTGTGTGTGTGTTGGGGGATCTTACATGAAAGTTTTCTGGAAAAGAAGATTACTGAATCGAACCTTTAGGCACAGGTAAGAATCAGCTAGGCAATAAATAGGGAATGGATATTCTGGTAAGGGACAACATGATGGAAAGGTAATGCATAAAACCATGTGGTGTGTACAGGGAGCTAAAAGAGTAAGTACAGGAGAAAATGGGAGGTGGTTGGGAGATGAGGCTAGAGACGTCAATAGGGATCAGGTAATCTTGTCCTTATATGCTTGTATTTTAATTTGGAGATACCTTGAAGGTTTTAAAACAGGAGAGTCCCATGATTAGATTTGTTATATAAATTCTACTCTTGCAGCTGTGCAGAGGATGGATTGAAGGGGGGGAAGACCGTAGGCAGACAAATCAGCTAGACTAACACTGCAGAAATCCAGGATAATGAGGAAGAGATACATTTCCAATATATTTTTTACTTCAAGCCTTAACGGTCTTAGGAAATACACTGGCTGGTGCTAGTAAGATTGACAAAAATGGAAACATGAGGGTTACTTTATTATGATCAAAAAGGAGGAAATATTATTTCTACAAGAGGTATGTTTTTTACAAACTACATTTTTAAAAATTATTTCTCTGCTTCTTAGGTCCGTGCTTCTCAAACTTTTATCTGCATAGGGATCACTTGGAGATTTTGTTAAAATCAGATTCTGATTCAGTATGTTTGGAATGGGGCCCCAAATTCCACATTTCTAACAGGGTTATGATGCTTTATGCTCTTATCCTGAGGTCCATACTTTGAGTAGCAAGGATTTAGAGCTTATTCAGTATTGTGATTATTGTGGCACCAACAATAATTTTATAATAAATGCAAAGATGTGCCTTATATGATTGTTTTCTGTGAATGGGCTTTGGCTTGCATTCATGTGTGTATGAAAAAAAGAGACAGAGAGAAGGGATTTAAAACACTTGGAGTAGCGAAGGAATAGTGTCCCTTAGATTTGAGGTCTTCAAATTTGTACATGATTGTTTGCCAAGGTTGCACACAGTTGATTTTGAAGGAATCTAAGTCCTCAGTTTCCATAGTCTGTCCTAAAATTGGTCCTCCTGTGAAAGACAGTGAAAGCAGCTTTTCCTTTCCTAACTCCCCTTTCAGAATTGCTCTTGACTCATGTTACAACAAGCAAGGCAGACTTCTCGCCCCTCCCAGATCTTCTCATTGTACACTTCTCCAGGATGGAAAATTTCCTTGCATCATGATAGCAGAGGATTAGCTAGAAGTATTGATATTGGTATTGGTATTGAAAAAGTGAATGACCTAAACTCAAGGTAAAAAATCCTTTTGCAACTCATATGGTTTCTAATTCTTCGGTTTCAACAGACTTAAGGAAGATGTAATTGAGTTAACAGCTGATAGTTTTCACACATCAAATATTTTTAATAAGCTATGTGATTTTGAAGGATTTAGTAACATTGCCATAACAAAACATCCTTCTCATCTACTTAGTGAACAGTTTCAGTTCTTTCATAAACAGAGAAAATAAAAAATAGAAAAAAAATGTATGTGAAACATTATACTAGCAATGAGTAACATTCATTCAGAGGCCTATAAATTATTTTAAAAAAGAAAAAAATCTAGCCCTTCTCATTAAGAAATACATTTCCATATGTTTCTTAGTTTGAACATTACAGTTTTAGAAAATTAAACACAATTTAAAAGTTCAGTTTTAAGGTACATTTTTATTGAAGAGAAGTATGATAGAGGATCAGTTAAAAACTTTTAGAAATAAAAACGATTACATTAGGGTAAAATCCTATGGGGAGATAACTGGAAATGAGTTTAAGCAAAAAAGTGTGTATACATTTTCTAACTCTTGAATTTTTTTTTGATAAAATGGTTGCTGGTGTATATCAGATTACTGTGGAAGTTAGATTTCTTTGGTACTCTTAAAAGACTGGTATAACAGTTTTATATAAAAATGGCAGCATTTGTAACATGCTAGAAATTATAGCCTTTGCAATCATTTAAATTCATGATGAAAATTTTTACATGTCAACTGAAAATGTATGTTGTGTATTTTTAGAAAATTCTTTTAGGAATATGAGAGAAAAAAAATGAAGACTATTGTTTTAGAGCTTCCTTTTTAGAACTAACTTTCTTCAACAAACCATTTTGTAAAATGTAGATGAGAAAAAGAATTGAGATAATACCTACTGAAAGGTTATTATCTTGTTAGTAATGAAGAGTAGTTTCCTAGGTTTTGGATGCCTGACATACAGGTTATGATAAAGCTGAACTTCTGTTATCAAAGATGAGTGGCCTGGACAGCTCTCTTAGTTGAACACTTTTTTTATGGAAAGGTACTAGTATCCCTAGGCAGCACCAGCATTTTCCTGAAGGGAAATCTTTGGATCAACATAGTCCTTTGAACAAGTAAGTGTTTTGTTGAGTTTCGATAGAAAAAGACAGATATAATTTGGCAAGGAAAAATTTTATGTTGGAGTTTATTAATTGCTTGCTTTAAGAATACTCAGTTATGCTGCAACTACTACTATAGAAAGTATAACTCTGAATAGTGAGTTAGCTAAAATATACTCCCAGATAATTGAATTAGTAAGTGTATATAATTATATATAAATTACTCTCTATAATCCTGCACAATTAAATGTTCAAGAATGCTTGCAAAATGCAACAATTTTAGTTTTGATATGCATAACGTTGAGTTTGTTGTAATGGTAGCAGTGAGAATAATAGGGAACAGATGCCCACACAGCTAATAAGTTATGAAACTGGTGTTTAAACCCATGTGTTCAATGCCATGTTATTTCTACTACAGCAATAGGAAGGCTGCCTAGCATTTTGTACATATAGAAAATTGGCTATATTTAAATATAGTTTATTGTTTACTATTAATAAAAGGAATCCTGGCATTGTTACAGGATTTCACTAATTTATTTATGGTTCATTAAACTCTTAAAAATTTAGGACCCTAAAGAGCTTCTGTTCTGTGGGTTAGTTTTATCAATATTTAGCGTATTGGAAATTAAGATTGAGAAAATTTAAAATATATATTCATCATTTAAAAATAAAAATATTTATTATGTATCAACATAAATAAGACAGTTTTATGAAAAATAACTATATATTTCAAAACAAAAATATTTAGTGAGAAGAGGGCACTATTTTACTTTTGCTTTGTTCTTTGTTTTTTTGAAACAAAGTATCGCTCTGTCGCCCAGGCTATAGTGCAGCAGCATACTCATAGCTCACTGCAGCCTTGACTTCCTGGGCTCAAGTGATTCTCCTGCCTCAGCATCCCAAGTAGCTGGGACTATAGATATGTGCCACCATGCTTGACTAATTTTTTTATTTTTTGTAGAGATGAGGTCTTGCTATGTTGCCCAGGCTGGTCTCAAACTCCTGGGTTCAAGCAATCCTTCTACCTCAGCTTCCAAAAGTTCTGGGATTACAGGCAAGAGCCACTGTGCCCCAGGCCTGTTTTACATTTTCATAAATCTCTTCAATATCTGGCCGAATACAAACAGGTGGATTCTCATATCTGCTTTTGCATTCAATATGTTGTGTAATGTTATTTGATTTGGAGTATGTATGAAAACAATCTTCCCTCACACAGGTATGTACTTGGGAAAGGGAGGCCTTATGGACCCCCTGCAAGGTTCATGGGGACCATCAGAGTGGTGTCTTCAGAGCACACTATGGGGACACTGCTTTAAAATATTATCAGAAGTGTTACATTTTAATAATTAGTATGCATGTAATAAAATGGAAATCTAGTTTTTGCATATGTATTATGTTGATGTCTGTATTTGATTTTAGCTTCATGTATTATGGAGGACTTTCCCTTACTTTTGGATTTGTAATTACATTATGGTGAAATTGTAATCAGAAACCAAAACCATTTTTTAAAATTTATGGAGTGGATTAGAGTATAAATTTCAACAGGATAGGAATTGTGAACAGATGTTATACTGAAAAACCAATAGAAAAGAAATTCAAATAGGTTATTATTAATTTAGTAATTATAATAGTATGAAATAATTCTGTACTCCAAGAGAACATTTATCCCATTAATTCTTTAAAAAATCAAGATCCTTAACCATCTATTTATCTTTCACCATCTTTCCCACCCTCCCTCCACCTCCTTCTTGCATTTATTTCCTCGTCTTTAACATTCATTCAATAAATATTTATTGGACTCTTTATCAGTTAGGGTAACCACTAGCTTATGTAACAAAGAGATTAAAAATGCATAATGGTTCAAACACAATGAAAGTTTATTTCTTGCTTAACAACCAATGAGCATGTTTCTGCTTGGAGTAGTGGCTGCTCATTTTATAGGTGGCTAAGGAAGCTGCAATTTCTGTGGTGTTTATGAACCTGGAGAGGCCGGGCACGGTGACTTACGTCTGTAATTCCAGCACTTTGGGAGGCTGAGGCAGGTGGATTACTTGGGGTCAGGAGTTCCAGACCAGATGGGCCAATATGGTGAAACCCAGTCTCTACTAAAAATACAAAAATTAGCCAGGAGTGGTGGCGGGCGCCTATAATCCCAGCTACTCGGGAGGCTGAGGCAGGAGAATCTTGAACCTGGGAGGTGGAAGTTGCACTGAGCTGAGATTATGCCACTGCACTCCAGCCTGGGTGACAAAGAGAGACTCTGTCTCATTAAAACAAACAAACAAACAAAAACCTGGAGAATTAGGAGGCCACCTCACATGGATGCCCTGGCCCTAGCTTTTGTTTTCATGAAAGTAGAGTTTGGACATTCAGATCTACGTTGCAGAAAAATCAAATTTTTGTATCACTGACCTTGCCAGTAAAAACAGCAGAGGCAACAGCAGCCGGCCTCTGTCTCACTGTGTTAACCTTGCCTTCCAAAGTAATGCCAGTGTATCTGCTTGGCAAAGCTAGGTGATGTGCCAACGTCTAACTGTCAGGAAGTCTAGGAAATAAACTTTAGCTTTCTAGCTTAGCTTTTGTTCTAGCTATCTAACTTAGCGTGCATGAAAGAACACAACTGAAATGGAGTTGAGTACACTAATCTGCACACCTAGGAAAAAGATCTAAAATGAAATATAATAGTATGTCGACAATGATTATCTCTGGCTAAATCACAGCACCTTCTCCTTCCTTTACTATCTTGATTTCTGTCCCTTGTTAATTTTCATCAGTCTAAAAGAGACTTTCTCCCATTTCCAGTTGTCTCCCTTGGTTGCTATAACAGCATAAGATCAACAGTGAGAACGGTCATATTGGTGATTTCTGGCAGCCATGGGAAGACTTTACTTTTAGTGCAAAAACTATAGAAATTTCACCCATGCATAGTTCTTTTGGGGGTGGGGTTGTCTGGTGAATTGGTTAAGGGAGCCTTTCAGTGCAACTATATGTGTGTTGAAATATGTCAATCTTGATTATTCTTGCTTTGCTGCCTGGTGTGGATACTTTGGGGTTTCTGACTTCTAATTGAGCTTAGGCATTATGGTAACCAAAGATTATTGTGTTATGGAAGAAGCCAAGATAATCACAAGATAATGTGATTTTTTTTCCTTAGGTAGGTCAGAATCAGTCACTTTTGTCTTGTTATGCATTGCTGCTTACTGAAGATTCTATATAATACATGATGGCAAAAGATGCTTTCATTAACGTTTTGGGGTTGCCTAAGTAACAAGTGGAATAAATGATTTATCCTCAATTCCTGGTTATATCCTGGTCATTGAGGAGCTGAGAATAGAGGGTAGTAAGATAATGCATCTGAGGCTGTGGGGTAGGTGAGGAAACGTGAAAGAGTAGTCCAGAAAGGAAGGGAAATCTAAACATACTAGATGTCAACAAATCAAATAGTTCATTCTAGAGTGTGAGGCACCCAGAGGGTATAGCAAAAACAAGCCAAATGATTATGTACTCTGAATCTAAAAAGTGAATGGTTGACAGCCCAGTACAAAGATTGGGTTCCTACTCTGAGATAGGGTATCAAAAGAGTCCAGAATGCCCTAGGGTGAAAACCTTGGCTTGCTGTGGCTTGCAGAAATCAGAGTATGGGAGTGTGATGGGTGTGGTGTAGGAGGCATTATAGCAGTAATTCCAAAGCTGGCTAGTGCCCTTGGGTTACTTTCAGTTTCCATGCTCGTGGGAAGATTGGCATGCCCCACATGGTTAAAAGTACCAGATAGAAATGGATAAGTATATATATATATATATATATATAAATAATTTCTTCATGAGGACTCATGTTGCTTAGGGCTAAGAGAGTACTTCCTTTTAAAAATGCATTGCTTACTTCATTAAAACCAGTTTGATAGATTTGATTATTTTATTCTGTTTAATAAAAATATTTAGACATAATAACTAGAGCTCATGAGTGTTCCCAGCTATATAAATGAAAAAACAAAGTGCAACATTCAGACAAAACAAGTTAATTCAGGTGACAGTGTTCTAAGTTGTAAAAGGACAGACCAGCATCTGAAGGGTTTTTAATGTGGCAATTAAACATGGTTAGGGGGCTATGTAAATTAGCATGGTTTTAACTGCATTTATGGTCATCTTAATCTGATATGGCTGACTTAATTTCATGGTCATTTGAGGATAATTAATTCTACTTTATAGTTGCTTACCAGGAAAGTATACCTCATGCTGTGTGGTGAGGTTTTGTAAATGAATTTAAAGAAAATTGTTATTGTTGGAAAAAAAATTCATTGTTTAAGCATCATCTAAAGTTGCTGCCTCTAAGGGATCATTGCTGCATGGTATTTAAAAATAGGTTTTAAATGAGTTTTATATCTTGACGGTTTGAAAAGAACAACACAGATGTGTGTATTTAGCCAAAAAACTTTAAATGCTACAGTGGGCCAGTCTATGTCCACATTCCTTCTTGAAGTGGTTAGTGATTAATCCTAGGGCAAAGATGAGTTTGTAGTTTATAAAGTACTGTACCAGTTGATAGTAATCTTGTAGCTTGCATATATATGCTTTTTTTTTTTGAGACAGAGTTTCACTCTTGTTGCCCAGGCTGGAGTGCAATGGCACCATCTCGGGCTCACTGCAACCTCCTGGGTTCAAGCGCTTCTCCTGCCTCAGCCTCCTGAGTAGTTGGAATTACAGGCACCCACCACAACGCCTGGCTAATTTTTGTATTTTTAGTGGAGATAGGGTTTCACCGTGTTGGCCAGGCTAGTCTTGAACTCTTGACCTTAGGTGATCTGCCTACCTCAGCCTCCCAAAGTGCAGGGATTACAGGCATGAGCCACTGAGCCCAGCCTATATGTGCTTTTAAAATCTTATGAATAAAAATAACTATAAAATTGTCAATTCTTTCTCTCTTTTTTTAAAAACCAGTTTTATTTCAGTTTATCTGGAAAGTTAACTTTATAGCATTGTTTATATGAGAATTCTTCTAAAACTTTTCAATGCTACACTAAAAAGCGTACAATTGGGATTTAACGTTGAATAAGGGGTTGCAGTCATTCCTCGGTATCTGTGAGGGACTGGTCTAGGACCTCCCTTGATACCAGAATCCGAGGATGCTCAAATCCCTGATATAACATAGTGTAGTATTTGCTTATAACCTATGTAGATCCTTTCTTATACTTAAAGTCACCTCTAGATTACATATATTTCCTAATAGAATGTAAATACTATATAAATAGTTATTATACTATATTGTTTGGGGGATAATGACAAGAACAAAAAGTCTATACATGTTAAGAGATGCAAATTTTTTTTTGAATATTTTCAATCCTTGGTTGCTTGAATCCACAGATGAGGAACCCATGGATACAGTGGGCCAACTGCATCTGAACATGTTGACTGAGTCAAATTTACTAGCCTAAAAGGAATCTGAGTCTGTTAATCTACTTTATAGCTGATTGTATTTTATTCAATATGAAGTTTTCTGTGTATATATATATATGGTGTATGTTTAATTTTCTAAATTTAAATTTAATGTTTAAATTAAATAAAATAGAAAATTAGTTTAATTTTCTAAATTCTGCCTATGTGGAATCCCATGTCGCTTAATTATTGCCCTTTGGAGTTTGTTTTTCAGATAATCATATACTCATGAAAGCAAATATTTTAAGAATCATTAAGTTTTCTAACAGAATTAGACTTTGTATTTTCAGATACATGTAATTAAAGACCTATTGGGAGGAAAATAACTTAAAGAGCACTATTAATAAAGCTTAAATACAAACCTTTGAAATATGAAGCAAAATTAAACTAGACTAATTGTATGTTCTCCTTAGTTAAAAAAATAGCTTCAAATATGTTTGGATCATTGCTCAGAGAGTAGAAAATAAATTACATTTGATATAGAGGTGAACATTTAAAAGATTACTCATGAACAACATTTCTGTACATCTTATGAATGACCAGAAGGTTTTTCTATTCTATTTTTTCCCTGTTTTTTTTTTAATTGTTTTTCTGTTTTGAGTAGAAGTTTTCAAAATTGCTCTTAAAACTGGTGGCTATTTATGAGAATAACTGAAGAAGAGAAATTTTGAAAAAATATCTGAAATCACTATTAAGAGGATATACACAGATTCTATACATTAAGTAATAAAGCCCAGTATTGCAATTTACACTGAAGAAGTTTTGAAGAGTAATAACACTTTTTATTTATACAGTATCTGGTTAAAGATTTATAGTGTATAAATTGCTAATTTTCATAATTAATTTATATAAGAAAAATATTTCACCAAACTGATTTCATGCATTAGTATTATTATGTACATTATATTTTTAACTTTTAAAAATTTATTTCATTTTGATTTTTAAAAAATTCGATGTACATTGTAAAAAATAAAGGAACTTTTAAGAAGAAAATTTAATTTCACTTTTCACAGGCAACCATTGTTCTTTATATTCAATAAAAACTGTCAGTTTTAGAGTACTGTATTATAAATTGGACATTCATAAAAGTTTTTCATGGATGCTGCTGCTAAAGATTACCTTGGGAAAAACTAAATTCATTAGTACGTTTCCCCAGTAGTATCCTTTTCAGATCCTTCACTTTCTCTTTATTCTCTAATATTTTATTCTAGTACCTATATAGTTGTGTTTGTTCTATTGAGATTGGAGTCCAGGATAGGGTAGGGATCTAACTTTTTGTCGAATGAATGGCGTATCTTCATTTTTCAGAACTTCTTGTATTTCCTTTGGTTAAATTTTATAGTTGTCTTCATATAAAATTTGCACATTCCTTCTTAGGTTTATTTCTAGGTTTTCCATATTTTTTTGTTATTGTTAAAAAATATTCTTTCCAATAAGTCTTCCAGTTGCTTATTTCTGTGTATAAGAAGGCCATTAATGTTGATCTTGATTCCAACCATATTTCAAAATATTCTTATTTATATTTTTAAGTTTATTGTCTGTGTGTTTCTAGGTAGTCATATTATTCAAAATAACACATTTTCTTTCTTTTTTTTTTTTAAAGCCTTATACGTCTCAATTTTTTTGTTGTTGTTGTTGACTAGAACCTCTCCTCCCTCTTGACTTTCATGGGCATCCTTCTGATATTTATCATTTAATGTAATATTTCCCTTAGGCTCCTCATATGTTATCAAATAAGTTTTTTCCCGTCTATTTCCAGTTGGTCAAGAGCTTTATTTTCGTTGTCGGTTGCTGTTTGTTTACCTTAGGTGGAAATTAGATTTTCAAGTACTTTGGCCTTTGATACTAGGTATCAATAAAGATGGTAATATATATGTTCTGTATTTATCTGTTAATGTGGTAAATATGTTACGTTAATAGGTATCTTTAAATTTACCTGTCTTACATTCCTGGATTAAATCTTATTTGGTCATATTTTTAACTATTCAGCTGGATTTATCAAGATTTTATTTGGAAAATTTGTACCTATATTTATAAATAAGGTTCTGTAGTTTTTTCCTGATGTCTTTTTTCATTTTTTGGTATCAGAGTTATTCTGTCCCCATTTTTCCTAAGTATAAAGCTCGATGTTCTACTCTTTATTGATTTTACATTCTCTCTGAGTAATATCTGTTCTTACCACTTCAATTATATGTCTCCTTATACCATTTTATCACCTAATATTCTGTCAGAGGACCCTATGTAGGCAGCTATGGTTGATATTTCAAATGTTTTCAGAAGACACAGAAGAAGGAGAAAGAAGAAATATGTGGATAAAACCAGTGTTTTCTATTCATAACTTATGTAACATATATAGCTGACTATGTTTATGGTGTCTATCATAAAAATGTATAAAGATAGTCTTTTGATATATTAAGTTGTATATTCTGAGAAAGTCCTTTTTTGTGTATGTGTATATTTATGTATATATGCAGTCTGTATATGTTTTCAATACCCATAGCCCTTTTCCCACTGAACTGGATGGAACCTTATTGCCATTACAATGTTTTTTCAGAGAAGAGTGTTAATGCAATAAAGAAAAGTTAAGTTTCTTTTTTCTGAGTTCTAAGTAGGCTCCTGAAACTTCTAGTTGGCTTAATAATCTTGACACACAAGATAGTGTATTTCAAGCAGCTGAGCTATATGAAATAGAAAAGGGTTTTGAGTTTTTAAAATAAAGCTCTGAAGATATCAGTGCATAAATTTATTTTTATTTTAACTTTTAACAACAGATTGGAAAGAAATTAGCCAAAGAGTGAGATGATCTCATCACATTATTAAATAAGTGTTGCCTTGGTTAGAAGGGGAGTTGAAACAAGATTCAGTAGACATGGCAGCCCTGTGTTCTGCCTTTCTTTCCTCTACAGCCTAAGACCAGGGATAATGATAGAAGCTCCCTTTAGTTGAAGATTTGAGCATTGGAGATTTGTGCTTCACTCTCCAGGTGAAAGCCAGGGGATGGCAAGCGTTATCTAAGGCCCCTGTCTGATGATAGTGTGCTGGTGGCAGAGTTGGAATGGCTGCACAGCCTGCTTCTTCTGGAATTTTGTGAAGCAACAATGTCATGGGTGTGCCCCATATTGAATGACATGGTATCACTTAGATGGAGATGGTTAACTATATGAGAGAAGTCTGTAGATAAAGCAGGTAGAAGATAGTTAGCAGGCTCCTATGGGCCCAGGAAGACAGTTGAGACTTCATGCACTTTTGGGCAGAACAAGGGAGCTGGATGCAAGACCAGTGCTTTAAAGGACCTCACAGTAATGTTGAGAAGAAGCCAGGAATGGTAGTATGGAATACATGATTGGAGTCTACTAAGACTACAGATAGTTCACTGACAACCCGATTACACAAATGCTGTGACTAGAGACTTGACAAGTGCCAAATCAGAGTGCTACAGGTCCAATGCCTCTCACCGATACCATGCGGCTGCTGTGTGAACTTCCCTCACCATGTAACCCTCACCTTAGGGAAGAGAAGGATGAGAAGTCATGAATTCTTAAGATGAGCATATGCAGAAATTACTGAGGAAAATCAGAATGATGTAAGCTTATCTAGAAATGACTAGATTATGTTTTCTGATACTTGGTGCTACAGAAGCATGAGAGAGAGGAGGTAAGTTCTATTGCAGAAAACAGTATGACCAGGCACAGTGGCTCATGCCTATAATCTCAGTACTTTAGAAGGTTGAGGCACAATGATTACTCAAGGCCAGGAGTTTTAGATCAGCCTGGTCAACACAGTGATACCCCATCTCTATCAAAAAAAAAAAAAAAAGTTAGTTGTGCATGGTGGCATGTACCCGCATTACCCAGCTACTTGGGAGGCTAAGCCAGGGGAATGCTTGAACCCAGGAGTTCAGGGCTGCAGTGGGCTATAATTGTGTCTTTGTCATCTTTGTACTATGTTTATAAGGTTTTCTTAAAAAATACTTCTCCCATATCCTGTCAAGCATTACCATTCCTGTAGGTTTTATAATGCTTCTGATGTTTGTGTCCATGATTCCAAACATCTGGCTAATTGACCGCATTTATACCTTTTACTCATATGTCTTGGTTTTATGTATATATTTGTTGTGTTAATGGGAAGCATACTGATATAAAATGCAACTGGAAAAAGTAGTACAGAAAAAGGAAATATTCTCTGTCAAGTGCCATTCTGTTGAAACTGATGTTTAAGTAGATGAACATCTTTTTCACTGAGAAGTTGTAACCAAATCAGATTCAGCTGCATATTAATATATCAAACAGGAAAAATTAAAGTACTGTGTAGCAGCTGTCTTGAAATATGCAGGTTGAAAAAATTTAAAGTGATATGCATTGGATATATGATACAACATTTATGAAATTGAGATGGACAATATGTCTGCACTTTCTTATTTCAAATACATTGCTTGAGGTTTAACAGAATGATCATGTAATTAGATAATAAAGTACAGTGAGTGAGTGCCTTTTGTTTTTGGAATCACATTATAGCCACTTATTTAACAATTTTTATCTGTAGCACTCATTTGAAATTTACATATGTCAGAAAGGAATAGGTTTTATCAGATATGAAAGAACTTAATGATAAAATGATGTTGGTGATGAATTGCTCCTGTAGCTGGCTATCATCAGGAATTGGGAGTTACACAGTGCAGTGTAAGTAAAAAAGATGGGCTGGGTGCGGTGGCTCACACCTGTAATCCCAGAACTTTGGGAGGCTAAGGTGGACAGATCACGAGGTCAGGAGTTCAAGACCAGCCTGGCCAACATGGTGAAACCCCGTCTCTACTAAAAATACAAAAATTAGCTGGGCGTGGTGGCATGCGTCTGTAATCTCAGCTACTCGAGAGGCTGAGGCAGGAGAATCGCTTGAACCCAGGAGGCGGAGGTTGCGGTGAGCAGAGATTGCGCCACTGCACTCCAGCCTGGGTGACAGAGCAAGACTCCGTCTCAAAAATAAATAAATAAATAAATAAAATAAAAATGCTCTCCTCATTCATTTTGATTTAATGGGTTGGTATAGAATGCAAGATATTTTTCCCAGTGTACACGCAATAGCGAATTGAGCAAAAAATGTATTAAGTAAGCTTTTTACTTTCACATCAAAATCAATACCAGCCTGTTGTTGAAAATTTTAAGATTATGATTTCCTCATCAATTTGCATTGTACTTTCATCTCTTACTGTGTAATAGTTGGCCATCTACCCTAATAATACTAAATGCAGTGATTGAAAATGCACAGTCTATTTTTCATCTAATTCATCATCCCCAACAATTACAGTATTCACGGTTTTGGTCTAAGTGGAAACTCTGTAAGGAAATTAGGGTAATGTGGCCTCTAACACAATTAAAAATAATACAAAAGATGAGAGGTCAAAGTCCTCATGGTGACTATGAATAAACTATTAAATGTTATGGATTATTTTTGGAAGAGGTGTTAGAGTCCCTTTTCCTATAGTATAAAATACTCTATAGAAAGGAAGTGAAAAGTTGATATTCTATGGTGAGGTCAAGCTGAAACCTTCTCCGAATCAATATGCGACTTCAGATAAAAGCTGCTATTGTGGCTATGATTATTTATGCAGAATGATCATATAAAATGCAGATAATTATTATATGCCTAGACCCCCCTATCTGAGGAAGGAATATTGTAACATTACAGTGTGTTGAACACCTACTGTGTACTGCTTTAGGATCTGGGGACACTAAGATGGCCCTGTTCAATGAGTTCATAGCCTAACAATTTATAATAATATACACTAATATTTAAAAAATAAAGATAAGTCCAACTATATATATATATATATGTATATATGCAAGCTTGATGATATGTAATATAGTTTATTATTTTAATAGTTAACATCAGGATTCCTTTTAAGAAGGGAACATCTGGGCCAGGTGTGGTGGCTCACGCCTATAATCCCAGCACTTTGGGAGGCTGAGGCAGGTGGATCATGAGGTCAGGAGTTCGAGACCAGCCTGGCCAACATGGTGAAATCCCCTCTCTACTAAAAATACAAAAATCAGCCTGGCATGGTGGCGTGCACGTGTAATCCCAGCTACTTGGGAGGGTGAGGCAGGAGAATCCCTTGAAAGCAGAAGATGGAGGTTGCAGTGAGCTGAGATCGCGCCACTGCACTCCAGTCTAGGCAATAAGAGCTAAACTCCGTCTCAAAAAAAAAAAAAGGAATATCTTTGTTTTGATAAATAAAGTAATGAGCTCACATGCAGTAGATGAGAGCCACGATATTGGGTGTGGGTCGGGGACTCTTATTCTACATCAGAGAAGAGACATTTATTTTGACTAGAACAGGGAGAGGGCTCCTGAGAGACAATAGGAGAGGAAGTCAAGCTAGAAGGCTGGATTGGGCCTCATGATTTGGCCCTACTAAGAGAAGCCATGTATTTTCTTTGGCTTCCCCTTCCTTTCCTTTCTTTCAGTGGCTGTTTTATCTAGCTCTTGTCTCTCTTTAAAGCAGGGACTTCATTCTACTCCCCTTGCTGGTACCACCTGACTACCCTTCTTCCTCTACAGGCATTCTTAGTGAATGAACTGTTGCATAGATAAGGCTTCTAGGGCTTCATGAGAGCCAAGAAATATTTATTTGCCTTATTGAAGTTTAGAGGGAGAAGCTGACTTTTATCATTTGAAATTTAAAGAGAAAGGCACCTGATGTAAATTAACTGGGTTGCATTTGGTTAAACTTTGCTCAAAAATTTAAAACTATTTTTTGCTGTCTCATTTTTTTT
Organism: Pan troglodytes; assembly: GCF_028858775.2. Lineage (NCBI taxonomy): Eukaryota > Metazoa > Chordata > Mammalia > Primates > Hominidae > Pan > Pan troglodytes. Next base: position 126,740,409 of record NC_072404.2, on the reverse strand, counting down.
TTTCCATAGTGAGGTATATTGCATCCCACTTGCCTGTAAAATTCTTGGGGGAGTGGAAACAATGTTTCATGCATTTTGGTTACCATCCCAATGCCTAACATAGCAGCTGCTCAACATAGGTGCTCCTTCATATTTGTTAAATAATTTATTGTTATTAACATTAGCCATAATTTTATTTAATTTGTTATTTTGCCAATATTTTAGAGAAAAATGGAATTGAAGTAGCAATCCTATGTTCTGATTCTGGTAATTAGAGCTCTGGTAGGCTCCTCGTAGGTAATGTAGTTTGAGCTCTGAAATCATTTTTTTCCTCATGGCAAACAATTAAAATTGCAGGAAAACTATGTCTGGAAATAAAACAGCCTCTGATGTGTTCTGCATGCAAGCTGAAGCTTATAAAGTATTAACCAGTACACACAGAACTCAGTCTGCTTGGGAAGGAAATAAATACTTGAAAGGATTTTTGATGAAGAAAATATTTCTTTGCTAGTCTAAAATCTTTCCAGGAAAGTCCTTAGGAGCTTATGAGATACACATAAGACGGATAGAAGAAGTCATATTCATTGCTTTCAGAACCCTTGGATGTCAGAGTCAGCTAATATGTAATGGCACAGGTTCATTTTGTACCAGGAGAGCATCGAGGGACCTATGAGACATATTTTAATGCCATCTTAACAGTTTCTAAAGACTATCACACAAGTCTAGTTCTATAAATGATACTAATAATACCATTGGGGGTATTTTAAAAACGATTGGAAGCAATGATCTTATTCGTAGGGCAGACTCATGTTAACTGTTTGCTATTAGGACAATTTTGCAAGTTTTCTTTATTTGTTATTCTCAAAAACTGCATCATTTGGTTTCTAACATACTGAAATGGAGAAGGAAGTGTATTAGAGTATAGTTAGATGGACCGAAAACTGGCTCAGTCTTTTTAAGAAAACATGAACATCTACTGTGTTTTAGGGAGTGGCTGAGAATTTCGCATTAAACAAAATGTGACCTAGTTGGAGAGACGTATTTATGAAGATAAAATCTTCTCATATAAAGATTTTATATAAGCACTTAGAAGTATTTCATCTTCATAAATACTTTGATAGAACTTTTTTTTTAAATTATACTTTAAGTTCTAGGGTACATGTGCACAATGTGCAGGTTTGTTACATATGTATACATGTGCCATGTTGGTGTGCTGCACCCATCAACTCATCATTTACATTAGGTCTATCTCCTAATGCTATCCCTCCCTGCTCCCCCCACCCCACGACAGGCTCCGGTGTGTGATGTTCCCCACCCTGTGTCCAAGTGTTCTCATTGTTCAGTTCCCACCTGTGAGTGAGAACATGCAGTATTTGGTTTTCTGTCCTTGCGATAGTTTGCTCAAAGTGATGGTTTCCAGCTGCATCCATGTCCCTACAAAGGACATGAACTCATCCTTTTTTTTATGGCTGCATGGTATTCCATGGTGTATATGTGCCACATTTTCTTAATCCAGTCTTGATAGAACTTTTTAAAATAAAATTTTCTGTGAGAGATAAATTTCATTTATGAAAGAGGAAAGGTGGGGAAATATGTCACAGATGACACACAATGGAATTGGGCCTTGAAAGATGAGTAGAAGCTCATTGCAGGAATGGCTTTTCTTTGTCCCTGTCTCTCCTATTTTTTTCATATATTCTAAATCTGATAATCATACTCAAGCCCAACCCTCTACTCCCCAACCTCCTTGGAGCTGATCTCAGGTGATTGGGAAATATGAACACCGGAGAGAGGCTTCCTCTCTGTAGCCATCCTTCCCTCTTTCCTACTGTGCCTCTTAGTCCTGCTTGAAGCTTATTCTTGTGCTCTTAGCCTGTTTCTCTGGTTATCCATTCTCTCTTCTGCCCTGGCTTGGTTTCTGCTCAAGTAGTCAGGTCAGGAGTTAGGGTAGGGGCTTTGGAGCAAAACATGAGTTTAATTCCTGACCTTGTCCCTTGGAGATTGGTTTCGTCCACTTCTTAATCGTTTTTACCTTCAACCCCTCCCTGTCTTCTGGCATTTCTCTTTCAAACTCTAACTTGCTTGTGTACCCATAAAAATAAGTCACTTCCCTCCTCTGGCCCTTACATCCTCCCTGCTTTCCTTCTTAACCAAGCTTCTTTAAAAGGCTAGACTACCCTGCTGACACTCCATATTCTTCAATCTATTGCTATCTGTATGCCTGTCACATACCTCAAGCCCATCACATTCAGAACAAAATTCTTCTTCCTCAAGCCAGCCTTTCTGCCTCTGTTCCCTCTGAGTTTATTCATTCACCTAAGCAGAGACTTGGCAGTCGTTCTAGACTGCCTTTTCCCACCTCTCTTCTTTTTTTTCCTTCTTCTCCTTATCAATCACATTAGTGATTAGTGAACATTTCTTATGAGACAGAGACTTTTTAAACCCTCTGCCATCTATTATCACAGTTAATTTTGCCAGCATCTCTATGAGTTAGGTGCTCTTGTGCCTATGTCACAGTTACAGAAACCAAAGTATAGCTTCATTCACACAAATTAAAGTGGTGTAGCTAGAATTTAAAGCCCAGAGTCTGACCAGAGCCACATTCTAAGTCACTGCTATACCACAGCTTACAAATCTAAAGCATCACCAAGTACTGTCAGTTCTGCTTTTAAAAATCTCTCTTGAATTCATAAATATTGTTCCATCTACACACCTGTAATCTAGTCAGCTTCTTGTCTTGGCTCACCTCAGAGCTATAAGCTCTCAGTCTCCAGTGTGGCTTTCTGTTTATCTGTCCATGTATACTTCCATAGGGATCTTTTAAAATACCATAGTGAAAGTATAAATTTTATCACTTAAAAAACTCAGTGGGCCTGTAAGTGTGAGGTAAGTCCACACTTTTTCCTGGATCATTTGGAAGGCTCCATCCAAACTACTTGGAGAAAAATGTAGTTGGTATGTTGATTGCATAGATAGTTTGAATATATGAGTCAGCTTACATATTGAATAACAGATTCTGGATCTAACAGATGCTCAGTAGTGTCTCTTACCCCCTTCTCTCCTCTGCTCTGCTTAGGTCTCTCCTGAAATAGCCCAGGACAAGGGTTAGGGCATAGTGGAGTCAACATGGGTTCAATTCCTGACTTTGTTACTCCCAATATAGCCTCTAGCAAGTATTTCTATTTCTGTAATCCTCAGTATCTTCATTTATAAGTTGGTGATTATAATGTCTTCCATATTAGGCTTTACTGAAATAAGACATACAAAGCACTTACTACATATGATGGTTCTTATCGTTGACTTAGTGTATTTATCTTTGATCATTGAAATATAGCAATGACAACATATTTAGAAGAGAGTGGTTAGGTAATTGAAATAACCCAATGTTATGTCTTGCAGTAATGGTTGAAATTGAATAAGCTATAGCTATTTAATCTGAAGACAAGAAAACTGAGGCAAGAGGATATGCAATAGCTGCTTCCAAGTATTTGTGGAGATGTGGAAGATGAATTCAGTTTATTCTCTTGGCTCTAAGGAGCATAGCCAAATGGGTGTATATTAAAGAGTTTAGGTAGATTTTTCACTCAATATGAAGAATTCCATAACAGAGCTGCCTTAAAATGACCTGGACAGTATAGCAGCTGTTTTGTTGGAGGCCTGATGTTCACCAGTCAGGATTGTCAAATGGGACAAATGTACTTTGAATACAGAGCTAGACTTCTTAGCCACTAGCCAGAATCCCACTAGATAATCTCCATTGCACTAGCCTCCTCTGATGTTCTATGAGTCAACTCAGTTTTTGCATATCATGTTATTTTCAAGCATATTCCACCTGGACCATTTACAGATCACAGTTTCTGTGGTAACCAATTCCTGTAATATGTTGCAGTCCTCAAATAATCAAATACCATACATTATTTCTTCTTCTGTATTTGCATGCTGTCTTTTATATTTCCCCAAAGTGTTAAATCTGGCCTTTAGGAATCAACATCCTGTAAACCCCAGGAGACAGTCCAGTGTGTGCAACATAGGGCTTATTGCAAACAGCTGCTTATTGCAGTGGTGGGTAGCAAATTGTGCCTCAGGTGACCAAGAGGAAATGTACCTGATCATGTTGAGCTTTCTAATGAAGCACAACTAAAATAGTTTGATGTAAAAGTCTGTCTACTTGGAATTTTTACTTGACCTCAAATTAGTAATATTACACATTTAGTAATATTAGACTTGCCCAGGAGTGATAAAGGAATTTATTGAATCTTAAAATGTGGATAATGTTTTATGTGATATTATATGAAATTTCCAGTTTTCATTCTTAATAAATCTGTTCAATAAAACTCTAAGGAAAACTGTATGTGAGTTAATCAGGGTTTATCTTTACTACTACCTCTGCCCTGTCAGTTTTACTACTGTTATACCCGAGTTGAGTCCCTGGGTTTCTGGGACTTAAATGTTGTTTTGCCTCATATTCTCCTCCAGAGATTTATCACTGTGGCCTCTTCCTGGTGCCTTTAGGTGCCACTTCATTTTCAGAACTTTGTCGACTTGTTCTCTCTTATTAAAATTCTCCAGTGTTTTATCTTCTTTTCCTCCATTCTCCTGTTTGTCCTTCCTAAGGTAACAGCGATCTACTTTTAAAAACTCAGCTATATTGATACATGTTAATACATGACTTAATCTCAGGTAACTTATGTATGAACGGTAGTGTTCAAAACAGAAGGTATTTATCCATCTCTACTAATGGGTGTTAGGCTGTTGAAGGTGAAATTTAGAGAAAATAAGAACCTTGTGTTCACATCAAAATAGTCTGCATATATTACACCTATAGACAGCTTCCCTGCCTTTTTGCTTCCTTCCTAAATCATTTTTAGTCTTTCTACTGTATGCCAGACATGGCTCTATCTATTGGGAATATGCTGAAGAACAAAGAAGGAAAGATCAGTGAATGGGTAATAGAGAAAAACAGGAATACAGATTGAGAGTTCAGTTTAGATATGGTGTCCAAGGAAAGTCTATTTCAAGAGGTATTACATTGAAACTGAAGGAAGAAAAGGAAGCAGGCATACACAAAGTGAAGGGAAGAATGTGCTAGCCAGAATGAACAGCATGTATAAAGGTTCTGAGGTGGAAAAAACTTGGCATGTTGCAAGATCTGGAGGAGGCCATGTGGCTGGAGCTTTACTAGGACAAAGCTGGTGGAGGTATGTTTGGAGAGGTCAGTAGAAATCATCATTAATAGGATGGTAGGAAGTCATTGAGAGAGATTTTAAGTAAAGTGACTTCTATTTATAGTTTGACAGCTCTATATTAAAATAAATTGGATGGGGCAAGAATGGAAATAATGCATTTAGAGGTCTAAGAGAGGGGAAGTGGATTACTGTGAGTATAGAAAAAATGGAGATAAGTGGTCAGATTAAAAATATCCCTTTGCAGGTTCATACTGAGACTTTTTGGGTTGTATGGGAAATAGCATTTCAGGGAGAGAGAAGAAACAATGACCACGATCAGTTTTCTGTTTTGATCAGTAAATGATGGTTGTACCACAAAATGGGGTGGTGAAGGTTCCTCCCTTTACAGAAGAGGAAAATAAAGCTTGAAGAGTTTATGGTGGTCACAAGGTTACTTTCTCTTTCACCCTGCCTTTTCAAATTTAAATGAACACCTAGACCATCAAATTCTCTGTGCAGGAAATACATTTTTATTCTATGTTATGTCTCAAGGACTCAGCATGGGGCTGGCATTGATATCTTTCACTCATGTATTAAAAAGATACTGAGTTCACTAAGTGCCATTGTATATAGAGCAGGGACACAGAGAAATGGTCCCTCTCTTGCTGATAGTGGAGAAGACGGGACATTACACACTATGTGGTTGCTGAAGGAGCGAAGCATTGGGTGCGCAGGGAGCCAGGAAAGGATTCTGGGTGAATGTCATGTCTCAGCTGAATAGTGAAGGCTGAGTGGAAGTTAGAAAGGACAGGATATAGTGTGGTAGGCAGAGGTGATAGCTTGTGATTAGAGCTAGAATCCGAAAAGCTCAGAAGAGGAGTTGAAGTTGGATCCCTGTAGTTGAAGAGTTTAGTTCAGAGAGACTAGAGAAAGGAAAAGTCACAGAAGTGAGCAGGGCATGTTATAATACTCCAAGAGCCATTTTAAGAACTTAGATATAATGTTGTGGTAGACAGGGGGCCATTTATGATTTTTAGAAGAGGCATGACTTGATACAATTAACATTTAACAAAGACCCTTGTAATTGTAGTGTGAATAATAGATTGGAAAGGGATACAACCACTCAATAAATATTTGTTGATAATATTCTGCAAAAGTCTAGTATGCATAATAGGTAGTTGCAAGGATTTTCAGCTTGGTTAGGTTTAATCAATGAGACTATTTGAAACTACCAGGGAGTGGTATAAACAGGTCCTCACTGAATCTTATTGCTACTTTATTCTGTTATTTAAATTTTTAGGCAATTCGAGTTTAGCATATACTTGGTTTGTTTTGGTAGTTTGCTGGGGTTTTGCATAACTTTTATGTTAGAAGGGTGTTAAATTTTAAAGAAATCATATAACTTTTTAGAGATTCGTGTATCTTTGAAAGAGTGAATACTTATTACTACAAAAATTTTAAGCTAGCTAGAATTACAGTGAAAGTTGACATATTTAAAATACTTCTAGACAATGCTCAGTGAAAAACGAACAGAAAATTATATATAATTATATTTGCCTAATTATAATAGCATTTTTAAGATCAATAAGATAATACAGAGAAATTCAAATGTCAGTTTATTACCAGTGTAAAATTGTATATGACCTTTATTCTTTTTTTTTGAGACGGAGTCTCACTCTGTCGCCAGACTGGAGTGCAGTGTTGAGATCTCGGCTCACTGCAACCTCCAACTCCCTGGTTCAAGGGATTCTCCTACCTCGGCCTCCTGAGTAGCTGGGATTACAGGCACGTGCCACCACGCCCAGCTAATTTTTGTATTTTTAGTAGAGACAGGGTTTCACCATGTTGGCCAGGATTGTCTCGATCTCCTGACCTCTTGATCTGCTCACCTCGGCCTCCCAAGGTGCTGGGATTACAGGCATGAGCCACCGTGCCCAGCCAACCTTTATTCTTTGTATTTTGTATATATGCAAAAAAGATTTTATAAAAATATAATATTTTAGTATATGTCGAAAACTCCCAATTGACAAATTTAAGTTCTGGAAGTTTTCTATAAGTCAAATCTAACCTTCCTCCCAAATACAGAAGTTATTTCTCCCCTACAATCCAGTATCAAATCTCTCTTTTAATATTGTCTTTTAAAATATTTTGGTTACTTAAAGTTCTTTCTTAAATACCTGTCTTGGCCTGTTTTGTGCCGCTCTAACAGCCTACCTGAGACTGGGTAATTTATAATGAATAGAAATTTATTGGCTCATGGTTCTAGAGTCTGGGAAGTCTAAGATTGAGCAGCTGGCATCTGGTGAGGGCCATCTTGCTGTTTCATCTTGTGGTGGAAGAGCAAAAAGAAGTCAAAAGAGGGTGAGAGATCAAACACACAGCCTCAAACTCTTTTGTAATTAGTGTGAATCTGTGCATAAAGGTGGAGCCTGCATGACCTAAACACCTCCCATTAGGCCTCACCTTTCAACCCTGTTGCATTGGGATTAAGTTTCTAAAACTTGCTTTTTGGAAGACACGTTCAAACCATAGCAATATTGAACTAATTTCTTCCTTTGAAAAATCTGCCTTTTTGGTTCTAGCTCTATCCTCTGTGGTTTCAAGGATATGTTTAAATATTTCATATGTTATCAAGGCTAATTATTTATAAAGATTTATGCAGGAGCATTTACCATGGGAATGGTTTTAATTTAGATCATAATGAAGTAGTTATTTCAAGCCAGTTTCCTTTCTGTATTTATATATGTTTAGGTGTGTTAAGACTGGATTGAAAGTCTCATTTGGTGTATATATACACGTACAAATTCATATGTATGTAACTATGTTTTTTTAAACATTGATTGCAGTTTACATCATTTATTCATATATTCATTCATTATGTTTGCTGAGTATTTTCTGTTTCCCTCCATTAGAATGCAAGAGACAGGTGCCTAGAACAGTGGCTCACAGTAAATATTTGTTAAATGAATAAAATTGATTTAATATCTTGAGAACTTTTCTGTGTGATGTATTGGCTACCAGAATTATCACTGAGAGGTTAAGTTGTATTAAAGATTGATTACACAGCTGATTAGTGAAGAATTATTACTAGAATCCAATTATTCTCAATATTGCTCTGCTGAATTCATTGCTGCAGAATGTAATCTTTGAAAAATTCTAACATATACTTAATATTTTTGGTGAAAATTAAAAATTGAAGTATATCATACAAACAGAAATGTGCACACATCTTGAAAGTACAGCTTGATGAACTTTTCCAGAGTATTGGTCCATGTAATTATCACACTGATCAATATCGATAAAGAACATTTCCTCCCTCATGTGACCTTCCTGTCTTTACCCAGATGACTTTTGTCTCCATAGGTTAGATTTGCCAGAAGTGTGTATTCATCAAAAGCGTACTTATAGTAAGTACTCTTTTGTGCCCGACTTCTTTCACTGACCATTGTGCAGGTGAGGTTCATTCCTGCTATTTATAACAGAAGTTCAATGTTGTTTTGCTATGTAGTATTCCTTTGTAAGACTGTTCTATGATTTATGTTTCCATCCTCTTGTTAATAGACATTTGGGTTGTTTCCAGTTTTTGGCTATTACAAATGCTTGAACTTTCCTGTACATTTGTGAATTTCTCTTTGGTATAAATCTAGGAGTGGACTTCCTGGGACCTAGGATATGTACATACATGTTCTGCCCTAGGAGATACAGCTAAAGAATTCTCCAAAGTGGTTCTATTATGTTCTATATTTGAAAGTATGGTGGACATTAGAGATGTGTTTTGAGGAAATAGGGATCATAGTGGCTGAAAACATACACAGTCTTAATTCTTAAAGAATCTAAATAGGATATAATTACTTTGTTTTTTAAGAACAACTAGAATAACATCTTTTATATTTTTCTGTTTATCCCAGCTTTTCCTTTGACATAGGAAAAAGCTGAATGGATGTATTATCAGGCTGTCATCTCTTTGAAGTACAAAGAAGTCTGTAACAGAACAAAAAATTTCAAATATTCAGGGATCATATTGAATTACTATAGATATATTTGTTGCCCAATAATAATGATTCTTTTTGCACTGTGTATGCTACAAAACTTGAAGTCAGGAAAAAGGAACTTTCGGATTTCAGTTCATTTGATACCCAATAACTTTTTTTTCCTATTTTTTCCACATGTACTAGAGTTTCTTGATTATGTTTAATATGTTACAGTGAATTGTTTCTAGAGTATTCTGTATATAGAATGGTAGTATCAGTGATCTTCAAAGAATTGATATTTCTTTGACAACTATAATTTGCCTGAGAATCCCAACTAGCACTCTGGGGGGCTATGTGCAGTTCTTAAACCATGTGTTTTGGAACATAGCATCCTTATTTGATATGGCTTTTGAATGCTATTTTAGCCTCAGTTCCTTTCAGTATGGTGTTTGGAAGGTATTTTGATATATTACAGAAGGCTGACTAGTCAATTTTCACCGAAATTCTTTTACTATGCAAGTATAGGTACAGAATAAAAAGCTGAGTTGAAGTCTTTGAATGAGATAGAGGACTGAAAACATTACTAGCTTTTGTATCTTTGTTTCATGTTCAATTGTACTGAATAGTTTTTATCTAGTTGAGAGGAGTGGTGTAGTTTGTTTAATTACTCCTCCTTACTTCCAGTTTTTTCAGTCACTATTTCTGCAATTTTGATTGGTTAAACTCTTTACTTCACTGTGTCTTAGTTGCTTCATCTGTAAAATGCGGTGTAGGGCTAAGCTGGTTCTTCCTAGAGCTAATGTCAAGGTGTATGTTCTATATATTTATATAGGGTATTAGGTGTATATTAATAAAGAACAATTTACATGGGCCTCTCTTTTTTTTAATTCTTCTTAATTGCAAGTGGAAGGAATTATTTCAGAGAGAAATACTCTCTCTTTTCAGAGAGAATAACTATCTTCCCTTTACTTAGCTTCATGGCTGGTGCTAAATGAACCAGGGAGGAGAGAGATCTGCTGAATCATGGCATTGAATTTGGTGTTCTAAGCATTAAAATTTCTGATGAATAGTCTCAAGAGGCTTCTGCAAAATGATACATTCTGACATCCAGTGACCTTTTAAACTAATATTTCTATTATATAATTCAGTTGCTTCTGTTTCCTGAAAGTAATAACATTAGTTTGTACTGAGGTAGATAATGATTTTGTTAGCAATTTCCTTTGTGGTAAGTGTTTTTACAGTAATTTAGTTTGAAGGAAGAATCGTTTGTACAAATAAAATCCAGAGGAGCTCACTTGTAGTGTACTGGGATCAAGAAAAAAGGTAGTTATTGACTCCTGGGACAATATTCTTGAGACTCAGGATAAATAGTGGTATTGACAGAATTTATTTTTGGTGAAGCTTGTTGCCAACTGCAAATCTTAAGCATGTGCACATGCATGCAATATTGGGGCAAAGGGACAAGAATGTGGAATTCCTGCTAATTCTTTCTATTGCTAGTTCTTTCTCATTAATGGATAAAAATTACAAACCTAGATTTCTTTATTCACAAGACAATAATACCTCACAGAGTATATAGTAAGTGTTAGTGAAATGATAATCAGAGGCATTATACTACAGTGTCTGGCTAAATGATGCCAGATAAGGATCAACAATTTTTATTTCCTTCATGTGTGCTTTTTGTGCTATAAGATCCTAAACTAACTCCCAAGTAGATAAAGCAATTTATTTTTCATAAACTTTTACTATTAAGTGTACTTATTATATATGATTGTTTGATTTATGGCATATCCATTAATTATTTTTACCAATGTAGTTTATTATTGAGAATACCTAGTCCCCATTTATGCAATAACAATTTACTGTAACTAGAATGACAGGGGTGGGGGTAGATGGTTGAACTTTAGTTTTATGTTCTTATCTAAAATATTGAGATTCATAGCAAAAAAAGGGGGGGAGGAACATGCTAAGGAGAAAAAAAATAGCAATAGCATTTCTTTCCTTCACAGTTTGCTTCTATTCTTTAATCACACATAACTTCTACACATCTTTCCTACAAACCCTCTCCTCTGTTAAACTGATCTCATCTTTGCCCTACAGTTATCATCTCTGCCACTGTGCATTTGACTGCAGAACTTTCTCTTCTCTACCATAGTTGAGGTCCTGCCTCCTCCATGAAGTGCTTTCACTGTGCTTCTGCCCTTGCCTTCTTCCTTTGTCTCACTCTCTTCTCTGTCTCACCTACTTGCCACCTTTCACAAGTTGCCCTGAATCGTAATCTATCCTTTTATGTGTGTTTTAACTCTCCAACTGGATTATGTGCAGAGGCAGTCCTTTTTATTTCTTTGTATCTCTGGTAAACCTCATAGAGGCTTTCACATGACAGATTTTTAGTGAATGTTTGTTGATGCTGTTGCTGGTTTTGTTTCTGCTAATGTTGATGAAAAAGAAGGAAAATCTAATCCTGAATGTATGGTACTTAGTTTTTCTGTTTGCCTTGGGTAACTAAGACACTCTAGGTTTAACTAATTTGAGGTCAGACTTGGTTCACCTTGCTGAATGGTTGATTCATTTATTTGTCAGCCTACCTGCCCATTCAGCTGTCCATCCATCTGCCCATTCATTGGTCCAGTTCATCCATCCATCCATCCATCCATCCATCCATCCATCCATCCATCCTTCCATCCAAATAACTTAATTAATACCTTCAGTTAGATACTGCAAAATATGTGCTGGGAGCCATGGAAGATAGAAAAAAAGTAATTAACGGGGTGATTATGGCATAATTTCTATTATTGGCTATTCTTAAATAATTTTTATATCTTCAAATAACTTTAAAAGACAGGCAAATCAATATCTATTTGTGTTTCTAAGTTAAAATAAACTATTTAATGTATTACTTTTTATAATTCTCTGCTTTTTTTTAAAAAAGAAAACCCAGACATTTCATTTAGCTGACAGCTGTGGATGTTCGTTGCATTAGATAGATTTTTTATCTTAATATAGAAATCTTACTGAACCAAGAAAGTTTTGCAGAATTTCTGAAGGCCGAATATTCAGACTTAAATAATAACAATGTAGGCTTGCTTTTCATTAACTTGATTAAAATTTAAAGTTGGAGTTGAGAAAAGATTGGAACAATTGACATTAAATATATATGATGCTTATGAATCTGTGTTTGGCACTATTTTCACTTATTTGGTTTACCTTATCAAGACTAGTTTCTGTTAAGCCACTTTACCTTATTCAGTATAAATAAGACTGAGTACCAAAATTCTAAAAAAAAAAAAAAAAGTCTACTTCTGAGAAAGGCAACTTGAGTAATCAATAATGTAAACATGAATTCATTTTGGGTAAAATTAATTTAGCAGAAAGATCTGATCAATACTATAAAATAAGTGTGCTTTATTATGAAGATAATTGAAGAGATAACTTTCATTGAGAAAGAGCAAGAAATTATATAACAAAATAGGCAGAATGAAACATGAATGCATGCATATGAAAAAGAACTTATTAGAAACTGTGGAATTGAAAAATGTAATTGAAATTAAAACACTACTGTAGACAAGATAAACTCTAGAAAATTTACTGTTAGAGATAATTTTTAAGCTGAAAGATAGTATTGAGAGATCCACCCCAAATCAAAGATAGATAAAACATATAAAAATATGGTTGAGACTACAAGTTAGGTTGAGAAGTGTCATCATAACTAAAAGTATCTAAAACATTTTAAACACATAATATTTTTATTTCTTTATCTCCCATTCACTTTAAAATAAGGCCTGGTGTGGTGGCTCACACCTGTAATCCCAGCACTTTGGGAGGCTGAGGTGGGTGGGTTGCTTGAGCTCAGGAGTTCAAGACCAGCCTGGGCAACATAGTGGGACCCTGTCTCTACAAAAAACTTAAAAAAAAAAAATAGCCGGCCTGGCGGCACACACCTGTAGTCTCAGCTAGTTGGGGGGCTGAGGCAGGAGGATTTCTTCCTGGGAGGTTGAGGCTGCAGTGAGCCAACATTGTGCCTCTGCCCTCCAGCCTGGATGACACAATTAGTTCCCGTCTCAAAACAAACAACAACAAAAACTTAAGATGAAATTAAGTATACTTGAAACCATTTTTTTGACAAAACAATTTAAACATCAAGTAAGTATCTATTGATGTACAAAGTACAAGAACGTTCTTACCCTTTTTAGCCAAGAGCAATTCCTACCCCATAGGTAATTATTATTCATTTGATGTATATCATCCCAGATAACTTTATTCCTGTGTATTTCCATGAAATTATATACATACATGTAGAAATATATACTTTCCTGCTGTTTTATAAGAAGGATCAAATTTGTGCATATTACACACCTTTAAACGATTTACAATAAATGTCATCATGTCACAATAAATGTTAGAGAACTTTCCATGTTGTTTATGTAGCTCAAACTCATTCTTTTAAACTGTCCTGTTGTGTTCTTTGATATGTGTATTTCCTAGTCTTTTTAGTAATTTTTTACTGATGGACATTTAGGCTGTTTCTACTTACTGCTGCTATAAACAGCATTTCAATAAACTTTCTCGTATTTCTTAAGTTATTAGTGATCTTGGAGATCTCTTCATGTTCTCCTGTTTATTTCACCTGTAAATTTCATGTTGATAACTTTTACCTATTTTTATTTTGAGTTGTTCTATATAATATTAACCTTTCATCTTTGTGCTGTAGATATTTCCTCCCTGTCCATTTGCCATTTAGCTTTGTTATATTTCCACTCTTTAGACATTTTACATTTCACGTTGTCTGGCTGACTTTTTTGGGACTCTCCAGGCTTATAATAACAGAGAGATATTTGGTAGTCATCCTCATATCTGTTACTATTTAAAGGGATGCATCCATTTCATCAAATATGGTTTTAAATATGTAAGATCTGTTCCAAAGAGAAGGTGAGGGAGGCTGAAACCTAGCTCTAGTTTGTATCTTTGCTATAAAGAAAAGTTTTTTTAGGTCTCTTTTTCTGTCTCCTCTGCTTCTTATGCCAATGTTAAGGTTTAGATTCCAGAAGAGCATCGGTAAGTGTGAATCTCAGCTGAGCTTATGGGACTTGGCCTATAAACTGCTCCTGCTACAGGTTCAAAGACCAATGAAAGCTTCTTGTTAGAGCTCTCTGTGGAATGATTAACAGTATAAGAGTGATATGCCTCAAGAAAGAAGAGGTGTGTCTCAAATTTCTGAATTCCATCGTTACCTGACTGATATTACCCGAAATCAACCTTTCTCTTCTGTTTTTTTCTGTGTACTGAGAGACGTTAGGAAAAGTGAGGGAAATGGAAGAAATACAAGTGAAGGTTTAAAAAACAATAAATTTAGTAGTCTGGTATTATCTTACATACTTGGGCAATCAGTGCCATCAACCTCTAGGGAGCTAAATTCCCTGGAAGTCTTTTGCACTGCCAGGACCAAGTTGAAAAAAGGATGAGAACCTAGAGCATACCTGGGCACTGTTTCTTTAGTCATGCATGTATGAAATGCCATGTTATATAAATTAGCTTATTACCCTGAATGCCTTTATGAGCTGGGAATTTAATTCTTTTTTATTTTTAAAATTTCATTGATAGAAATGTTAAGGCTATGAATTTTTCTCTGACCATTGCTTTAAAAATACTTGATCAACCTAAGTGCCAATCAACTGATGCATGCATAAAGAAAATGTGGTATATATACCCAGTGGAATATTATTCTGCCATAAAAAAGAATGAAATCCTATCATGTACAGCAACATGGATGAAACAGAAGGCCGTTTTGTTAAGTGAAATAAGCCAAGCACAGAAAGGCAAATATAACATGTTCACATTCATGTGCGAGCTAAAAAAGTGAATGTCAAGAGCACAGAGAGTAGATTTGTAGTTACCAGAGGCTGGGAAGTGGAAGAGGGGAGGAGGAGATGAAGGGGGGAAATATATATATATAAAATATGTATTTATTACCACCAAATTATTCACTTAAAAATGGTATAGATGATAAATTACATATGTATATTTCACATCAATAAAAATAAAAATATTTTGATATGTAGTGGGCTTATAATTGTTTAAAATACATTTTCTACTTTTAGCTTGTATTTACCCCTTCACCTAAGAGTTGTTTAAGAAAAGGTTTTTTTCTAAAAGAAGATATACAGGTTGAAGAGTGTATCAGGGTTTTCTAGAGGGAGAGAACTAATAAGTTAGATGTGTATATAAAGGGGAGTTTATTAAGGCGTATTGACTCACATGATCACAAGGTAAGGTCCCACAATAGGCCATCTGCAAGCTGCGGAGCAAGGAAGCCAGTCCGAGTTACAAAGGTGAAGAACTTGGAGTCCAATGTTCAAGGGCAGGAAGGACCCAGCACGGGAGAAAGATGTAGGCTGGGAGACTATGCCAGTCTAGTCTTTTCATGTTCTGCCTGCTTTTATTCTGGCTACACTGTCAGCTGATTAATTAGATGGTGCCCACCCACATTGAGGGTGGGTCTGTCTCTCCTTTGTCTCTCAAATGTTAATCTCCTTTGGTAGCACCCTCACAGACACACCTAGGGAGCTTTGCATCCTTCAATCCAATCAATATTACAATCCACTCAATATTTACCATCACAAGTCGACCTCTTGTCAACTTGAACCCATATACATTTCCTGAAATCATAAGTAGTCTTCAAATAAAGACAATAATAAGATCATAATTATGCCTAACATAATAAAACTATCCTTCGTACAACCAGGAATCCACAAATCCCCAACCCAAATGCTATTATGTAAGGTTAACAACACTTAAATGCTGATAGCAAGTCAATGAATCTTATGTCACATTTAAAGGAAAAAGGAAATAAAATGAAGATATTTTCTTGTACAAATATGTACATGCACAAACACATTCTTAACAAAAGAAGGAGGAAATACTCATTACAATTACAGTCCTTGTTTGTGCAACTGGTCACGTGCTGGTATTGATGACCACCTTCTTCTACTACGCATTCTGTATTCCCTTTGCCTTCAGCAAGCACCTCAGCAGGTCTTGTTTTTTTCCTGGTGGAGTGACACGAACCTTCATTCCTGAAGGGTCTGGGCTATTTGTAGCCCTGACTGGATTGGGCTGTTGTAGTTTCCCATTGACCTTAATCAGAGGGCATGGTAATACTAAGAGACACCCTAAGGGATCTCCTGTATTCCAGAGATCCCTTACCTCCATTGTGGAGTAGTAGACTGATTTCATTTAATCCAATCAAATTGACAGTATTAACCATCGCAAGGAGCCTTTTTTAAAAAGTGCTTAAATAATTTCTAGTTTTATTTTAATTTTGGTTAGAAAATATTTCTTATAGCATTACTATTTTATAGAACATACTGATATTTTCCTTATCACCTAATATATGATCAGTTTTTGTGATGCTCCACATGCATTTGAGAGAAAAGTTTATTTTTAGGGTGTAAAGTTTGACATATATTCATAAAATCTACCTTATTAGTTATATTGTAGGTGTTTTTAAATTTTCATTTTACATGTTTATTGATCTGCCTTGTTCTAAGTAGTATGTTAAAATCTCCTATTATTAGTGTTCTTTTTGTGACTTCTGGCATCTCTTATAGTTTTTGTTTTACAAAAAGGTACTATATTATTTGGTACATAGATATTTATATTTAATATGTCTTTATTGTGATTTTGGCTTTAGCGTTAAAACGTGTCCTTCTTTGTTACATTTAATGCTTTTTGGCTTGCATTTGATTTTATATGATTTTCTTTCAGTTGGTAGGTTAAGTGCCTGCACAATTATTGAAAAGACTGATGTTTTGATTTTAATTTTGTCATATTATAAATATTATGCACGCTATATTATATTTGCTTGGCTTCTTTCTCTAGTAACCTTTTTTACTATTCGATTTTTGAAGTTTTTTTTTCTAGGAAGGTTTTATTTTGGTCTAGATGATGTGTTTATACTTATTTCTTTACTAACGTTCTTATTCCCCATTTAAACATTATGACCTTTTAACATCTGGTTATTCGGCTGTTATTGATATTCTTTAGTTCCTGCCTCATGCCTATAAAACAGCCTTTTTGTCTTATTGTTTTTGTGGCATTATTTCTACTTTGAGAAAATAGCACATAATATATAGCATATAGCACATGATGTATTTTCCCATGTGTCTTATACCTACAAATAAATATATATATGTATACTATTAGTTTTTTTGCTTAACTTTCCCAGTTAATAACAAGTTGGGTTAAGGCCATCTTCTAGTAGATTCCTTAAGAACTCATGGATACAGAATTCCTTGAATTCTTGCATGTTAAAAACTTTTTTTGTAGCTTTGATACTCGAAGGCAGCTTGGCTATATACAAATCCTTGGATTTCCCTTTATTTCCTGGAGCCTTATGGAAATGCTGCCCCATTGGTATCTTGCTTTGAATCTTTTAAAAAATTGTACATTGATAATTTATAATTGTATCAATTTATGGAGTATAAAGTGATATATGATCCATGAATACAATGTGGAATAATTAAATCAAGTTAGTTAACAACATATTCAATACCTCAAATACCTTTTTTTGTGGTGAGAACATTTGACTGTTACTCTCTTAGCAATTTTAAGATGTACAGTACTCTATTATTGACTATAATCATCATGCTGTGCAATAGAACTAAAAAAAGCATATTTCTCCTGAGATTTTATACCCTTTGATTATCATTTCCCCATTCCTTACTGCCTGAACTTCTTTAACCACCATCCTACTCTCTGCTTCTATGAGTTAGGTTATTGTAGATTTCACATATAAGTGAGAACATGTGATATTTGTCTTTGTTTGCCTTATTTATTTCACTTAGCATAATGTTCTCCATTTCACACATGCTGCTACAAATGACAGAATCCTTCTTTTTAAGGGCTGAATAGGATTTCACTGTGTATATTTACCACATTTTCTTTATCCATTCATCCATTGATGGGCACTTAGGTTGATTCCATAACTTAGCGATGGTGAATAGTGCTGCAATAAACATGGAATGCAGACATTTCTTCAACAAACTGATTTCAAATCTTTTAGGTAAACACCCAGAAGTGGGATTGCTGGGTCATATGCTAATTCTATTTTTAGTTTTTTGAGGAACTTCCGTACAGTTTTTCATAATCGATATACTAATATATATTTGCACCAACAGTATACAAGGATTCCCTTTTCTCCACATCCTTGTCAATATTTGTTAACTTTTGTCTTTTTGATAATAGCCATTCTGATAAGTGTAAGATGATATCTCATTGTGGTCTTTAATTTGCATTTCTCTAATGATTAGTGATGTTGAACATTTTTTCGTATGTCTGCTGGACATTTGTATGTCTTCTTTTGAGAAATTTTTATTCAGATATCTTGACCATTTTTAAATTGGATTTTTGGTTTTCTTGCTATTGAGTCATTTGAGCTTTATGTACGTTTTGTATACTAACCTCTTGTTGGATATGAATCTTATTTTTGATAAATCTATTGCCAGTCTAATTCTTTGACTTGTGTATGTTGTTTGAATTCATTTGCCTGGATTCCCTGAGGATTTTTCCTTTATCTTGAATGTCTACTACTTTTACTAAAATATGTCTCTGAGTTGATTGTTACAAGTTTTTTTTCCCCCCACCCCTTGGCTAGTGGGCCCTTTCAGTATATAAGTTCTGGTTGTTTGAGTTTGAATACTTTCTTGGTTAGAATTTCATTATTAGTCATATTTTATTTTAAAAAGTCTTCTTCAGAAATTCCATTTATATATAAATTGTATCTTCTTTTTCCTGTCTTCCATTTCAACCACTTTCTCTTTGACCCTTTTTACTTTTTTCTCTATTTCATTTTATTCATTTAGTTGATTTTCTACTATTTTTCCAGGGTCTCTTATTGCATTTTCTTTCAAATCTGTTTTTCCTTGGGCATCTTGTAATTTACGTTCCATTTCTGATGTGATTTTGTATTTTTCTTCTCTTTTCTTTCTGTGTTCAATCAATTGGTGTTTTATTTTTTCCTTTTAAAATTATCTGGTCATTCATTTCTCTACTTAGTTTTTAATTCTTATTTCAAGGTTGTTTTTTAAATCTACCTAATTGCAGAATTTATGGATATTTATTAGTTTTGAGTGTTATGGTTTTCTTCTGTCTTGCCACTGTCTTGCCAGTGTCTTGCCATTTGTTTGTGTGAGAGGGTGGAATTTTTTATCACCTTAATTGTTTGGGCCCTTATTTTCAATTTTCTTTTTATGCTAGGTTTTTGTTTATCTGTATGTTGGGATGGCTTAACATTTCTAGTTCAAGAGCACCCTCTCCTGTTATTGTAAGCAAAGTATTGTTTCTTTACTGGATGGCATGGTTTTCAAATGGCATATGCCTTCCAATTTTTAAATTTTCTTTTGTTTTATGTAATTCGAAATGTTCTCCCCTTTTTCTCTCTCTAATGTATAGTTTCCAGAGAAACCTCTCCTGTTGTTTTAGCTGTCTTTTCTCTCCAAAGTGACGCCTTTACAAGCTGGCTTGTCATGTCCCATGTACCTTTTCAAGCCTCCTTTCTGTTATCAGTGTTCTGAGCTAACTTTTCACTTTTCAGTATATATAGGGCCAAGGGCTGAGTTTCTTTCTGTTTCTAGCAGTGGTTTTAAATCATGGTTCAACCTGCCCTTAATTCCTCTCTGCTCTCATTTGTGTAGTTTCTCCTGAACTGCTCTTGGTCTCCATGAAGGCTACTGGCAGGAGCACATGAGAGAGGTAGGTAGGTCTTGATGTTTATATTTATATTTACAAGTACTTTGAAGTTTGGAGTTTCCTTGTTTTCTAGTTATGTTGAGATAGGGTGTGTAGTTTTAATTCTTCTCCTTCTCTTTTTTTTCCTCTTCCTGTTTCTGTTTCTTTTCAGGATATTTTGGTACTTTCAAATTTATACCTCTGCCACAGCTTCAGCTGCCTAGAATCCTCTCTATTAATGCATTCTTAATAGCACTCAACATCCTGCAGCAACTTAAATGTTTCCTATCTTGGCTTATTATGAATTTAAATACTGAATAACATGATTGTACATGAAAGCTTTTCAAAAGATGTGACGATCTTTTAAATTATTGTAGGCTTTATGAGACACCTAGTCTGAGCAGGTTAGGAAAAAGTAGATTCTGAGGTCTTACCAAGGTCTTACTAATGTAAAAATCAGTGGCTTTTTTTTTTCTCTCTGTTATTAATGGTTAGGGTCCCAATGTTTTTTTGTGAGACTAAATAATAAAATAATGATTTTTTTAAGTGTGGTGCATCATTGACTGCTGTCTTTTTATCTGAGAAAACTATGTATGTTTAGTAAGTCCAAGGGCACGTTGAAGTTTCATGTGGAATAGTTACATGGGAATTTGCTGCAGCAATTACTCTGCTGTTTAATGACAAGTAATTATCCACATCACTTCCCAAGCTATACATCTCTCTCTCTTGCCCTTCAGCATTATGAACATCCCACCCGTGGGCATGAGCATTTATTCTACACAGTATACAGCTGTTACCTACTCTAAGACGTAACACACCTCTAGTTTTTATAACTAATTCTAAGCCTTGCTGTATTGGGGCTTGTAAAATATAAACCCTTACTTTTTATAATTGCCATTTACTTTATATTCTTCAAACTTTGTAATGCTTTTAGAATTTGTGGGCCTTGAAATAATTTTTGTACCAATAAGGAGCAAGAAGGGATAGTTGCTTTTCTACTGGGGAAAACTCAGTAACCATGTAAATGCATTTCTAAATATCATTCTGTGGGCTCCTATTTAGTTCTAGCTGCCATGTGTTTCATTCTAATAGGTCATAATTGCAGTCATATTGTTTAAATTATTTTTCCTGAATTATATCAGTTTTTGAAACATCTTTAATATTCCTTTGTAACCTGCCACTGGGTGGAAAAGAACCCCAGCTGTATTGACAGTTTTCAAAATAACTTTTAAGAGCTTATAGGAGAATACTCTGAGAGAGCTGTTTTAATGGTGCTGTTTTCAAAAATCGTACAAGTTCTCTGAGTAAGATTGGATCTTTGTAGTTTCATTAGTTCTATTATGACTGAGAGGTCATGTGGTTTTTTAAAAATATTTTTTAGCTTAATGATGAAAAGATGGTGAAATGTGGGTGGTTATGCTGCTTTATAATACTTTATTCTCATATGTATTCTTATATATTACATATCTACTATACGTACCTATTTTTCAAACAGGTGATTCAGGTATGTAGTTAAAACCCTCATTTCCACACTGA
Organism: Pan troglodytes; assembly: GCF_028858775.2. Classification (NCBI taxonomy): domain Eukaryota; kingdom Metazoa; phylum Chordata; class Mammalia; order Primates; family Hominidae; genus Pan; species Pan troglodytes. Next base: position 126,719,033 of record NC_072404.2, on the reverse strand, counting down.
AATCAGGAGCTTTTTGATACATAGAAATCTGGAGAATTAAGAATTTCTTGTATTATGTACAGTATGTTTTCAGCTTGCATTTCTGACCTTAAGCAATTTATAGCTCTCTTTCTTTCTACTTCTGCATTTATTTTGGCCAAACCACAGGATTTGATGATGACTTTTAAATTATTAAGATACCATAAGATTACTTTCTAGCCTCTAACTTATTTCTGAAAATAGTTAAAAATATTTTTCCTTTTCATGCAGAAATAGCACATTTGTGAGCTGAATTTTCCTATATTTATTTTTATTTATTAATATATTATGTATTTGCTCATGCCAAGTGCCACAAAAGAAATAGTTCAGTCTTTTGAAGTGTAATGAAGTACATGGATGAATGAATGGTGGCTTACAGTACCTCGCAGGAACAGCTATGATAGAGACATGCAGCAAAGGGAGTTGAGTACATGTTAATGAAATTGTAGAAATTATTTAGTTACACTTTTTATTTATAATGATCTATGTGAGTGAACACTCATAAAGCAGGTTAAATGAGGCATTCTATTTTGATAATATTTTCTCTTACATGAATTTTAAGAATTATTATCTTGCTTAACTGAAACTTTATACCAGTTGGACAGCAACTTCTTATTTTTCCCTCTCCCAAGCCCCTGACCACCACCATTCCCTTTTTGCCTTTATGAATTAAACTATTTTAGATACTTCATATAAGTAGAATTTATGCAGTATTTGCGCTTCTGTGACTGGCCTATTTCACGTAGCACAGTGTTTTCCAGGTTTATCTATGCTGGCAGGATTCCCCTTTTTCCCCATCCATATGCCAGGATTCCCTTCTTTTTAGAAGCTGAATAATATTCTGGAGTATGTAAATGTACTACGTTTTCCTTATCCTTTCATCTATTGATGGACACTTAGGTTGATTCCATATCTTGGCTATTGTGAATAGTGCTGCAGTGAACATGGGAATACAAATACTTCTTTGAGATCCTGATTTCAGTTATTTTGAAATACCAGAAACCAAAATTTATTTTGGATAATACCTGAAAATGGGATTACTCCAAGAAATGGTAGTTCTTTTTATAATTTTGGGTGGAACCTCCATGCTGCTTCCAGAGCTGTTACATTTCCCACCAACAGTGCATAAGGGTTCCAGTTTTTCCAGTGTTCCCTGTACTTGTTTTTCTTTTGTTGTTGTTTGGTAATAGCCATCCTAGCAGGTGTGAATTGATATATCCTTGCGGTTTTCATTGCATATTTCTGATGATTAGTGATCTTGACCATCTTTGCATATTCCTATTGGCCATTTTTATGTCTTCTTTGGAGAAATGTTTATGAGAAGTAGGAATCTTAATAAGGAATATGTTATCAGCAGCTGAAGAAGATTTCTGAATGGAATTGTTTAAGAGACAACTGAGAATTGAGGCATTGTACAGCTTTCACTTATGGAGGGAGAATGCATGCCCATAATTTTGGAATTATTGTAACTTTAATATCTGAGATGGAAAGATATTTCAATTATAATCTTTGGTATTGATCAAAAACTTTTTTGTAGTTTTGAGAAAATTTAAAAAACATTTAATCAAATTCATTATTTGCTAAGCATCTTAATTTTTATTTGGCAATCTCAGTCTTATAAATGCATGATTTATATCTCAATTGAGGTATTATGATGAACTAATTGCCTTCAAAATACGTAAAATATATAAAATTCGATTAAGTGTAATTTTCTTTATATCTTTATAGACCTGAAAGTAATAGCAAGTAAAGAGAGCAGAAATTTACTCAGGTTTGGTTTAGGAGATTTTATGAAATCTAACCATAAAAAAATACTGTACATAATTTAAACAGCATGTTTTACAGTATGCAACTTCAAGCAATAATAAATTATAAATAGCAATGTTGCTTACAATTCAGTTATAGGCAAAACTACATTATAATTTAAATTAAAATTCCAGAACATTATTACTACAGTAAAATTTCATGAGGGGTTCAACCTCTTTAATAAAGAAATGCAAATGAATCAACTGTGAGATGCCATTTTGATCTACCACACTGATGATGCCAAAAGATAGAATGTAGTATGGACAAGGGGTCAAGGGAATAGAAGTTATATACTCGTGGTGGGAATGTAAAAAGTTTCAATATTTTTGAAAGGTATTTAGATGATATATATTAAAATTTACATCCTTTGATTCAGGAATTTCACTTCAAGGATTTTTTTGTTAAGGAAATAATCAGAGACACAAATAATTACATGAAGGGCTCGATTACAGAAGGATTTATACTATTAAAACACTAAAAAAACCTAAACTCCAAAAAATAATGGAAAGATTAAAAATATTTTGGTAGGTCCACATGATGATCTTAATATACATTCATTTAAAATAATATTTTGGAATTCATTTACTAATATGGTAAAATATCTATAGCTATATTAAGTGGAAAAAATGGAATTAAAACATTATATTTATTTTGCGTGCTTTCACATTTGTACTTATCTGCATACAAGAAGATTGAAGCAAAATATACCAAATACTGTTATTATTTATAATTTAAAGATAGCTAATCTTTAAAATGTTCTCATTTTATATACCTTTTTGAACTTTCCAAGATTGCTACCATTAATCAGTGTTATATTAAAAGTTAAACATTATTTTAAAAAGCTCTTAGAATTAGCTCAAAGAATATACAGCTATGAAAACATATATTATTTTGTAACTAAAATCTTATATTTCTTTTTTGTGGATTAACCTATTATTGGGTTTTATGCTAGTAAAATAACATTCACTGAACATTGCATTCTCTATGAGATGGCATTTGCAAATGTCATAAATTCAGAGAACACAATTATGTCAGTGAATTGAAATTAATGAAATGGCATCCCACACAGGCACCATAATTTGCATATTAATTTCAGTTAATGTTTTTATGGACGTGGCAGACTTATCTTAGTCATATTTGATAAAAAAAATTAACAGATTGTGAAGCAACCAAATGTTGAGCAGTTGTTCCTCTAGATTTTCAGTATTCAAAAAAAATCTTTGGTGTGTTATTGTTTGCACTTTGAATTTTAGTTTATTTACCTTTTATTGTTTTTTAAAAACTAAAAATACATTTTGTCAATAAACAGATTGTTGTTGTTATTGGTTGATATTGAATATTTATTTTTTAGCTATAATTTATTTTTTTCCCTTTGTTAGGGAATATAGTATTGGAATTTCTCATTTGAATATATTACACTTAAACATTATATTACACATGATTTTGAATGAATTTTTTATTTGACTCTAGGAACTATTGTTAAAAATATTTACTGGTTTTCTCAAACATGCCTTCAAGTTTTATAGCATCTTTTCTCAACTTGAAAAAGAGTGACTTGCCTCAACTTAATTTAAGGAACCTCTGATGAATTATGGTCTGTAGTTGACTAATTAGTTTTACTTCCTTTTTTAGGCATTTCCTTAATGCATTCTCTCTCTATTATGGTCAGTTTTGCCAAATGAAATTTTATTTTACTGATGTTTCAGATTTATTTGCGTATACAATAGATTTCTTTTCCTCTTTGTGCTTCATTTTCTCTTTCAATTCATCTCTTTTGATGACTATTTCTTCTTTGTTATTTTTCACTTTGTGTTTTTGGGCTTTCACCCTAATCTCCCCCACCTTTTTATTTATTAGGTTGGCTAGTAATTTTTCTATTTTGTTGAGTGTTTCAAAGAACCAGCTTTTTTTATTTTATTGTACTTTAAGTTTTAGGGTATATGTGCACAATGTGCAGGTTAATTACATATGTATACATGTGCCATGTTGGTGTGCTGCACCCATTAACTCATCATTTAACATTAGGTGTATCTCCTAATGCTATCCCTCCCCCCTCCCACCACCCCACAACAGGTCCCGGTGTGTGATGTTCCCCTTCCTGTGTCCATGTGTTCTCATTGTTCATTTCCCACCTGTGAGTGAGAACATGCAGTGTTTGGTTTTTTGTCCTTGTGACAGTTTGCTGAGAATGATGGTTTCCAGCTTCATCCATGTCCCTACAAAGGACATGAACTCATCATTTTTTATGGCTGCATAGTATTCCATGGTGTATATATGCCACATTTTCTTTATCCAGTCTATCATTGTTGGACATTTGAGTTGGTTCCAAATCTTTGCTGTTGTGAATAGTGCCGCAATAAACATATGCGTGGATGTGTCTTTATAGAAGCATGTTTTATAATCCTTTGGGTATATACCCAGTAATGGGATGGCTGGGTGAAATGGTATTTCTAGTTCTAGATCCCTGAGGAATCGCCACACTGACTTCCACAATGGTTAAACTAGTTTACAGTCCCACCAACAGTGTAAAAGTGTTCCTATTTCTCCACATCCTCTCCAGCACCTGTTGTTTCCTGACTTTTTAATGATTGCCATTCTAACTGGTGTGAGATGGTATCTCATTGTGGTTTTGATTTGCATTTCTCTGATGGCCGGTGATGATGAGCATTTTTTCATGTGTCTTTTGGCTGCATAAATGTCTTCTTTTGAGAAGTGTCTGTTCATATCCTTTGCCCACTTTTTGATGGGGTTTTTTGTTTTCTTCTTGTAAATTTGTTTGAGTTCATTGTAGATTCTGGATATTAGCCCTTTGTCAGATGAGTAGATTGCAGAAATTTTCTCCTGTTCTGTAGGTTGCCTGAAAGAACCAGCTTTTTGATCTGTTTATTAATTTTGCTGTGTTTCTGACTTCATTTTTATTTTTATTAATTTCCTTCTGCTTTTGTTTTCTGTTGTCAGTCTTTTTCTAGCTTTTCAAATTAAATGTTTAAGTCATTTTATTTGCTTTCTTTTTTTCATTTTGAAGAAAGAGAGTTTATTACAGTGAAGAGTTTGCAAACGTGGGAGATGCAACCGTCCGTGTAAAACAAAGGTGCATTCACCATTTTATTTACTTTTGTAAAAAAAAATTATGTAAGTATTTAATGCTGTGAACAAAGCTGGGAGACGTAGCCTTTGATATAAAATAAAGATGCATTCCTCATTTTATTTCTTTAAAAAATATGTAAGTATTTAATGCTATGGGTTTTCTTTGGATAAGTGCTTTTACCATGACCCATAAATGTTAGCCTGCTTTTTAATTTGCAGGTGAAAAGGTCTTTTTCTCATGTAAATTATTATTCATTATTAGTAGGTTTCTTGGGGAGATTTTGCGTCGTGATCTGAGAACACCACTATTAAATGCATTTGTATATTAGTATTAATATTACTAATATTAGTATATTTCTAATTTTTTAAAAAAATTCAGTTCCTTCTACCACCCAGATATCGAATTTCTTTTTCATTTTTTGGGACCTGGAGATTTCTCTACCATTGTTTCAAACTTAGCTACATAATGGAGAATTCTTATGCTGTTCCTTCTACTTCAACATTTCATTGATTTGGAGCAGAAAGTGACTCATGGTTCTGTCTGTACAATTCAGTATAATATTATGCTGATATTATGCTTGTGTTAAATTCAGTTTCAGAATGTCTATATGATGTGAACTAAAATTCTGCATCTAACCAGTCATGGGGTCAATTCGACCTCATTAAATATTTATTGAGAATCTATTTATCTGGCACATACTATTTCCATGGGTCTGGCATAAAAGAATCTGGGGGGTCAGCCTTTTATTCATTAATAATTGTTTAGTAGTTATCAAGTCTTATAGTGGCCATGTTCAAGACTAATTAAATTACCAATAACTGTAAATTCAAAGCTGTTATCTTACATTAATTACTGTAGGGATGTCTCTTGGCATTGTTTTCTCTTGCAGAAATTATAAAAGTTCAAAAATGAAAGTACTTTAAGTACTGTGAATGCAGTAGATCACATTATACACAGGGTTTTAAAATAGTTATGGGCTTTAACATAATTTGAGTTTTAACATATGGCATTTTAGGTTTAAGGATTTGTATCATAACTCAAGGTGTTTCAATGTCCATAACTTAGTCACAAGGGCAAGAATATAAGTAAAGTGTTGGAAGTTTTTTTTACAGTCCTTTGAAAAGACATGCTGAACTTTTCTATACTTATCACTCTGTAGTTCCATTCCTTTTAATTAAATAAACTGCTGAGCATATAATTTTTCTTTCATTTTGGACTTTGAAGAGTGAGTCTGCTAAGAGAGTGCTTACATTGAAACCACATTCAAGTGTCTATTTTAAAGGATTTCTGAATTTGGTGATTTAGAGCATAGCTGTATAGTAAAGCAAGCTTTGGATTTAAGGCTAAAATTTTGATTTGCAGTTAAGGACTCCTTTTATATCACTCCCATGATGTACTACAAAAACCTGAGAATCTCAATCTCAAAGATAAATATTAATAATTTAGAGGAAAAAAAAAGATTGTTGTAGTTTTTTTTCCATGAGAATATTTGCATTTAATTTAAGACATTGAGAATATTACCTCAAATCAGAGATCTGAGTAGTCTCTAGCTTCTCAGGAGCACTCAAAATGGATGGAAATTTTTCTTTATAATTATTGTCATTTATTTAATCAGTGTGCAATGATTAAATCATATACGGAAGCAGGATTTTGATTATAATTCTTTTATTTTAATAGAGTTGTAATCTGCTTACCCTGAGCCAATTGTGTGTTGACTTACACTCTCACTGTATGGACAGATGCTTTTTTGGTATTATCGTAGGAGCAAATAAGGGTAAGTCAAATCAAAAGGCCATGATGTAGCCTCTTGATCAATTGGCTTTCCTAGATTCATTAGGATTGCCCTGAAATTTATGACAAACTCTTAGCTGTTATTTATTTATTTTTCCATTGGGCAGATTGGAGAATACTTAGTTCATACACATTTTGGTGGCCATATTTTCTTGAAGAAAACATGGAACACATACCGCCTTTCATTTATATCTTTATTCATTAATTCAGCAAACATTTAGTGAGTGTCTCCTTTGTTCCAAGTACTGTTCTAGTCATTATGATACAAATATGAATAAGTTGCTTGTACTTTAAGGATCTAATAATCAGTGATTGGGGGAGGAAGAACAAAGTAAACAGTACTGTATGGTATGATAACTACAAGCATAGGGTGCTTTCAGAGCACACAGATGTGTCACCTGGACAAACTGGAGAAGTCTAACAATGTTTTCTTGAGGATTACACCTGAATCAAACTCAATTGCTTTAGTGTTCTGGATGAGGAATGGTGGTGCCTAGTGCTGAGAGAATATGAGTAACTGAGTAATTTCAAATTGTTTGGCATTGTTGGGTACCACAGTGGGAGTGGTAAGAGTTCAGTGTGAGCAGCAACCAGTCAGATTATCAAGGGCCTTGTAAACAGTGTTAAAGAGTTTGGACTTGATCTGAGGGTAGTGGGTTGTTCCTAAAATGTTTTAGAAAGATTATTCAGATTGTGTTTTAGAATTTATGGGTTGTAGGCCAGAGAAAGGGAAACCAGTTAGGAAACTGATAAAATCACCTAGGTCAGAAATTATATGGGCTGAAGCAAATGCTGAGGAAGTGAGAGAGAAATGAATAGTTGCATGAGTGAACAAGAATTTGGACTGTAAGAATGGGAAGAGGCAGAGTGGCTCCTCAGCTTCTGATTTGAGTAAGAAGGTGGATGGATGGTGGTGAAGCCATTGACTGAGGTGAATGGAGAAACACAAGAAGGCGTAGTTTGGGAGTTCATAAAATTAGCTTCTGTCTTGGTAGGACAGTGTGACCACATGTTCTGTGACCTAACAGTGTGCAGCCTGGGTATGATCTATTGTTGAAGCCTCACTTGACTTATGGCTGGGTATCAATGACTTTTCCTCTCTTTCTGTGTATATATATCTTCCCACGATGGAGGCTGATGTGGGGATGAAGATTTTTTTAAAAGTGGTTTTAATGCACAGAAATATACAGTAATGAATAATTAACAAGGGAAGAAAGAGCTCCAGTTAATAGTACTAAGTTAAAAATAAAAGAGAAAAATAGAAATAATTTTTATATAAAGTCATTGTTACGACCTCCCATGGAATGTGGCAGCCGAAATATTAACTGTTAGTTATCCCCTAGGAGGCCTTGGGCATTACCTGGAAATGGGCCCTGAAGGTGTATTTTCAGCCAATGTTCTGGTCTTCCTTTAATCTGTTTGTTTCCTGTTTCATACTATATGTTATGTTAACATTCTAAAAAAACTTAGGTTTAAATTGCTTCTTTTCTAAAATAGAACTTATCGCTATAGAATATAGCCTTCTGTATTAAAACAGATTATAGGGTTGTTATTGAGGGCTGATCTTTGAAACAACCAAACATATAAAATTGATTAAAAGCTAAAATTTTGATTTGCAAAAATTTTGAATGATGAAAATTTTGGTAGTTCACTGATTACTATTCTCTTATGACTCTGCTTCTTCCACTTTCTACCCTAATCTCTTCCCACCATCTCACCAGCCAAAAGGAGTTCTACTTAGATCTGCTAAACTATGAATTTTTTTTACTGTTTTGGAAATAACATTATATTATATTTGGAACATATTGGAGAAATCTATAATATGTAGCACATTAGTGTAGAAGGATATTCTACTTCCTGTGCAGAGATGACTTTTAGTGCTTATGAGGACTTTAACTATGGTCTTTAAGCTATATAGAACATCAAGGTCACAGCTTTATATTGCTGAACAGTTCTCTGGATGATGTGAGGGTGAAAAAAGAATGCTCTCAGCACTTTTTTTGAGTGTGACAAGATTACAAATGATTCCTCACAAAGTCTTGAAAGTGTAATCATGCCCTCAGACTTGCCCTCCTACAGACATATTTGGTAACGCTTACTTAGCCTTACATTAAGCCACATGGTGATTTTCTGATTACCAGGATGGTAGGACAGGGATGTTTTCTTATTGGTCATTGTGATGTGTGGACAACATTTAAGGTAATGATAGCAAAATAGTTCACTTATCTATATAGTTGGCTAACTTGTGGCTAAATGGCAGGCTAATCTTAGAATTATTCAGCAAAGTCTGGCTAATGGTCGAATCATGATGAATAGACAGTATATTAGCTTGTTAATTGAAATGAGGAACTGTTACTTCCATAGTTGAAATATAGATAATACCAATTATGTAATAGTCCTAATTTAGTATCTAAAATATTTTTAAAAGAATCTATTAAGTAATAGAAATTTTTCTTCATTATGGTATAGTTATTCAGTCTTCAAGTGGCTTGGTAAGCTATTGTCTTTTAAAAGTACTGTCTTCTAGGATATCATTTGACTTACAAGTTTGCCATTGCACCTCAGAACTAGAAAATCAATTTCTCATTTGAATTGATCCATACCACTGTTTTGGAATTAATTACTTTTGTCTAGGGTTTAGTCATGTTCAGATCTGCTATAGGTTACATCTGATCTGAGGCTTCTTAATGATGATGATGATTTCTATGGTAAAATCTTTTCCTGGGGAGTTGCTTCCCAGATCTTCCTTTTGCTGTTTCCTTTAGACATCTGTATGTGTCTGCAATCTGTTACTACCAGATTTCACCACCAGCCCTTGAACTCTTGAATTGTTTGTGTGCTCAACCCCTTTTCTGTTCTTTGTAAGGAACCTGAGTTCTCCATTAGCTTTCACATCTGTATTAACCAGGCATCTGGGGAAAGGACGCCATCTGCTTTGAGGAGAGAATCAATCACCCTTTCATTTACACTGATATTTGGGCTCCTTAAAGGCCCCGTGGCCCTCCTTCACTCTTTAACTTTTTAGATTCTGACCTATATTGGAAAATAAAACTGCTAAATCATAAGCTAGTGTAGTTTTTACTTCCCTAATCCTTCATGGCTTGGATAAATATAACATTATAAGGATTGCATTATAAGTAAGTGGTTATATTCTGTTAATATTTATTTACCATAATTGGTGCTCATTAAAGGGCAGATTGAAAAAATGTAGATTTCAAAATATAACAGCCTATTTGGTATTTTTTCTTAAGTAAAGGAAAATGAGACCATGTAGAACCTATAACAAATTTTATTGAACCTTTCCTGGAATTTTCAAAGTTTCACTTAACTCTAACAGGTTCAAGGAAATAATGAAATATTAAATTCACAGACTTTGAAAAGCTTATTATTAATATGTTTAAAGAACTTTCTTTAAGCATCTTAAATTTTTCTTAAGCAGTTCAACAACAAAATCAACACCCTCACTAACCAAGCGAAATCAAACTGACAGATTGTTTGTAGCAGCCTTATAATGGTCTCCTTGGGTTTATGATCTGGGGAATGAAGACAAATTGTTGATTTTTAAATAGAATGCCATGTACTCTTTGCTAAGAAAATTTGCCTTTAATTTTTAGACCTTTGAGTATTTTATTACTAGTTTTTTTCTGTCTCTGATTCAGTATTATTATATTTTCAAAATACTGAATATCTAGGGAGTCTGATTGATAAACCTCAATTTCCAGAGAGTCATGTAGTATTTCTTTGCCCATATAATGTTGGATCTTAATATATAAATCTTGCATTCAGCCAAACCATATTAAGCTTGGCAAAATCCTTTGTTTCTACATTATGTCTGAATAATGATATACTGACAATTAGAATCTTCATTTATTTCTAGTTCAGAATGGCTTCAGATGTTGTTGAACTTTGTGTTGTACTTATCTCTTGAATGAAATGAGGTAGGCCGGAGTGGGTACAGGATGTAAAGTCAGAGGCCTGGATAATAATCTGGCTCTTCCAAACTCACATAATCACGTTGAGACACTTTCATGTCTGTACAAACGAGCCAAAAATCATGCCTGCAATCCTAGCACTTTGGGAGGCTGAGGCGGGCGGATCACGAGGTCAGGAGATCGAGACCATTCTGGCCAACATGGTGAAACCCCGTCTCTACTAAAAATACAAAAATTAGGTGGGCGTGGTTGCGCGTGCCTGTAATCCCAGCTACTTGAGAGACTGAGGCAGGAGAATCACTTGAACTCGGGAGGCGGAGCTTGCAGTGAGCCGAGATCTCGCCACTGCACTCCAGTCTGGCGACATAGCGAGACTCCGTCTCAAAAAAAAAAAAAAAAAAGGAAAAAAGAGCCAACAATATCTCTCTCATTGGGTTGTTGTGAGATTTGAAAGAGATAATATATGTGAGATTCTTTACAAATGGCCTTTTTTGATTGTAAATATGAGAATTTTTTTACTGAAGCATATAAATTTATGAGATAATACATTTTGACTATCAGATGTCCTTGCATATTTCTTTATTTTCCCTTTTCTCCCTTTACTTTTTAAAAAATTTGTTTATTCTCTCTGCTCCTTCATAAAGAAATGTGTGTGTTAAATTTATGGCCCTCGTAGCTTGAGTGTTCCTAAGCGGCAGCCCTCTTCAAAATGGAATCTTGATGAATAAGAACCTGGATTAATTTATTCATGGCTAAATAATTTTTCTTTTCTACCTAACTATGTATTCATCCCTAAATCATACATTTAGATCATAACTAAGAATTTTACTTTGTTGGCTCTTAACATAATGAAATATATTCTGGTTTTCAGGCCCTTTTTTCTGCTTTTGTTTCCTGCATGTTCTTTCTTTGTCTATGAGTCTTTCACTTGGGGTGGCTGGCTTGTGCTTTGAATACATCTAACATCCTCCACTCTTTATGCTTCTTATGCCTTTCTTTATACCATCCACCCAGTTGTAATTCCTGTCTACTCTCAGATACAGCCATGTGCCACTGCATAATGTCAGTGATAGACTGTGTTTTTGATGGTCTTCCCATAAGAGGATAATACCATGTTTTTACTGTACCTTTTTTATGTTTAGATACACAAATATCATTGTGCTACAATTGCCTATGGAATTCAGTGCAGTTACATGCTGTACAGGATTGTAGTCTAGGAGCCATAAGCTAGGGGTAGTCGGCCATACCATCTATGTTTGTGTAAGTATACCCTGTGATGTTCGCACAATTATGAAATTGCCTATATGCTTTTCTCAGAATGTGTTTCCATCATTAAGTGATGCACAACTGTACTTTCCTGTTGTTCAGGTGTGGTTTAAGCCTTATCTCTTACATGAAGTCTTTTCAGACTTCCGTAGCCAGAGTAAGTTTTTTTTTACATTCCTATGTAGTTATTATCTGTAATACTCACCTTTTTATTAGTTAAAAAATGAAGCCTTTTTTTTTTTTTTTAAGAAGCCACTAGGAAATGTTTCCTTGTGTGTTGTTTGCTTAAATGGACTTAGTCTCATTCATTACTGAAAGACTACGTGGCGGTGAGGAAGGTATTACTATGATTGGTTTACATTAAACAGAGCTTAAGTCTGAAGCTGTGGTAGAAAGGATTTGGAAGAGCAAATTGCATTGTGTGCACAGATAATTGTCCATCCTGGAAAATATCCACGTAAATTTTTAAGAAATGCAGAAGCATCAGAAATATTTTTAGAAATCCATGTCGTTTCTGTCTTCACTTTATTTATTTGTTTTTTTTTTCAGTCATTTCCTGCCATTAAGGGACTCATAGGCTACTGAAGGATTCAGATAAATACTTTTTAGTAAAGTATCATAAGTACCATATGTATAAGCAAGATCCTGAGGAAATACTAGTTTCTTCCTATTGTCTTACCACCTGTCAGGGCTAGTTTCCTGTGTTATTTGGACTTCTCTCTGCATGACTGCCCAAATTTTTCATACCAATAAAAGAAGCTTAACGCAAAATTACTGATTTCGATTAAAGAGGATATTTTTCCTGGTTGGTTGTATAAGATGGACTGTGATAGCGTCACAAATGTTTGCCTTATGATATGTTTTAAAAAGTCAACGATATTCTGGGGGAGGGCCACCTTAAAAGAAGTGAGAATTAAATCGGAATTTTTCTTTGGGTGAGATATGCAAGTATACTTTTAAAATATTTTCCTCCCGATTTACTTTGGTTAACTTCTAGTTCTCCTAATTAATATGTGTGAATTTGGCATATTAAAAGGGTAGATTTTCTGTAAAACAGTCATGACAAAATAGCAGACAAAAAATAGAATATATTTCACAGCTTAATTTAAGTTACATTTTTACTACCCTTGCAATTATATTCCATAGGTCTCCACTATTTGTTTAGAAAAATCTATAGGATAATTTTATTTCTTTAATCTTAGTAGAAAACACAGTTATTAAAATGGACATTGAAAACATATTAATAGTTATTAAAGTGGGCTTAACTGATAGATTGATTAGAAGCTGGGGAACTTGCATAGAGAAGGAGGAGGAGAGCTAGCTTTTTCCTAGACAAGTGGGAATTACTTCAGTTTATTGTATTACTTCAGTAGTTATTGCATTACTTCAGTTTTATTATCCTATACTAGAACAGCTTTCTAAATGATCTTATTTTCCTCATCTTATTCACTCTAGTCAATCCTCCATTCCTCTGGCAATTATCTTTCTAAAATTTAAATTAAAAAATTTAAAATGCAACATCATTCAATCAATTGTATGAGCAATATATTAATAGAATCATACTTTGCTCACCTTTTGCCTGTCTAACCTTTTCTTCGGCATATTCCTGATTATCTCCTCATTTGCTATATTTCAAATTATATACAATTCTACTTTCCAGGACATCTTATGCTTTGTCAGGTCTGTATGCCTCCATACATGCTGTTTTTCTGATCTGAAATATTATTTTTTCTTGTATTCTTTAGAAGCCCTAGTTTTTCCCCAAGTCACTTCCCTGAAGCCGCCTGTATTAGGCTATTCTCACATTGCTATAAAGAAATACCTGAAACTGGGCAATTTATAAGATGAGAGGTTTAATTGGCTCAGTTCTTCAGGATGTACAGGAAGCATAGCAGCATCTGCTTCTAGGGAGGCCTCAGGGAGCTTTTACTCATGGTGGAAGGCAAAGCGGGAACAGGCACTTCACATAGCAAAAGCAGGAGCTAGACAGAGAGTGGAGGGCAGAAAGTGCCACACTCTTTCAAATGACTAGATCTTGCGAGAACTCACTATCACAAAGACAGCACCAAGCCATTAAACATACACCCCTGGGATCCAAACACCTCCCACCAGGCCCCACCTCCAGTGCTGGGGATTGCAGTTCAACATGAAATTTGGATTGGACAAATATCCAAATTATACACCATCTATGACCCTTCTTGGCTGTTGTAGTTGGCTCTCCTGTATACCTGATACACATAGTCTAGTTATTATTTACTGTATTTTATCTGTTTCCTCTGATTCTATTTCCTGACGAGAGTAAAAACTCCTATAGTTGATTTTACATCTGTAACTCTGGGATTTGTCACAATGTCAGGAACATAGACACAGTAAGTATTTGTTGATTATTAAGAAAGTTAAGATTAGATTGAGAATGGCATTTTGAGTGCTTGTGTAGTATTTGGTTTTCTTTACAGTTATTATTATACCATAAAACATATATTTAATTTATTTTATAAATGGTTAGAAGATAAAATGCATCACATTCTGTTTTTCCATTATTGTTTGGTTTTGTGACAGTTAGTGCTGTTATCTCTTATCTATATATCTGCCCTTCCACACTCTACTGCAGAGATATAAAACCTGTGAACCACACATGCCAGATTCCATTGCTAGCAAGTTTTCTATTAGGTACAGCCAAAGCAAGGCAATCTTGAAAGATTGTAAGGTAGGAGAGAAGAAGCAGCTATTTATTTCCTTTTATTGGATGGTGTACTTCAGCATGCAGAAGAGGATACTGAAGGTGACCTCTGGTGGCTGTGAGTTCCAGAAGCATTAGTGTTGGCATCTTCAATAGCAGTAGCAGTACTCCTGCTGCTGGACAGTATAGGCTCTGTTGAGCAATGACAGAGCATTCCCAGTGGCACCTGTAGAAGTTTTTCCAGGAGCTCAGCAATTACTGCAGGCTTGTGGGCTCCAGCCTAGTGGGGTAGCACCCTCACTTTGGTTTGAAACCCTGTTTTTGTTTTGTGCCTTCAAGTATTTATTTCTTCCTTTTTTTTCTAACCCCTTCAACAACTGTATAATCAGTTTCTGGTATTAAATTTCCTATTCTGGAAATGTCTATAGTAGTTTCTGCTTTCTTTAGTGAACAATAACCAGGAGTGGTTTTAGGAGACAGAATTTCAAAGATGAGAATTTGAGATTGGTTATCTGACCATATTGCAATTGAACACAATAGTATATCATTGCCAGTGGAAAATTGCCGTTCCATGCAGGGTCAGCTCAGTTACTTAATGTATCACCTTTCTTATCAGAAATGAAGTGTTTACTAAAGTCAAAGTTTTGGGAAATCAAATGGAAGTTGTAATTGACTGTTATGGATTGAATAATGACTCCTGTTGGCTGTTTTTGACTACACTAGAAGGTTTATAGAAAGGAAATTATGGGTTCAGGACTTCTCTCAGTTCAAGGATAGTCACGTAAACAGAGATCTATGATCCCCTCCCCACTCCCACTGCCAACACAAATTGTCTTGTCTTTTATCATTGCAGTAATGATGCAGCTGAAAATAAGAACCAAACTTCGGTTCTGAGAATTATAGAATCACAGTACAAGTTGAATTCACAGCCTCACTAGCTTTCTTATATGGAAGATAAGACATGAATGGTAGACATGGATCATGATAATTGAAATGAATATATTTATGTGAGTGAACTCACCTAAATCTCAGAGCCTTGAACTCCAGTTTCCTCTATGCTTCATCTGCAGTTTCCCCAATGCTTTATTGTGGAACCAACCTCTTCTTCTTTCTCTAAGGAGATTAAATTCCCTCTTCTTGAAGAGTCTGTAATGGCCATAGTGACTTCAGTCTTGCATGAATATATCCCAAAGCCTTAGGGAGATAGGAATGTTGCAGTGGGTTTATCATGTGTGACCCACAAATGCTTTCCTCATGGAAATATTGAGAAATGCATTGGTGAAGGGAACATCAGTGTCCTTGAAGAAATCTGGGAAGGCTGTATTCTGATTGCCTTGGATGTGATATTAGGTGCCACTTTCAAAATAGACTCTCTCATTTTAATGGAATGATGGAATTCTGGAGTGGCAGAGGCTGAGTGTCCCAGTGTAATCACTGGAAGCAAAGTGAGTACAATTGCGATAATGGGTGGAAGAGCCAGAGTGACAATCAGACTATTGTGACACCAAACTTTTAATTTTTGATGGTGGCTGAAATATCACTAAAATACAGACTCTAGGGTACAGAAACATAATTGATGTTGTGAGCAGAAAACTCATTTCCTCACCCTGATACAACGTCATGGCCTCTCACTCAGTTTCTAGACCAGAGCCAGTTCACAGAGCCACAGCCCTTAAATGAAATGAGGGCAACCGTATCCCTCTGAAGATAAAGCATGAGTATTGCTACAAATACATACCAAAAATCTTTCTTCAAGTTGTCCCCAATGTGATCTCAGTCATTTACCAGGATGATTGTACATTGTGGAAAGGGAAATTCTTAGTTATTTCAGGGATTACCATACATGGCTCTTACTTGACACTAATCCTTGGCAGGGAAGGGAGACCCAAAATGCTTGACCATTGTTCTTGTCAAAGTGTGACCTTATGGGGACCAAATGATCCCTCCCTCCCTGCCTGCCTGCCTTTCTTCCTTCCTTCTTTCCTTCCTTCTTTCTTTCCCTTCTCTCATGTTCTTTTCCTTTTTCTTTCTTTGTAACTTGAATTACTCTTACTGTAGTTCCAGGGAGTTTGTTTATCTACCTTGTGATCGTTGTCCAGTTCTTGAATGCTTACCTTGACTAGATATCCTCTGTAGCTTGCAGAATGTCCATATTGGCTTTCTGAACCATGGAATGAAGGATATTGTGGTAGAAGGGGACAAGTGGAAAGCCCTGGAACTGTTCTCCCATCCAGGAGAGCAAATCAAAAGCAGTAAATTCACTAGAGAAATGTCAGAGATTACCGCTGCTATTAAATACTTAAAAATTTTAAAAGAGATTTTTAGCACATACTCATTTTACTCACCTGCTTGCCTTGCACAAAGGAGAATAGGCGTTAGAAACCATAATGCTTTGTTTTAAATTTAATCAGGTTGCAATTCTGATTGGAGATACTCTTCTAGATGTGTTCTTTTTTACTAGAGCCAGTCATTCTTGTGTCTGGCACTTGGTATACGGCTATTGATCTTGCAAATCCTTCCCCCATTCCTATATCAATTAGCCAGGATTACAAGAAGCTCATTACATTCATCTGACCAAGAATGCAGTATACTTTACTGTCAGGGCGATGTAAAATCTGCTCTGTCATAATGTAGTACATATTGGAGTTAATTTTAAAATGGTTAAATAAGGATAAGAAATTTCATACTTTTTCCATTATTAGTGGAAAATTTTAAACCAAAGAACATTTCTTAGAACTAATAAAGGGTAGAAGAAGAAGGTGTTAATTAGTGCTTAAAGCAATATGTATTTGATTGGCTTAATTTAGGATGATTGCTCTTCCAGAATTAAAAATAAAGACCAACAGAAACAAAACTTTAACATAAAAGTTAATTTTAAGCTATAGAGTTTCTTGTCTCCCTACGTTTCCCTTATCTTATGTGCCAAATTAAAAATGAGAGGTTCTTAATACTTTTTGTGCCATGGACCCCTTTTCCAATCTGGCGAAGTTTGTGGATCCAGTCTCAGAATTAAAAAAAAAAATTTAAGCATGTGAACTCAAAAGTCTTAGATTTTTTTTTTTGAGATGGAGTCTCATTCCGTTGCCCAGGCTTGAGTGCAGTGGTGATCTCGACTCACTGCAACCTCCGCCTCCCGGGTTCAAGCGATTCTCCTGCCTCAGCCCCCCGAGTAGCTGGGATTACAGGCACAGACCACCGTGCCCAGCTAGTTTTTGTATTTTTAGTAGAGTTGGGATTTCCCTATGTTGGCCAGGATGGTCTCGAACTCCTGACCTCAGGTGATCCACCCGCCTTGGCCTCCCAAAGTGCTGGGATTACAGGTGTGAGCCACCGTGCCCGGCCAGAATGTTATTAATGCACAAAATAAATGCATAGGATTGTAAAGGAAATAAACTAAATTGAAATAGTGCCATCAAAATATTTTAAAATCTCGAAAATAGTAATACATGAATAGTAATAGTAATGGGATGCGGCATTACTTCTAACAGGTACTATAATTTTGGAGTTAGTGATGAGTGTAACAATATTTCAAAATATATATTATTTCTGTCGGTCACAAGTACAACAAATACTACTGTGATTTGTTGTCTGCATTCTTAATAAAGGGAAATTTAAACTTTTAGCTAATTGTTAGTGAAAATAAGCATATGATCTTTTTTTCATCCAAATACATCAATCATATTCCCTATATTGTATCTATTGAACTTTTCGGTGGGGTTTAAAACCTCTAACATAGTGGAAAGACAAGACTGAGTGAATCTATGTGAAAAAGTATCAATTCTTTGACCAGGGAGATACCACATAGTAAATGAATACTTCTGATATACTAAATGGTTCCTTGTGGACCTTTGGGAGCAAAATTATTTTGAGCACACACACTATTTTCTTCCATTTCGTTAACTGGTTTGAGCTCATTTACTTATAATACTCATCCAAACTGGCCATATAACATTTAAAATTTTTATTTATTTCCAAAAAATTGATTTCTTGCAATCATCTTCACTAATTGCCTGGCATAGAATTCTTACTAGGGTGTTTCCACATGTACTGTTTGTTGTACATTTGTCAGCTCACTCAAATAAAACTGCAAATAATGAAAACAATTGTATTTTCTCCAGTACATCTATGAAATAATGTCTTCTTATTTTTTCTTCCTTCTCTCAAATCTTGATCCCAAATTATGACAATTTCACAACCATTTGAAAAATTATTGTGTTTATTGGATTATATGCAGGTGCGGTTCTGTACTTTATTCTACAAATCAGTGGTTAAGTTAATGATGCACTAGTTTAAATTTAGCAAAATGAAGCATTACAAGCTCAGCTGAAAAATGATTCTTGTTTTAACCAGTATCTTCACACAGCTGTTTAAATACCATATTGTACTTTTTTCCCTTTCCTTATTTAAGATGGCACATGGTACTTGTGTAATCTTTGCTTATTTTAAGCTGGCATAAAAGAATGGTTCTCAGCAAATTGAAGGCAGTTTGCAAAACTGGAGGATATTCTCATGAATTTAGGCCAAGTTAAATTATTATTGAAGAATACATCTTTTTTTCCCCCAAATTTTCTCCGGAGAATTTTTTATTATAATGTTATGTTTGAAAGTTTATGACAAAGGTACTTTTTTTTCTCATTTGTTCCATGTAATTTTCTTTCTTTTGTATGATGATACCATTAAAGTAAGATTGGCCAGAAAGAGTCAGATGTTTTTAAATTGTAGTAGTTCACTGTCTGTACTATCAATTTTATAATATTTTTCTGCCTAGAAACTTTTTGTTCTCCATACATAGAAATAAAGGCTGACTCAAAGCATATTACATTAAGATGGCAAGTTTAAATAATTTTTTGTAACTGCTTGTTTTTTCACTCCTGCACTATCCCCACTGCCTACATCTTCAATCTCCAGATTCCTACATCACCAATAAGACCCGAAGTTTCCTTTTCTTTTGTATTTTTCTCAAATGTACCAAATAAAACTTTACCTTTAGATTTTATTTGTTAACCTTATATATTTATTTAGCTTTCATATTTTCATGAAAGGTGTATAATATTTACAGATATTAATAGTAAGATTTTGTCACAATATGTCTGTGAGATAGGGTACTGCCAGTGTAGACATTATATTTACTTTTTAGCGTGGGATTTTTTTCTCTATGTTGGTTGATTTAAGCAAATAATCTTATAGGCCAGAAATACAATTGAATTTGGACAGATACGCACAAGCATAGTTGTAAGTTAAGAGACTGAGTTGAACTGTATCACTATAATTGTTTTAGTTTGTGAAAATCTCAATCTATATCTCTATTTCTTAAAATTTGTAGAATTGCTTAAAGTGTTCAATTATATTCTGTATATGTATTCAAATCCCCTTAATATCAGGCCTGATTTTGGTTGAATTTTACTGTTTTGTATTTATGGAACTTATTTTTATTATTACTGGATTTACACCTAACAACAAGAAACAATGCCCCATGAGCTATTACATCAATAAAAATTGTATTGCTATGGCCATTTCTAAGGAAGTTGGAAACACAATTGGAACAAATAGGAAATAGTTCCAAGTAAGAAAAAAAATTCTCTCAAGGAATAAAAACAAACTGTAAATTATGAATATGGTAAAACTTATGGGGAACATAGTAACTTGAAAATATTTTCTCGATTTAATAAATACTACATATATAAAATGTATGTAATTATATTTTATAATGGTATATTGTTTTTATGCAAAGTTTATATGTTATATATAGCAGATATAATTTTGGGAAGTATCACTCTGGAACCTTCTATATTTTTACCTACTGCGAGGTAGATAATCATAGTTTTTGCCTAGTTATATTTTATTATAGAATATGGTACACATAAGCATGTTTAGTGCAAAGATCAGGACTAAAATGCATAAGTGAAACTAGAAGGAGTGGAACCAAAAATCAAAACTTAGTGACTCGACAGTATTGGTAAATACTGTTAAAATAAGAATAACAAGATAAATAGTAACATTCATGTAACATTGGCCAAATATTAATCACGCTTTAGTTTCTTATTTCAAGTGCCATTTAGAGCAAATATATAAGAAAATTAAGATCTTAAATTGTGGAGTATATCAATAAAATATTTTTTAGGATCCAAAAGTAAGGTACTAAGTTTTCTAACCCAATTTAAGATTGTATAATAGAGGTGCTTATTTCCTTTTTTGAGGTTCCCATCTTATTTGTGTAGAAAATGGACAGAAATGATAAACTAAGGACTATATATAGAAAATAGATAGAAAAATATATATAGAATATAATTAGAATGTAATATATATAGAATATAGTTAACCAGTTCTTTAAACATCAGAGAAGCTCTTTTAATAATGAGAGATAATTTTCATAAGGATAAATTTAAAAAATATAATGTTGCTATATATTGACAATCAGTATAGTCTTCCCTGCCTCCCCCATTTGCTGTGGGTAGCAGAGTCTTAGTTTTGTAAATTGTTTTATTTTTCTTGATTCAGCCCAAAGGATAAAAGTCAGAAAACATCATCAAATTGAAAGAGTCTCTAAAGATTGCTTACACTGCATTACTTTATCAAGAGATCTCATCATTACAGCTTCCCAGTCAGTAACCCCTTTTCTGCTTTAAAACTGGACACACACACACACACACAGAGTCCAGTGATAATCAATGTGATCTCATATATAAAAATGAAAGGCCTTTAAATATTTCTGAAAATTTGTTGACATAGATACCAAATAAATAAAGACAGATTTATGCTAGAATTTTAAAAATAGACATAATTTTTAGAGAAGTTTTAGTTTCACAGAGAAATTGAATGGAACATACAGAGATTTTCTATGTACCTACTCCTGTTCCCATACATTCATAGACTTCCCCATTTATCAGTATCGCCCACCAAACTGGTACATTTGTTACAGTTGAATTGACGTTGACACATCATCACCCAAATTTCACATTTTACATTAGCATTCACTGTTGATGTTGTACATTCTATGGCTTTGGACAAGTTTGTAATAACATGTATCCACTGCTAGAGTATATAGGGTAGTTTCACTGCTCTAAAAATCTTCTGTGAATTTATAAATATTTTTTGATGATTAAAATTGTATATATGTACTTCGGAAAATTTAGAAATGTAAAATAGAATGAAGAAGAGGAAAAGATAGTCATTGCACACATTTTGATATAAATTTTATTTAAACAAAGATATCAAAGTGATCCCTGCAAATTTGGGCCATCTTTTTTACATTTCATGATATTTAGAGATTTATTATAAAAATTTGTGATAGTTTCTAGAAGGTATCAGCAGCCATCCATTCCCTTGCCCTATTCTGGCCTCCACCACTTTTCCTCAGAAGCTAGTTTCCCTAATTATCAACCACTTTTTGTGTAAAGCAATGCAGATAGAGAACAATAGAATGGAGACCTCATCCAGGTTAGTGACATTCTCACACGGAGTGTGTTGGTTCTAAGACCAGGTTCTAGGATATGGTTCTTAGCTTCACAGGACCTGAAAGCTGATTCTTCATTATTTTAAAGTTTATTAGCCTTTCCAGGATAGACTCACCAAGCAAATTCATAAATATATGTTATCTGGTATTACTGATATATAAATCAGAGTGCTAATTTATTAATTTGCCATTAGTCCCAGCCACTCAGGAGGCTGAGGCGGGAGAATCACTTGAACTTGGGAGGCGGAGGTTGCAGTGAGCTGAGATCGCGCCACTGCACTGCAGCCTCTGGTATTACTGATATATAAATCAGAGTGCTAATTTATTAATTTGCCATTAGTCCCAGCCACTCAGGAGGCTGAGGCGGGAGAATCACTTGAACTTGGGAGGCAGAGGTTGCAGTGAGCTGAGATCGCGCCACTGCACTCCAGCCTGGGTGACAAAGTGAGACTCCATCTCAAAAAAAATATTTAGCACTCAGGGAAATGGATTTCTTTGTAAAGCCGTGAAGCCAGCTGATCCCACTGAGCTTCACACTACTGCTATTCTGGGTTGCTAAACAAAGTGCCATTCCTTTTCTAATAATTTAGCCCTCTCTCCAACTCTGCTCGTACTCTTCTTGGATTTTTTTTTCCTACCCAGCTTCCCACTCTTCTTAACCCTTGCAAGACTCTGGAGATGCCATTTCATAGCAAATCAAAAGAAAACAACCTACCTCATCAAAAAAACAAGACAAAGTTTCTCTATTCATACACTTGTCAAAGAGTTTTCTTATTTCACTTCCTGTCATCAACTAAAATCTGAAATCTGGAGCCACTTTCTCCAACAAAGAGCCCTCTCTCTTAGGTAGATTATACTTTCAAATTCTTATTTCTGAGACTTTCCTTTGATCAGTGTCAAGTAGATCAATTTTTTTGAATGTGTTGGTTGTTGTTTCTTTTTGTTTGTTGAGGAAAATAGGAAAGGTAAGGTTTAAACTTTCTTAAATTTCCCTTCTAATTATATATTTTTTAAAGTAACATGTGGGTCATCTTGATTTTGGGCACTGATAATTCAGATGGTTTAATTTCCTCTTTACAGGATACACCACACACACACACACACACACATTATATATGTGTATGTATAAACACCCATACATTATGTATGTATATACACCCATACATTATATATGTATATACACCCATATATGTGTTTTATATACACACTATACATATGTACACACACACATATATATACACACGTTATATATATGTATATATACACATTTTATATATATACACACATATGGGCTCACAATATTCTACAAATGGCTGAACATTAATTTTTACTCTTCTCAATTCATTCTCAGGGTGCTAATTTCATTTCCATTTGAGGCATGATATTTACTATTGTCCTCTTTCTCCATCTTACCTCCATTAATATATTTTTTGTTGAGAGATAGGAAAAACCTCTCTCTGTAGATTCTGTGGCACTTATTTCCTGTTAAAGCTTTAACTGCACATTTTATTTGGACATTGATTTCTCATCTCATGACAGAAATGGCAAGGTTAGCATTTCAGAACTTCTGTTAACAATATCTTCATCCTTTCATTAGTTTAATTCATGATAATAATTCACACAAGCTTTGACCATTAAATCCTTTTAGGAAGCAGTGTTTCCCAAAGGCCAATATTCGTTATGAATAATTAGTTTCTTCATTTTAGTGTATGAAATTAACAGTATATGGAAATTCATTTTCTTTCTGATGCAATAAACTTTCCATTAATGTATGAGATAATTTTTATGTGTTTTTTCTTTTCCTATACAACTGATGGTTAGAGTATTCAATAGGGTATTTTATTCTGTTCAGAGTAAAGTTCTTTTGGGAGGTTTGTGGTTTTAGTAGTTGTTCCCTCAACTCTGTTCCTTCCATCACACCTTTTTTTCTTTTATTGCACATTAAATGATGAGGTCTCACCAAAAAGCATTTATGAAATCCCTGAAGAACCCTAGTAAAGGTGGTGAGATTGATTTTTGTGTTTCCTTTTTAAAAAATGTACAGAGAAATGTGTGAAGCCCATATCTTTGGGAAGCTTAATATTCAAAAACTGTCAACTCAGTTTTGAAAAATTGCCTTGTTTTTGCCATTATTATTTCTGACATATGGATCAGGTGTAGTTTTAAAGAATGGGAGAATCAACCTTAAGTTATTTCTTCACAAATATGAAAGGAGTCCCACAAAATAAAATATAGGATGCCCTAACTTTGCATAGTCATGATCATAGAAATCAAATCCCAAAGCACTTATAGAGGTAAGTAAAAGCATTGCAGAAATAAATAATCAAGATTGATTGCTTCCAAACTGTGAGTATATGTAAATAAACAAAAAATTTGCTTTATGAGACTGAACTTTTAAATTTATTCAGCCAGAGATTCATTGTTCTGATGTCTGTGTGATTTTCTCTTTAAGGAAAGAGTGAGAACATATTCATACTTTATAAATTGCTAATACTTACTAGTTGATACAATGATGAAATGATCTGTAAAGAATACATGCTATTTTAACTTTTCAGATTTCTATAGCTCACTTAGAGAAAAAAAATCAAAGCACTTTGAGGATACTTAGAGCAGAACAAGGCAATCTAAGGGGGAAAATGTATACTTAGAAATGCATTTGGGTTTTTAAACATTTGAGTCCTGGTTATCTTTGCAGTTTCAGAATTCCAAATGATATTTGTATGAGGCCATATTTTGCTTTCTAAAATTTCAAGGATGGAGGCAAGATGGCAGTGTAATGTGCTGTCTTGATGCTAGTAGGATACAGTTATTTTGTGAAGAAAATTTAGTGACTTCAGTATTGGAGGTTCAGGTCACTGGACTCTAGTGTAAAACCAGGGATGTGGTAGCCCCAGAAATTATCTCACAAATGAGTCATATTAAGAAAACTCTCTTTCAGGTGTATTCTATGTCATACCCTTTCCTTATATGGCAATATTTTTCTTTGGAACTAAAACTATAAGTCACCAAATAAAAGATTCTAGGTAATAAAGATTTTGGTAATTGTCATAATCTCCGTAAGATAAGCCAAAGAGAAAAACAAATTCTTTATTTCATTACTTTTTTTGTGTGATGACTAATGCTCTTTTAGTAGATGTGTAACCTTGATTTGGTTATTTAACCTCTCCGTGCTTCAATTTCTTTTATTTATATAATGGGAACAGTAATAGCACCTCCTAGGGTTATCATGAAGACTGAATGAGCCCGCATGTGCCTGCACACACACACACACAGTTATCGAAAGAGAGAGCTTTTAGACAAGTGCTATGTATAGATGTGTTTTTGTTATTGCTGTACTTATTATTATTCATGCCACACTTCATAAATAGGGACGTCAAGCACTATGCTATGTGCTGGTCTGCTGAACAAGGCAGACAAGGATCCTGTTCATATGAAACTTATATTTTGGTTCAGGAGGTCAGGGAGACAATACAACAGGTAAATAAATGATAAAATTTTCAGGTAGTGCTAACTGATATGTAGAGGATTAAACTTGGGTGTTTGTATAGCTCGGATAGTCAAGGAAGTATTTTTTTAGGAGGTAACATTTTAGTTGAGAACTGATGACAGAGAACTAACCTTGTAGAAATCTGGGGCAAGGGCATTCCAGTGAAGTTACTAAGATGTACTCAGAGAACAAAAAGACTGGTGATGCTAATGGGTACTGACCTGGGCCTGTGCAGTGTGAGGTGTGACCTGAGAGGCTGGTGAATCTAGTCATGTACAGCTCTGTGAGCCTGGATAAGGAGTCAGGATATCATTCTAATTGTGGCAGGGAATTCTTAAGGTTTTTTTTTTTTTTTTTAAAGCATGAAACTGACATGGCATAATTTACATTTAAAAACCATTTTGATAAGACCTACTGTATAGCTATAGTATTCAAGACAATGTGTTATTGGTGGAGGGATAGACACATAGATCAATGGCATAGTATATGAAACACAGAAATAGCCTACACAGATATGGCCAACTTAATTTTTGACAAAGGAGCCAAATAGTTCAATGGAGGAAGGTTAGAAATTTCAACAAATGATGCTGGAGAAACTGGACATTCACAGGTAAAATAATGAACCTTGACCTAAACCTCATACCTTCTACAAAAATTAGCTCAAAATGGATCATTGGCTTAAATACAAAATATGAAAGTATAAAACTTTTAGAAAAAAATAGGTTAAAATCTTTAGGATCTAGGGCTAGGCAATCAGTTCTTAGACTTGACACTGAAAGCATGATCCATAGAAGGAAAGATTGATAAATTGGGCCTTATTTGTTCTGTGTAAGACTCTTGTTAAGAGAGAATGGAAAGACAAAGCTGCAGGCTTGGAGAAAATATTTGCAAACCATATCTCCTGCCAAACAAAACAAAACAAACAAACCCCCAGTGTCTAGAATATATAAATAACTCTTAAAACCTAACTGCAAAAAATAAACAATTCAATTAGGAAATGAACAAAAGACAAGAAGAAACTTTTTACCAAAGAAGATATACAGATGACAAATAAGTACAATGAAAAGACGTACAACATCATTAGGCATTAGAGAGATGTAAATTAAAATCACAATAAGTTATTACTACACACCTATCAGAATGACTAAAATAAGAAAGTAACAACATCAAGTGCTGGTGAGGATGTGAGGAAACTGGATCACTCATAATATTGCTGATAGGATACACAAAATTGTACAGCCACTCTGGAAAAAAAACAGTGTGGCAGTTTCCTATGAACCTAAACATGCAATTACCATACAACCCAGCAATTGCACTCTTGTGTATTTATCTGAGAGTGATGAAAACTTATGTTCCAACAAAAACCTGTACATGAATGTTTGTAGCAACTTTATTGGTGGGCCCAAACTGGCAACATCCTGAATGTTCTGCAACTGTCAGTGGTGAAATTAATTGTACACATATATACCTAGAATCCTACTCAGCAATGGAAAGGTATGATACATGAAATAATCTGGCTGAATCTCCAGGGAATTTTTCTGCATCAAAGAAAACTAATGCACATAGGTCACAAGTGAATACCTTTATATAAAATTCTTGAAATGACAGAATTATGAAATGGTTGCCTGGAGTCAGGACTTGGAGTTGGGGATGGGTGCAGAAGGAGTTTGGTTGTGTCTATGAAAGGACAACAGAAGGCATCCTTGTGGTGATGGAATTGTTTTATATTTTGACTGTGTTAATGTTAATATCATGGTTGTGATTTTGCATCATATTTTTGCAAGATGTCACTACTAAGACAATGTGGCTAGAGAGTACATGGGATCTCTCTGTATTATTTCTTACAACTGCATGTGAATCTACAATTATCTCAAAATAAAAAAAAATTAAAGAAAAACCCTTCACTTATTATTTTGGGTGATTAGTAGACAACATATGACTTCCAGCCCTAGTGATTTTGATTTAACTGTTGGGGTCCGTGTCTTGTACTTTTAGAAAGATCTTCAGGTGGGTCTGCTGTGCAAACAGAATTGAGGACCTCAGCAAAGCTGCAAACAAATCTCTGCACTTAAAAGTACAGGATGTTATCCAGGAGTGTTTTAGGTTGTGTGTGATACTTGTTACAGGCATTTGACTCTGTAAGTCTGTGACCTGATCCCAGAGGACCAGTATCACTTACTCAACTAAGAACCTCTTAACTGAGAATGTCAGAGATACTTATATGTCTATAGATGTCTTAATATTTTTTCCTTCAAAATAAGTTTTACTGTAATTCCACTCCACTTCTCTAGGGTCTATCCAGCTTTTATTTCAGATACCTGTTGAAATAATTACTTTCCTTACTTGTAGTTACTGCAATTTCGTCAGCAAGGATGCAGCCCTTGTTCATTTGTGCTTGTAGATTGCCATTAGTCCTTTTGTTCTCTTTTCTTTTTAAAATGGGCCCTGGCTAGACAATAAATTCTATGTGTAAACAGACCATATGCAAGTATCTTTGCATGGTAGCTGCAGAATCCTGCCTATTAAAAAAAAAAAAGACAAATTCACACATGAGATTCCTCTTTTGTGTGCATGTTGCTTATGATCAGGAACTACAGTAAACTGTTATCTCATTAATAAGTTTAATATTTTATTTTTCAAAAGATCCACTTTGTGTCCTTTTTAAGTAGATAATCACGCATTTCTTTTTTTTTTTTTCTGCTTCAGCTACCTTTAAAGAATTATCTGGGAAAACCCCACTAATAATAGTTTTGTATTTGCTTCTGAAAATGACAAACTCTTGTTTGATTTTTCTAATGGCCACTGAATTCTATGTTGCATTTTGAAGATTATTTATTTGATGAGCTTACTAGAACACCTAGCATATAGTAGGCATTCAATGATGGTTATTGAATGAGATTAACAGCTATTTAGTGATAACTGGTGTGTACCACCACTGTTTGGTATTCTGGCCAGTTCTATGTTCATGTAGCTTTCAATTTTGTGGTACATTATTTATGCATAATGACAGCTGTCCAAGACTTGTTATAATATCCTACTTATGAACATGATGGAAACTCTTTCTCAAATGTATTTGGCATTTGTCTGTGTGTGTTTTCAACTGTACCCTGTCTTGGTGCCTTCTGTCTTTGCCTTTGTCTCTTTTTCTTAAGTCTCAATGACATTGTACACCAGTTATTTATGGTTCTGGTAATTCAAGACAAATAGTGAGGTATGTAGGCTTGTCCTTAAATAAAGTTAGTCCTGATAATTGTGCCTTTTGACTGTACTTTCTCCCATTTATGACTTCAAGTGCACAGACTATGTTTGCTTATAACAGACACTCATTACTGATCAATATTAACCCCTTTATTTTAGTTTATTACTTTTCTTTCATACTGCCTGCATTCTTCTTCTTGCATTGAATATGTATGTAAAGTATTTAATATATGTCCTTACAGTTTCCTCTCCATCAGCTTATTTAGATATATGTATATCCTTGAAAAAAAGATCGGCTGCTTTTTTTTTTTTTTTTTTTTTGAGGCAGAGTCTCGCTCTGTCACCCAGGCTGCTGGAGTGCAGTGGCACGATCTTGGCTCACTGTAACCTATGCCTCCCTGGTTCAAGCGATTCTCTTGTCTCAGCCTCCAGTACCTGGAACTACAGGCACCTGCCACCATGCCCAGCTAAATTTTTTTTGTGTGTTTTTAGTAGAGATGGGGTTTCACCATGTTGGCCAGGCTGGTCTTGAACTCCTGACCTTAGGTGATCCACCCACTTCAGTCTCCCAAAGTGCTGGGATTACAGGCGAGAGCCACCGTGCTTGGCCCAGCTGTTTTATTATATATTTTTAACAAATACTTACATAGCATTTTTCAAATCCCAGGCACTGTTTTAAGCTTTTAGCAACATTAATTTATCGGATCCTCCCAACAACCCTGTGTGGCAAGTACTCCTATCCCTCTTGGCACAGAAAGATTAAGTAATTTGCCCAAGGGTATGTAACTCATAAGTGTGGAGCCAGGATTTCAGCTGAGGCTGTCTGGTTCTAGAGTCCACACCTCCTTGACCAGTATAATAAGCTCCCTCTCCATTAATGCTGAAGTATTGTGCTATAAATCCTGCTTGGTTCTTTCCTCCTTTTCCATGTTGCCATGTGTACATAAAATTCATAATTTTTAATTGCTACTTGATATTCTGTTTTAAGCATATGCCACATTTTCAACTTTATTAAGTTATAATATATATAATAAGATAATGTCATTTTAAATGTATAGTGAGTTTTGACAAATGAATACATTTTTGTAACCAACATCACAATCAATATATAGAATATTCCCTTCACCCCAAGATGTGAAGGAGTACCCTGGTACCCCTTGCCAGTAAATCCTGCTTCTGGCTGCATGAAATCACTGATCTTTTTGTCACAGTGGATTCATTTTTCCTAAACTAGATTTTGTATGAATGGACTTACACAGTATACACTTTTTGAGTCTGGTTTCTTTTGTTCAGCTTGTTTTTGAGACTCATTTATGCTGTTGTTTGAATGACTAGTTCATTTCTTTTTATTTCTGTGCAATTTTTCATTGTGGGAATATACCACAACTTGTTTATCCATTCACCTGTTTGTGGATATTTTCGTTGTATCTAGTTTTTGACTAGTATCATTAAAGCTGGTATATACATTTATGCACAAGTCATTGTGTTGTCATGTTTTCTTTTCTCTTGGTAAATACATAGGAATGGAATTCCTGAGTCTTGTGATAAGTATATAATAACTTTATTTCTAAAACTGCCAAAATGTTTTATAAAGTGATTGTGTGACAGTCTCACCAGTAACAAATAAGAGTTTGAGTTCCTTCACATTCTTGACAACACTTGGAATATTGTCAGTCTTTTATTTTTAAGCTTTTTATTTTGAAATAGAGTCATAGTTGCAAAAATAATGCTGAAGGGTCCTGTGTTTCTTTTACCCAGTTTTCTCCAGTGATAACATCTTGTGTAATTTTAGAACTGTATCAAAAGCAGGGAAGTGATGTTGGTACAATCCACAGACCTTATTCAGATTTCACTAGTTTTATATGGATTCATTTCAGTGTACATGTATATATAGTCCTATGGAATTTGTCACATTTGTAGATTCATGCAAACACCACCATAATCAAGATGCAGAACTTTCCTGTTATCCCAAAGATTCCTCATTCTAGCCCTTTATATTCTTATGCATCCCTTTTGGCTCCCTTTTCTCCATTTCCTCTCCACTTTTGTGGGCCCTTGGCAACCACTAATCTGTTCTTCATCTCCATAATTTTGCCATTTAGAGAATATTATATAAGTGAAATCATATAGAATATAACCTTTTGAAGTTGGCTTTTTCACTCAGTGCAATGCCTTTGATATCCATCCAAGGTGTTGTGTTACATGTATTGAGAGTTCTAGTGTTTTGCATTTCATTGCTGAGTAGTATGGATATAACACAGTTTATTTAACCATTCAGCCAGTAAAAGACATTTGGATTGTTTTTAACTTTTGATTATTACAAAAAAAGTCTGTTATGAATATCTATGGGCATGCTTTCTTGTGGACAGTTCCCATTTCTCTGGGATAAATGCCTAGTATTGTGAGTGCTAAGTGTGTACTAAGTGTATGTTAAATTTTGTTTTCTATTTTTTTTTAAAGAAAATTTCTAACTATTCTCTGGTGTGGCTGTACCATTTTATATTCCTACCAGCAAATGTATGATTTATATAATTTCTTCATATCCTTACCAGCATTGGGATTACCATTTTTAAAAGCTATTCTAACAGTTGTGTAAAGATACCTCATTTTAGTTTTAATTTCGATTTCCTAATTACCTAGTGATGTTGAACATCTTTGTGTGTGCTTATTTGCCATTTTTATATCCTCTCTGGTGAAATGTCTGTTTGTGTCTAGTATTATCAGTTTTTAACTTTAGTCGTTTTAATTTCATGTATTGGTATTTCACTGTGGTTTCAGTTTTTGCTTTCCAGATGAATTAGGATGTGAGCATCTTTTCAAATGCTTATTGATCATCTTCTTTTGTGAAGTATCTGTTCAGATTATTTTGCCCATTTTAACGATGGTTTATTGGTCTTATAAAGTTATGAGTTCTTCACATCTTGATATTACTCCCTTGTCAGATATACTTATTGCAAATATTTTCTCCCATTATATAGATGGCCTTTTTCATTTTTAAATGATGTATTTTTAAGAGTAGAAGCTTTTCATTTTTATGAATTTCAGTGTAGCAATTTGTTTCTTTCATTTTTAGTGCTTTTTTTTTAACATTCTTTCTAATAAATCCTTTCCTACTCAGAATTCATGAAAATTTTCTTCTATGTGTTCCGAAAGTTTTATAGTGGTAGGTTTTATATTTGGGTATAAAATCCATTTAGAGTTAATTTTTGTTGATATGCCACATTTTTATTATCGAACCTCCTAGTGATTGTTACTTTGGATTACTATCATAAATAACACTGACAAAATTTCATTATACATAGCTCCATGTGATATGTGGAAAAGTATCTCTAGGTGGTTTTATATATATATAAATTTTACTTGTGTATGTAAAATGGTAGTACAATGGTTGCACACATTTATACGCCTGCTAGAACGGCCAGAGAGTTTTGTTGGCTTTATTTGGACTTCTTATGAATAACCGTATAATAAGATTTCTCCTTCTTTTTCACTGGCTTCCCAATTCATATTTCATGTGTATTGTTTGCTGCATGCTTCTCTGTGACAGTCTTGTGACTCTTTTCCATTTTACTTATTCTAATCTTTTGTGGAAGGAGAAACCTGCACTCTTAATCTGTTCAACTTGTGTCTAAACTA
Source organism: Pan troglodytes (assembly GCF_028858775.2). NCBI lineage: Eukaryota > Metazoa > Chordata > Mammalia > Primates > Hominidae > Pan > Pan troglodytes. The sequence goes on along the minus strand of NC_072404.2, from coordinate 126,686,678 downwards.
TGAGTATACAGTCTATGTGTGAAGGCTTTAGGGCTGTACCACAATTTCAGTACTTAAGCTTTGTCATATGTGTTTTGCCAACTTACCACCCTTTTATCTCCTTTTTGGTTCTTATCTGTGGTCCTTGTTTATCATGATACTGCATTGGGGACCTCAGGCAATATATCAACACATAAAATTAAGTGCCAAATTGTGTGAAGACAGTTTTCTAATATAGTTATGAATGCTATGTAATTTTAGATGAAAATACATATGAGCAGATGGTGAAGTAAGTAGTAACTTCAGTACCTTGTTACAGGTCACACCTTGAAAGTCTCCTATCTAGTAAAGGACAAAACCATCATGTTACAAATATGCTGCAAAATGCTGTAATATGCAGTTTGAAACTTCACATATTATCAGAAAACTTGTATCGAACAGATGTTTCAAGTCATAAGGGCTGCAGTATAAGCCAGTTAAATTTACATAATGATTTCATAGGCTAAAATATTAGTTTTCTTCTCACTTATTGAAAAGTCCATTTGTTGCTACATTATACTTAGCTGGGGTAAGAAATACCCATACTAATCTTCACTCTGAAATACTGACTGAGAAGATTACATATGAAAATAAAATATTTCTTTTTTTAGTTTTTGCTAAGTCCTTTGAAAATTAATATTAGTTATGAATTATATTTATAGAAACTGTCACTTGCATTACATGGCGCTTGCATCTGGTGAGCATTATTTCACAGTATCAGCAATTTAGTTTGAATCTGTCCTTGCCAGTTTTGGTATCAACACTGGAAAGTACTAGGAAATCATTGTGAATCATTGGCAAGGTCCTGATGGTTTTGTTGCCACGGTTGCTCAAAATTTATAATCTTTTCTTCTTGTTTCACTTATAGATTCGTGTTTAAATTATGTAAACATTAAAACACGGAAAAAGAATTAGAGCCTAGATATAAGGGTTATTTTTACTTATAGCTCTGTATGTAAATTAAAACTACATTGTTTTGAAAAAACTTCCATTGAACAATCATTTTTCTCACCATGTTTACTTTTGTTTGACAAGTTTTGGTTAATTTCTAGAGCTATATACTGCTCATTCTGGTTTTCCTGAGATGGTTTAGGTTTATGCCCATGTTCCTGGTGTAATTATTGAGAACAATCTGTTTAACTCAAAGTAAATTATGCCTTATAATACATCTCTCAAATCAATATACTTTTGTTAGCCCTGGGATCTTGTTCTGATTTTGCCACCAACTAGCCATATGACTATGGGTAAAGAAAATAACCCAAACTTTCTTTAAGTTTCTTCATCTGTAAAGTGAAATGGTAAGGGTAAATGATCTCTGAATATTCTTGAATGCTTTTAAGATTAATGTTTCTTTGATGTTTAGTTGCTTCTAATATAGCAGTGGTTTAGAGCAGTGACTTTCAAAGAAGTTTATTCTGTTTTACTATTTATGGTCTTTCTCTGTTCTATTAATATCCTATTAAAATAAATGCTAGTGATGACCTACTAACTTGATTGCATGATCAGAATAGGGTTGAGTTGAAATCTATATCTTGATTTACGTATTCCTGAGTATCATTCTTAATTTGTTACACTGAACAGTTATTTACCTTCTCTAAGCTTCAATTTCCCCATTCACTTGTGGTAAAGTGTTCTGAGGATTAAATGAGATAAGGTGTATAAGGTGTTTAGCAGAGCACCTGGTGTATGGAAGAAATTGCATGTTAGCTCTCCTCTTATTTATTCACGTTGTGAATGTGACTTCTCTCTGCTAAGATTACATTACATAGAATCTAATACATGGAAAATTTTTTGAACCACATTGTTAAAAATATTTTAAAACTACAGATAATATTATATCCTTGTCAATCAGCAATTTTGAAGCATATCCGTAAGTGCTTTGTCAAACAGTAGTTATATTTTTATAGTAGTTTTGTGAAGGAGGTACGTCTTTGGTTTGCTAGCTGCGTAGACTCCCCACCAAGAGGTCAAATGTCAGGAAAGTCATTGAAAAAAATACATTATTAATTTTTTGCCCTGTTCTACTTAGGATTTTCATCTTGTTTTTCATTTGAAATAATATGTAGCTTCTTTATATTGAAACATATATACCTTTTAAAAACATTAGAATCAAAAATTGCTCTCACAAAAAGTGAAAAGGATTAATATTTTGATTATCTTTGGAGCAGTAAGCTATTCTTTTCTAAAATAAAATACTAAATTTATACCTGATCAGTCTTTTGGTCTAATGCTCAATCAATACACTGGGGAAAGAGCCGAATTCAGGGGTTTGGTTTCTAAGTTTATTTTGCTCATACTGGGTTATCATTTTTTGAGTTTCCCTGCACTTCTTAGGTGTACACCATTGCTTATATCTCATGTCCTTGCTGCTGCTCTGACTGAAAAGCAGGATGGTGAGGTATATGCTAAGAGTTAAGTCTTTTGACTTATTATTTTGACCAGCCTTTCATCCTTCATATTGAGTTTCATTCTATAGAGGAATGAGCTCTCTTGGCCTTTACCATTGTGCTGTGAAAGTAGTTCAAAGTGGTTATAATGGTTGTTCCATAAAGAAGATAAAATAATGAATATATATAGTATTATGCAGAGCACGTATCACTCTGCCATATTCTTTCCATTATTAACTCAATTCATTTTTCATGGTAACCCTGGGAAGTAGGCATTATTATTCTCCAAAAAATGTTCAATATTTGCCACAGTCCTGAAACTAGTAAATGGCAGAGTTGAAATCTAAACCCACCTGGCCCACCCTGGGAAGTTTGTGGAAGTAGATTCTGAATAATACTCTCTAGATGACAGTCTTTAGCCTGATGTTTTTCCTTTTCATTAGTGACACATAATATGTCAATTTCTTTGAACCAGGCTAGGATGCCAGTACTCTGGAAAACAAAAAGAGGATTACACTTCAAAAAAAAAAATCATGGCAAGTTGGAAGAACTAGTACATGTAAACTGAGTACATTTACATCTACTGAATATAGCTCTGTAGAAATGTGTGCAGGGTAATTCACATAGGGAGGAAAAACAAACTGTACAAATGTAAGAGGATAACATTAAGAGGCTGCCAGGCAATTCCCTTTTTCTCCTGAAGCCCTGGTCATGATTTTATTATGTAGAATTTGGAGAGAATCCAGAGGAATCCAACAGAAATTATTAAAAGGTTTGAGAAATCGGCTATGTGATGAAAGTCTAAAGGATTGGGTTTATTTAGCCTAGAGAAGTGAAGTCTGAATAGGGACTTAATTACAGTCTTCAAGTTCAGTGAAATCATAGACACAGAGGCCATGAGTGGTTCCCAGGAGGATTGTCTTTTGACAGGCATTCTTGAATATGGTTGTTTTCTTGGTTTCACTGTGTGTGAAGAGATATTACATGAGTGATGATGAGCAGCTGTTCTTTCTTCACTGCAGGGGGACAGGCAAGAAAGAGCTTAAATCACCACAGTAGTGATTTAGGTAGAACTTTTCAAATATCCTTGGAAGCTTGTGGAGATTCCTTTAGCAAAGCCTTTTTGTTTTGTTTTAGTTTTATTTTCAATGGACAGATAACTGTACATATTTATGGGTACAATATTATGTTTTGATACATGTTTACAATGTGGAATGATTAAATCTGTTAATTAACAAATCCTCTAATATACTTGTCATTTTTTTTTGGTGAAAACATTTGAAATCTACCTTTTTAGTAATTTTGAAATATGCAATGCATTATTATTTATTATAGTCACCATTTTGCATCAGATCACTAAGGCTTATTCCCTCTAACTGAAATTTTGTACCCTTTAATCACCATTTTTCTCATCCTTTCCCCGTGGCCCCTGATAACCATCATTATATTTTGTGTGTAGACTGCCAGGTTTTGGTGGAATGGATTTTAAACTGAAGGAAGAAAAAAGGTACATTACTCCTTATACCAGGTTAAAGGTAAACATTTTTTTAGATGCTTTCACTCTAAGCTCTGTAAAAGTACAAGGACATCTGTCAAAAGTAAGACTGGATGATAGGTATTTTAATGTTGTAATTAGGAGACTCATTCAGTTTGGTAGAACTCCTTAGGGACTCTGTGAGATGTTTGTGGGCCATCGCCCAGGAGGGCCCTGCCCTTTGAAAAAGAAGACATTTAGATGATGGGAGCTGCTGCTGCAACCACTGGTCTTCTGCAAAGGCTTCTTGGTGTTTCTTGTTGAACTTTTTTTTTCCCTCAAAAGATCTTTTCTGATTGAATCACCCCAAATTGCAAGATACTATCTGTGTCTTTCCACTGCCTCTTTTTATCTAGAAATGATATCCATTTCTTAAGCAGCTGGCCTCATTTGGATTTTAAGGGAGGGAGTGGTTTCTAATTAAAGTCACATAGTAAGGTATGAAATGCACATGAAGAACTTCTATAGGATCTTTATTTGAACACACTTCCTTCTTTCCTCCCACAAATATTTACAGAAATCCTGCTAGGTGCCAGGCATTATTCTAGGTATAGTGAATATAAAGCAGACAAAAATCTCTACTGTTTTGGAGCTTGCATTCTAGTTGGGAGGTGGATAGAAAATTAGATATATATATATGTGTGTGTGTGTGTTTGTATATATATATAGTGAGAGAGAGAGAGAAAGAGACATAGAGTATTAAATAGTGATAAGTGCAATCAGAAAACATGAAGCACAAAAAGGGGATTTATACAGGGTCAAAAGTTCAATTTGCAATAGATTCGTCAGAAAGGCCTCACATATCTGTGTATCACAGATATTTCTCAGTTGCCTATTTTGGGCTTCTGCTTCTTTTCTCCCTTGCTTGACAGAAATAGGAACTGGCAGCTTGGCACACACTACTTCTACAAGGTTGCTGACCTCTGACATAAGTAGGGTCTGTAGGATTTAAATCATTCTTTTTTTTTTTTAAAAAGAAATCAATCATGCTTAAATAAACACAGATTATATTTTAAAATTACATCTGAAGGGGAATATCACACTCTGGGGACTGTGGTGGGGAGGGGGGAGGGGGGAGGGATAGCATTGGGAGATATACCTAATGCTAGATGACGAGTTAGTGGGTGCAGCGCACCAGCATGGCACATGTATACATATGTAACTAACCTGCACAATGTGCACATGTACCCTAAAACTTAAAGTATAAAAAAAAAAAAAATTACATCTGAAGGCATTTAAAACATTCCAACGAATATACAAATATGATCAGAATTTACCAAGTATATAGGCAGTCTATTTACCTTCTTCTATATATTTAGAATATTTCTCCTAATTTTTCTTATTCCTCATATTATGTGTTGCACAGTGAGGGATTTTTGTAAAGGGTGATAGGCAATGGAGTATGAAAGGATTCAACAGCCGCACTCCCAGGAAACCCACTTAAGGCACATGATACCTAATGGTGGATCAATAGCATGATGTTTGTATTTGAAGAAAAACTCTTATAAAACAAAATTAAGAATGATGTGGACTTACTGCTGTGAGCATGGGAAGCAATTAAACTATGTCCTTCTTTTCTATGTGCAGTGGCAGACTGGGGAGAAGACACTACCAGATAATATGTAGGTTTGAAGTTTGCAATAAGAATGTGAGTGATTTGGATAGAGTGAGACTCAATTCAAGGCTTTGCTTTTGTGGTGGGGATATTAAGAGAGTGTTAACTTCACTACTAGGTTTTATGTTCATTAATCAAATTCCAATTCAAATGGCCTTTAAATTTATGTAAAACCTGGAGCTGTGTCAACATCAAAATTTCCGTGAGGTCACAGAAGGCTTAAAACACAACAACCAAGCATAAGAACAGTAGGTATACTGAGGCTGGAGAAAAGAGCTGGGGAGGCAGAGCCGAGATCGCGCCACTGCACTCCAGCCTGGGTGGCAGAGTGAGACTCCATCTTAAAAAACAAAACAAAACAAAACAAAATAGAACAGTAGGTATAAAGTTTATTTCTGGGTCTACAAAATAGCTTGGATCTCTTTCCTAAAATTTTCAGAATTGGCCTTTTGATTTATATATCCCTTTGAAGCGACAGAAAGAATAACTCGAGATAATTTGCTCATTATAATTTCAGGTCCAGGTTCAGTTCATCATGATAACGATTACCTTACAAATTAAGCACTAAATCTTACCATAGCATTCAAGATCATTCAGAATTTGCCACCAACTTGTCTTTCCAGGCTTTTTTTTTTTTTAATTATACTTTAAGTTCTGGGGTACATATGCAGATGTGCAGGTTTGTTACCTAGGTGTACACATACCATGGTGGTTTGTTGCACACATCAACCCATCATCTACATTAGGTATTTATCCTAATGCTGTCCCTTCCCTAGCCCCCGAACCCCCTGACAAGCCCCCGTGTGTGATGTTCCCCTTCCTGTGTCCATGTGTTCTCATTGATCAGCTCCCACTTATGAGTGAGAACATGTGGTGTTTGGTTTTCTGTTCTTGTGTTAGTTTGCTGAGAATGATGGTTTCCAGTGTCATCCATGTCCCTGCAAAGGACACGAACTCATCCTTTTTTATGGCTGCATAGTATTTCATGGTGTATATGTGCCACATTTTCTTTATCCAGTCTATCATTGATGGGCATTTGGGTTGGTTCCAAGTCTTTGCTATTGTCAACAGTGCTGCAATAAACATATGTGTGCATGTGTCTTTCTAGTAGAATGATTTACAATCTTTTGGGTATATGCCTAGTAATGGGATGGCTGGGTCAAATGGTATTTCTGGTTCTACATCTTTGAGGAGTCGCCACACTGTGTTCCACAATAGTTGAACTAATTTACACTCCCACCAACAGTGTAAAAGCATTCCTATTTCTCCACATCCTCTCCAACATCTATTGTTTCCTGACTTTTTATTGATTGCCATTCTAACTGGAGTGAGATGGTATCTCATTGTGGTTTTCATTTTCATTTCTCTAACGACCAGTGATGATGAACTTTTTTTCATGTTTGTTGGCTGCATAAATGTCTTCTTTTGAGAAGTGTCTGTTCATACCCTTTGCCCACTTTTTGATGGGGTTGTTTTTTCTGGTAAATTTGTTTAAGTTCTTTGTAGATTCTGGATATTAGCCCTTTGTCAGATGGATAGATTGCAAAAATTTTCTCCCATTCTGTAGGTTGCCTGTTCACTCTGATAGTTTCTTTTTCTGTGCAGAAGCTCTTTAGTTTAATCAGATCCCGTTTGCCAGTTTTGGCTTTTGTTGCCATTGCTTTTGGTGTTTTAGTCATGAAGTCTTTGCCCATGCCTGTGTCCTGAATGGCATTGCCTAGATTTTCTTCTAGGGTTTTTATGGTTTTAGGTCTTAGGTTTAAGTCTTTAATCCATCTTGAGTTAATTTTATTAACAAATAACCTAAATCCACCAAATATGAATTTCTTTCATAGAATATCTCTTCCCTTTGACCACATCTTTATTCCTGCTTATGGCTGCATATCTACAATTGAATGTGATCTCTGCTGTCTTTGAAACTCTCATAGCACATTGTTTAACATATATTTTAGTGCATTGGAAACAACAGTAAGAACGAAAACCAGCCAAAAAAAATCTGTAATAAATTACAAGAGAATCGTCATGTGACTCTTAGAAATGTAATGTTGGTAATTTTTGATGTTTACCTATGCAAGGCATTTCATTATTGAGCTTATGGAAACCCAGATTCTCTTTGATTGGAATTTGGATAGATTATATTTTCCAGCTTTATGAAGGAAGATTAAATGCTGCAAACTTTATAGACCCCAATATTTCTTTCTGTTGGTCCAACTATCCATCATGCAGAAGGGAGTCCGTGGAAGTTCTCCTGTCTGTGAAACTGCTTGAGGGCTATTTCAAAGGGCTGTCTTTTTGGCTTTACATTTCTAGTTCTCTGTAATTAGACTTATATACATTTTTTATTGGATAATCATCAATTCCCTCCAACTCTGGGCCCGAATCAGAATGTATGGCAGTTTTTAATTTCATAACAACTTTGAACAAAACTAGCAAGCCGACGTAGCCATTTTCATACTCAATACCTTGAGAAAAATATTGCCAATTTAAAGTATATTTTGTTTGTTTTTTTTTTTTGGTGTGGATTCTTGATTTTGTGGAACAAAAGACTGTAAGTTACATCTGTATCCATGATATTAGTGCCATCCTTTGCCCTCCATCCATGGTGCCTTTACAATCAGTTACGGTGTTTAATACAAAAGCCTTTATGGTGGCTTTACGTAGCAGTTATGATGCTTAATACCACAGTCAAAATCAGGGTTTGCAGATGTTTTCCTGATTGCTTAGTAAATACTTCTGAGCAGGTAAAGCAGGATTATGTATGTTTAGAGATTCATTTTGTATCGTAATGGCTTGGCACACTTAAGTGAGCAGGATATATGCTCCTTCTTATTTTTCTTCCCATGTAGAGAAAAGTAAGGTTGTTTCTTATGCTGGTATCATTAATTTATTACCACAGACAGGATTGAGGTGGGCTTTAAAGAACATTGTTTCTGATATCTAATTATTGGCTGTAAGAATGGTTTCATAGCACCTTCTCTAAAATCAATTGCAGAGATCCTCTGATATTTTATGGTTCATAGTAACAACCCCATGGAGCAAGTCATCTCACTTCTCTAGGGAGAGCACATTTTGCAGCCAGTTTATCTTGAAACATTGCCTAATTTGAATTATTCTAAGGGTGTCTTATCAAATGTTTTCTTTTACAGCATGGTGATTGGGAATGCCTGCTTGGAAATTGTGTATCCCTAAATCATTCTGACTAGGCTCTACATCTCTGGGACCTCAGTCACCCACTGATGGGTGTGTTAAAGAGGATCCATGACCATCTTCTGAGAGAAATCATGGCCTTCCTTTGCTTAGGAGTGGGGTACCCTCCACATGCTGCTGTTTTGTTTTCATGAAGTAATGCAAACCTGGTTGTTAATCTGCTAATTCTCTAAGTTCAATATGCCCTTAATTGACAACAGAGAATATTTATATTCCTGTTTTTTCTCGGAGACCACAATCTCAAACTCTATGCCACTTTGTCCTTATCAAAACGGTCTCTATGATAATATTTGCATAATATTTCTGAGGAATATGTAATCCGTTCATTCTGCTAGGGAGTAGACCTTTTCTTTTAATTCAAGCCACATCATCATAGAGTTTTGGCCCTTTGAGAATTGCTTTTACTGAGTGGTAGTGTGGTGTCATCATTGACAGATTGAGGGTCATTAATACGCGATCTCAGTTAAGTCATTATTGCGTTGATCGTGGTGGAATGCTTAAGGAGATGGTCCATATATTACATAGTCTTTGTCTTATGAACAACCATAGGAGAAAGTTCTTAACTGTCCTGTCCCAGTGTCAGGTATAGCTAAACTTCTCCTGAGCAACTGTTGCTGAGAATCTTCTAACTGTTGGTTTTGATGCCAAGTGCATCTCTAACTGTACTTCTGTTAAACTTTTCGTGAACTGTCCTGACTCCATCTTCTTCTCTTATTATTTTTTCTTTATGTGTGTCTTCTCAATAATTAGTCTTTTTAGTGTTATACTGTATGTACTTCTGTAAGCTATCAAAAATCCTTTTGGAATCCTGTAGGTAATGAATGAAAAACAACATAACAACCTACAAGGGTAAGCTTTGATTGAACCTTCTTCCTTGGTTTTGGATTATAGTGACTGGTTTTCATACATAACCCCCCTACCAGATATGAGGACTTTCAGGGTTATTGTTGTCTCTCATTCTTTATCATGCAGAAGTATTAAGCACATTACTTTGTATTTAATAGTATCCCTGTGAATATTTTGCAGTACATAAATATGCATTTATTGAATCTAGATACTGTTGGGTATACAAATATGAATTAAGTGTGGTCTCTAGCCTCAGGAAATTGATTTACAGTTGGAGAGACACAAGAAAGACTGTGTTAAGTGCTATCATATGCTGTGGAAGTCTTGAGGAGGGAGAAATGAATTCTGATTGGTGAGGGTCTAGAGGATTTGACCAGGGGAATACTGCTTTGGGGAAGTCTATTCTTAGCACTGAAAATTGAATTGCATGAGCATTTATGTAATTCTTGTATGATTCTGAATTGCTTTTTTTCTCCCTTAAGTTTCAATGATTCCCCTTTAAGCTAGTGTTCTGAAATTTAGAGAATACGCCCTTAATGATATCATGATTTCATAGACTTCAGTCCAAACTTGAAAACTTTAGTGTTGCCTCTTCCCTTCATTTTCTGATCATTTTAAAGGCTTTTCTCTGTTCAATCAGGTCTTTCCCAAGGAAACATTGCTAATTATTTTGTAAATGATGATTTCTGATTATTTTTGTTTTTGTTTTCCTCACAGGGTGTCCTGCTTAGATGATCATACGATTTTGAGGTCGTTTGTTAGGCTGTTACATTGTACTAAAAGCCCTCTGTAATTGCATCCTGATGGCCTTTCCTGCCTTGTGTTCCTTCATTTCCTCCTCATATGCCACACTGTTTCATGTCATAGAGTAAGCTATATCCTCTCTTTGCAAGGCCTTTATTATGTGATGCTGTCGGTGCAAACTCCTTTCCATTCTCCATGATCCTCTCATTCATCTGAGAAGCTCTTCCTTACCCTCAGCACAGTCACTCCACCCTGTGGCTCATGGCTGTAGACAAACAGCCTCATCAGTCCTTGTTTCACTGATGGCACATATTAATTTGCATTTCTCCCTTTTCATTAGATTTGAGCACCTAGGTGGCCAGATCTGCATTTTGTTCTACTTTCTCCAATGCCTGGTAGAGTGAGTGTGTTTTCCTGTATTTGCAACTTTTTGTCCACCATAAAGATGGATAGTTTTGTAGTATTCCAAAAACCCCTTGAACTTTCATTGCTCACAGAGTACATTGTCATAGCTGAGCTAGAGATTTCACTCTGGATTTCTTTCCTCTATGGCAACACTTCATCCAGTTTTCTTTTTGCTCTCAGTGCTTGCAACCTTTCTTATTTGTGAAATTTTTAAAGCCCCGGGCTTATAGTCATTCTGAACTCTACTGACCTGTCTTTCCTCTTCACTCTTGCTACCCTTAAGCAAAGTCATTGTCAGCACTACGGTTTTCCCAAACATTCCTCCCTAAACTCTTCCACTTCTAAGAATCATGGATTTCCCTTCAAGTTTCCTTTCCATGAACTAAATACATTTTTTTTTTCTTGGCCAATTTCTCAGTCCTACTCCCTCTCTCCAAATGCTGGCTTCGTTTGTCTAACTGCCACAATGGGTGGCTGTAGTAATGTAGTAATGAAGGAGAAGAGGATGTTAAGGCTTCTTTCAGTGACATTAAAGGCTATGGAAACACAAGTTATAATTTTTTCAGTTATATTGAATAGTCAGCAAGGCTAACTGAATTTGCAAACAAAAGAACAGTTCTTCAGTTTATGAGCAAAATATATCTAGAAGTTTTGTACTATTAGTGCAGTGAAAAAGTAACTGTTTTTTTAGATGGCTGCAGTGTTCCCAGCATTGAGCCTGTAACTGTGGCAGAGCCATGAGAACTACAGGGTATTTTACCTGTCTTGAAAAACTTTTGTTATATATACTGAGGAGAAAATGGTAATATACATGAGTACTGTGACATAGAATATGATATGAAATGCAAAGCTGATCATGTCTCTTTTTACAACTTTAATGATGTCTTGTTACCCAAAGTAAAGCCCAGGCCCCTTGGAGTAGTGTTCTTGTTTATTAACAATCTGGCCCTAACCTCTTTTTCCGGCTCGTCTTCCTCGACTGCCATTCTCCTATCACATACCCTACATGCTAGCCACTCCTAACTGCTCATCATTTCAGATTTTATCATTCACTTCAACACCTCCCTGCTTTGGGAAGCTGCTTCCATGTTTTTCATTTTCTTTCTCCCTGTCTTTGCCACATAAATTCATATTCATCTTTCAAGACCTGCCTAAATGTTACTTCCTCTGTTCTGTAGTTTTCTTCTTTCTTGCATTTTCCTAGGTAGAATTAGTGTCAACTCTATATGCACTTTTAGCTCCTTGGTAGCTCCCATTCTTGCATTTACCACAATGTTCTGTAATTGTTTTTCTTCTGATTCCCCTTTTGATTTCTTCTTTGACCCATTGGTTACATAGGAGTAGGTTAATTTCTACCTATTTATGATTTTTCCACATTTTTCCTGTTTTGATGTCTAATTTTATTCTATTGTGATCAGAGAACATATATTATTTTTATCCTTTTAATTAATTGAGGTTTTTTTATGGCCTAGAATATGATCTGTCCTGGAGCAGTGTTCCACATGTGCTTGAAAATAATGTATATTCAGTTGTTGTGGATGGAGTATTCTATTGATGTCTGTTAGATTAGTTATTTATAGTATTGTTCAAGTCTCCTGTTTCCTTGTTGATCTTCTGTCTAGTTAGTGGTTCTATGCGATGTTGAAAGTGAGTTATTGGCCAGGCCATGGTGTCTCATGCCTATAATCCCAGCACTTAGGGAGGCCGAGGGGGTGAATCATATTAGCCCAAGAATTTGAGACCAGCCTGGCCAACATGGTGAAACCCAGTCTCTATAAAACACACAAAAATTAGCTTAGCATTGTGGCTCACGCCTGTGGTCCCAGCTACTTGGGAGGTTGAGGTGGGAGGATTGCCTGAGCCTGGGAGGTTGAGGCTTCAGTGAGCTGAGATTGTACCACTGATCTCTAGCCTAGGTGACAGAGAGACCCTGTCTTAAAAAGAAAAAAAAAATCAAAAAAAGAGTTATTTAAATTTCCAACTATTATTGTTGAATCATCTGTTTCTCCCTTCATTTCTGTCAGTTTTTATTTCAAATATTTAAGTGCATCATTATTGGCTGCATATATGTTTATCATTTCTATAACTCCCTGATTGATTGGCTCTTTTATCATTACAAAAGTTCCCTCTTTATTTCTGAACTGGGAATGGGGAGTAAGGGAGCAGTCTTGGTTCAAATACCATAGACTCTTCCCTTTCTTACCGAATTTCCATTTTTGTAAGAACAGATATTTCTTCATTTGCTGTCTGCTCTGAAGATCATTTGCCTTAAAAAATTTGTTTAACCAGTTTCACGGGAGACCAGAACAGTGGAGATCCTCATACTGTCATGCCAGAAGTTGATCTGTCACGCTTCTTTATATAATTTTTTATGTGTGTGCTTGTTTTCCATCATAGCCAATTAGTCTTATAAGCTTTATGAGGCTATGTTTTATTAATGTTTATTTGTCCGCTACCTAGCACAATGCTTAAAATATTGAAGGTCAGCAATTCTCAATTATTTTCTCTTTTGGACACAGCTTTGAATGCTGAAATTTTTCATGGTACACTTGAATGTATTTTAAAAAAAGAAAATAATACTAAATAACTTAGCAACAATTATGATATATTTATTGCTATAGCTTAACAACATTTCATGATTTCTATAAAAACAACCTTAGTTGTCCTACCATTCCTGTGGTCTCTTTCCAGTACCCTGTCACCTTTAGAGAAGAGCTGTTTACTGCTCTGACTGATCTGTCTCTTCACTGTGTGAAATCAAATTTGTTTGTTTTTGGTGCCACTTGATGTCATTTCCTATCCTTGACTTATAACAGAGTACCCCCATTTATATAATGCTGGTGTACAGAATGTTTGTACATTTTCTGATAAACATGGATGTAATAATTTAATGTCTTCTTAGTTTTGACAAAAATAACTGGTTATTTTTTGGGTCAGCTTGGGTGATGGCACCTCTGTGAAGTTTACTATGCCTCCCAAGTGTCTCTGTTGGGTACTTAGTGTTTGGTCCTGTTGGATAAAATAAAGGTTAAATTATGAAGTATATAAAGTATAGACTTCAAATGCTATGGAAGTCTTCCATGTAACCTAAGCTGTGAGGTTTGTGACAGTTTCTTGACTTGCCACATTTTCTAGTCTCTGTATCCTATGTATTTAAGGGGTTACTAAATTTTATTGCCTTTATCTTCTGCAAGTTTCTAAATTTCAGTCCTTTCTTTCTGTCTGTCTGTCCTTCCTTCCTTCCTTCTTTCTTTCCTTCCCTTTCTTTCTCTCTTTATCTCTTTCTCTTTCTCTCTCTTTCTCTCTCTCTTTCTCTCTCTCTCTTTCTCTCTTTCTCTCTCTCTCCTTTCTTTCTTTCTTTCTTTCTTTCTTTCTTTCTTTCTTTCTTTCTTTCTCTCTTTCTCTCTTTCTCTCTTTCTCTCTTTCTCTCTTTCTCTCTTTCTCTTTCCCTTTCCTTCTTTCTTTCTTTTCTCAGAGTCTCGCTCTGTTGCCCAGGCTGGAGTGCAGTGGCGTGATCTCCACTCACAGCAAGCTCTGCCTCCCGGGTTCACGCCATTCTCCTACCTCAGCCTCCCAAGTAGCTGGGACTACAGGCGCCTGCCACCACGCCTGGCTAATTTTTTTGTATTTTTAGTAGAGACAGGGTTTCACCGTGTTAGACAGGATGGTCTTGATCTCCTGACCTCGTGATCTGCCTGCCTCGGCCTCCCAAAGTCCTGGGATTACAGGCCTGAGCCACCGCACCCAGCCAATTTCACTCCTTTCTTTGTTGTTCTTACTCAATCAGTTCTTATCCAAGTCTTTAAACACTTATTACTAAGTTTTTAGTAAGAGGCACCTAATTTGTCTGTTTCTTTAGTCTGTGCTTTTGGGAAGTCATCCTGTATGTTACTTCCTAGACCAAGTTTCTCGGAAGACCAGTTCATCATGACATTTCCTTTTTTTGCTTGCCACTAATGTTTTCTAAATGTTTGATGTGTACCAACCACTGTTTTAGGTACAGTGGTTCTGTGGTGAACAAGCTGGACAAAGTTTCTGCCTCCTTGGGCCTTCTGTTCTGTGTTGTGATAGGCAGTAAACAAGTATATAAAGGATATTCTCACACTGTGATAAGGGCTTTGGTAGTCATAAATACAATCTTGGGATAACTTAAGAGACCACCTTAGGTAGGTGAAGAGTGAAGACATCTGAGGAGATGTTATGTGAGCTGAGACCTGAAGGATGTGAATGAGCCATGCAGGAACTGGGAAAAAAGGACTTCATGCAGAGGGAACAACAAATGTGACGCCCCGGGAATAGGGAAGAGCTTGGCATGCTTGTAAAACAGAAAGGAGGCTGTGACAGCTAAAACATAATGATGGATGAGAATAATGAGATGATGTCGAAGGGAAAGCCAGATCATTTAGGGCCTTGCTAGAGTATGGCAAGGAGTTTTATTTTGTTTCAAGAGTCCTGTGAAGTCATTGATGGTGTTAAGAGGAGTGAGTTGACTTGTTTTTAAAAGATAGATAAATCCTGGCTTATTTGTGGATAATAGTTTGAATAGGCAAGAGTAGAAGTAGGAGACTACTAAGAAGGTTGACACTAGTGGGTTAGTCAGCATTAAAGATGGAGAAAACTGGATAGGTCAAGATAGAGGTTGGAGATGGAGTCAATGCAATGAACTGGGCAATGCATTAAAAGCCCGAAATGTTTGTTCTCTATATGCTGCATCATGGACAAAATCCTTCGTATTTTGAAGTCTCTGTAACCTGGCCTCTTTATATGTCTGTTTATTTTCCTTTACACCCCAAGGTCCACTTTGTTCTTCAAGCAAAAGAGGTTATAATATAGTAATTAAAAGCACATGTTTTTGCACCCAACTTCCTGAGTTCAGATCTTTGCTTTGTCCCTTCCTATGTGATATCAAGTCAGAGAAATCTTGCCTTAGTTTCATAGATGAAAAAACTGTAAAATTGAGACAATAATATTTAGAAAAAGGGTTTTCGTAATTCACTTAGGATCTCAAGATGGCATCCTTTGGCTAGTAGAAATAGCTTTTTAGTTGCTGCCTCAGTCTTCACATGGCCTTCTCTCTCTTTCTGTTTGTTTCTCCTTCTCTTCAACGGACTTGTCTTTGGATTAGGGCCCATCTTAATTCACAGTACTCTTATCTCAAGATCCTAAGTTAATTACAAAAAACCTTTTTCCAAATAAGTTCATATTTACAGTTTCTGGAAGTTGGCACTTCGGCATATCATTTTGGGGGTTCACTATTCAACCCATTACAGTGAGCTTTTTGTATCAGGCTAAGACCACATTAGTTCCAACTTTGCTTTTATTCTTCTGTTTTATACATTTTACCCGATTTTGAAAATCTGGCGTAAACCTTATCACTTCCATAAAATAGCCTCTGCTGTATAAGATTTGTTATTGGGAGATAAAAAGTAAAATCAAATACAATAATGTTTTTGAATGTCTGTGATTATCAAAACTGCACAGAGGACCTGCTCTCAATAGACTACTTAGGTTAATTGATTTTTATGGATTATTTGGGTGGTTGAAATTCTTTTTTTCATGTTTCATGTCTTAAGTATTGGGAAAAATATTTCATTCTCATAGAACTGATGAGTTAGAAACCATTAAAATGAATATTTCTAATTCTGTTAAGAACAAGATATCTTAAAAGTTGGATTAGAGGTAGAGTTTTAAATCTAATTTCTGGGTACAAGTTGGGTGCAGATTTCAAGGAAATAGTTTTGATCACAGAAAACTAGATTACTTGTGTATGTGGGGAAGGTAGAGCAAGAACAATATATGTGAGCTGGAAAATGATAAAACATTATTAACAAAAGATCATACTTTATTAGGTTTTCCTTTCTCACTTTCAGGGCTTAAAGATGAAAAAGTCTTCAGTTGGAGCGTTAATACAAATATGTGTAAATCATGCCTTATTACTGAGTTTCACAACTGGGGTGTGCAACTGATGTGTCTATGTATATGTGTAGAGAGAAACTGGAATGATGTTTTAGTGAAGCATTGACAATGGTTATCTCTAAATGGTGACATTCATTTTTAAAACTATCTGATCTGACTGTGTTTTTTTGGCAATAAAAGTGTGTCATTTTACAAAAACAATTGTTGGGAGTGGAGAAGAGATGAAGCGTTTGAGAGTGGCTGGAGCCCCCAGGCTAGTTCACTCCAGCTGCACATACAAACCATGTTTACTCATGTCTCATATAAAGAGTATAATTTTCTGTATATACCATAGGGCAGAAATTGTTGAGAAGCACTGTAAAGGTATATGTTAAAACTTTTCAAAGAAATTATTTGTTTGTATATTTGGGGATACAAGTGCAAGTTTTTTACATGTATGTGTTGTGTAGTGGTGAAGTCTGGGCTTTCAGTGTACCCATCACCCAAATATTGAGTATTGTACTCAACAGGTGGCTTTTTAGCCCTCACCCCTCTCCCATCCTCTCACCTTTCATAGTCTTCAGTGTCTTTTACTCCACGGTCCATATGTACCCATTGTTTAACTCCCACTTATAAGTGAGAGCATGTGGTATTTGACTTTCTAAGTTATTTCACTAAGGATAATGGCCTTCAGTTCCACCCATGTTTCTGCAAAAGACATGATTTTATTCTTCTTTATGGCTGAATAGTATAATGTAGTGTTACATATACTACATTTTCTTTATCCAGTCTTCTGCTGATGGGCACTTAGGTGGATTCCATAGCTTTGCTATTGTGAATAGTGCTGCAATAAACACACAAATTACAGTTACCATTTTTATATAATGATTTCTTTCTCTTTGGGTAGATACCCAGTAGTGGGATTGCTGGATGGAATAGTAGTTCTATTTTTAGTTCTTTGAGTAATCTCCATTCTGTTTTCCATAAAGGTTGTACTGAAATTCCTACGAGCATTCCCTTTTCTGCTGCATCTTTGCTAACATCTGTTGTTTTCAGACTTTTTTTTTTTTTTTTTTTTTTTAATGAGACAAGGTCCCTGTCTGTCTCAGGCTGGAGTGTGGTGGAGTAATCTCGGCTCACTGCAACCTCCGCCTCTTGGGTTCAAACAACTCTTGTGCCTCAGCCACCTGAATAGCCAGAATTACAGTGTTTTTAGACTTTTTAATAGTCATTCTGACTGGTGTAAAATGGTATCTCATTGTGGGTTTAATTTGCATTTCTCTGATGATTAGTGATATTGAGCATTTTTTTGTGTGTGTTTGTTGGCTGCTTGTACGTCTTTTGGAAAATGTTCATTCCTTTGCTCACTTTTTAATTTTTTTTTTTTATCTTGTAGAGTTGTTTGAGTTCGTTGTAGGTTCTGGATATTAGCCCTTTGTCAAATGCAAATATTTTTTCCCATTCTATAGACTGTCTGTTTACTCTGTTGATTGTTCCTTTTGTTGTGCAGAAGCTTTTTAGTTTAATTAAATCCTATTTGTCTATTTTTAGTTTTGTCGCTTTTGCTTTTGAGGACTTGGTCATAAGGTGTTTGCCTAGGCCAAAGTCCGGAAGAGTTTTTCCCAAGTTTTCTTCTAGGATTTTCATAGTTTCAGATCTTACATTTAGGTGTTTAATCCATCTTAATTTTTGTGGATGGTGAAAGGAGGTATGGGTCCAGTCATTCTTCTGCATATGGCTATTCATTTTTTCCAGCACCATTTATTAAATAAGGTGGCATTTCCCCAGTGTATATTTTTGTTGACTTTGTTGAAAATCAGCTGGTTGTAGGTATGTGGCTTCATTTCTGGGTTCTCTATTCTGTTGCATTCATCTTGGTATCTATTTTAATATCAGTCCCATACTCTGTTGGTTGCTATAGCCTTGTAATATAATTTGAAGTCAGGTAGTGTGATGCAGCCAGCTTTTTTTCCCCTTAGGATTACTTTGGCTTTTTTTTTTTTTGGTTCCACATGAATATTAGGGTTTTTTTTTTCTAATTCTGTGAAAAATGACATTGGTAAAAGCCCAGGATCAGGTGGGATCACAGCTGAATTCTACCAAATAATAAAGAAGAACTAATACCAATCCTCTTGGAACTATTCCAGAAAATTGAAGGGGAGGGAATTCTTCCTAACTTACTCTATGAGGCCAGCATCAACCTCATCCCAAAGCCAGATAAGGAGACAACAATAAAAGAAAACTGCAGACCAAAATCTCTGATGACCATAGACACAAAATCCTCAACAAAATACTAGCAAATAGAACACAACAGCACATCAAAGAGATTAATATACCATGATCATGTGGGATTTATCTCAAGGATGCAAGGATGCTTCGATATATGTAAATTGGTAAATCTGATACATTACATACACAGAATTAAGGACAAAAACCATATGATCATCTCAATAGATGCAAAAATTTCCTTCAGTAAAATTCAGCACCCCTTC
Source organism: Pan troglodytes (assembly GCF_028858775.2). NCBI lineage: Eukaryota > Metazoa > Chordata > Mammalia > Primates > Hominidae > Pan > Pan troglodytes. The sequence continues at coordinate 126,667,535 of NC_072404.2, read as the reverse complement.
ATGATAAATATCCTCAAAAGACTAGGCCTTAGAAGGACATATCTCAACATAATAAAGAAAATATAAGACAAACCCACAGCTGACATCATACTTAATGGGGAAAAGTTGAAAGTATTGAGAAATAAGAGGCATCTAAATTGGAAATGAGGAAGTCAAATTATCCCTGTTTGCTGATGATATGATCTTATACCTAGAAAACCCGGCAGACTCCACTGAACAACTCTTATAATTGATCAATGGATTCAGTAAAGTTTCAGGATACAAAATTAATATACAGGAATCAGTAGCATTTCTTTATACCAATAACAATCTAGCTGAGGACCAAGTCAAGAAGACAATCCCGTTTACAATAGCTATTTAAAAATGCCTAGGAATATATTTAATTAAGGAAGTGAAAGATCTCTGTAAGTAGAACTACAAAACACTGATGAAAGAAATCGTAGGTAACACAAACAAACGGAAAAACATTCCATTCTCACAGATTGGAAGAATCATTATCATTAAATCTACCGATTCAGTGCAATCCCTATAAAATTGTATGTTAAAACTTAATTGTGTTACCTTGTGAATAACTCATGCACACCTCCCACACTGAATAAGTTGTATCTGATTTGTTAAAAGTGAATTTTGTATTATTACATTTTCAGTATAATTACTGTCTTTCCTTCACCAGTCCCCCACAACTGTTTTTGGAGTGTGAATTACTTGTAGGAAGTAGCCCAAGTATAGAAATGCTAGTTGGGGGAACAGTAATTCTGGTTCAAAACCATTAGGAATTCAATTCAGAACATAAACTTTCTTTTTAACAAGCTAATTCTCCTCGGAAATATTTGAGTTTGTTGGTAGAAATGTTTGTGTGAGAGTGCTTTACTGTTATTTGTAGAGAAGCATTTGGGCCAAGTCTCTTATCTCATTAGCGTCCCTCCACCTCTTATGAGTGGGCAATGTGATCTTATTGACTTACAGGCACTGACCTGTATTCCTTGTCTCTGTGAGCAGATCCTCTGGGAGCCTCCATGGGATTCCTGTGAATATGCACAGTGCAATTGCATTTTTCTCAACATGAAAGAATTCAAATAGTCTGGAAACTTGCCAACTTTAATTCTGACACATCTCGAGATTAGAATGTCAATGTAAATGAAGAAGCAGAGTTGCGCCTTGGTGCTACTGCTTTGGGATCAGAGACTGGAAGATGTCAAGCAGACAGAGCTGTAAATGATCAAGCGTGAGTGCTTTACGTACTGATGGGGAATGCTGGTATCTTTTCATGTCTGCACTCTGTTAATTCTCTAAATCATTATACTATTACTCTTTCTGTTGGGAATAACAAGAAAAACTATTCTATCTGTGTTGCCTGCTCCTGGGACATGTGCCTGTTTGCTTAAATACGGGTCTTTGAATTTAGGATTACAAAACAGTTGTTCAGAAAACAACCACAGCAGTATACTTCAGAAAACCCTTCTCTCTTTTGAGATATAACTGGATTGGTGATTCATGTCTGTTTGTTAATTGCAATAAAGCTGCTATTGTAATTTAGTATGCTTGTTAAGAACAGTCCAACAGTCCTCTAAGGGACAATAGATAACCTGCTATGTGTCTTGCTTAGGGAGCTGGTAATTATTTTACTGTAAATGAATCTAACAATAGCCTATCAGAAAACCACAAGAGGGACAGGCTTTGAGGGAGAAGTGTTAAAATTGAGGCTCTTCTGTATTGACTACATTCGTCAGCCCAAATTACTGGCAATAAGGTTTTTAGAGAGGCTCAAGTAAAGTAAAATAATTAAGATTCTCTTCAGTTACTGTAAAAAGATTCTTAATATGAGTGCATCTTATTTAAGACTCATTTTAGCCTTCCTTTTAATGGAAGTTTTAATGTTTCATATTATGTAATGATGACTTCCCATTTTGAAAAGGTGATCCTACCAGATCAGAGACTTGTAAATTTTTCCTGCAGGAATTGCTTGATTATTATCACTAATTACATTTTAGAACTATCTACTATATTTTATTTGGATTTACATTGATTTTTTCCCCCTGGGAAAAACAGGTGTAATTAAAACCCAGATGGAAGTAATAATTTTGGGTGTCATTGGCAGAGTAAATAAAGAATAGGTTAGGGAAGCACATTTTCTTCCCATGAAAGACTTTCAAAATTATATGTTGACTGAAGAAACTGTAGGCAAGTTATTAGTTTCCAAAAAATTTAGGAAGTATATATAGTTCTTAATAAAAAATGGAGTTTGTTATAAATCAAACTGATGACTTTGGTATTTGCATCCTCTCAGTATTAAGATCAAACCTACTTTTATTTATATCCTTTTCATTCCTTCCCTTTATGCCACTATGCTCCAGCCAAACATAATTATTAATTCCAGAAATATTCCATGTAATATTTGTGGTTTTGGCTATGATTTTCCTTGAGCCTTGAATGTTCCTAACCGTAACCTCTGTATATCCAGAACTTAAGACCCCTTCAGACCTTGCTCCCTCGGGAAGTGTTCCTTCATCAGGTGGAATGAATGTCCCCTATCTCTGAATCCCACAATATTTCACGTGCACCTCCCTGCATCCTCAAGGTAGAAGTTTATATGCTTCGTTCATGATGACCCCATACCCATGGCAAGATAACTGTTGTTCTATATCCGGCCACTTCCTTTATTTTAGAGTTTATTATTATGTATGATGTCTAGTTTTTCCATATTTTTCCTGTTAGGCTATGAGCTCATGGTAACCTCTTTATTATGTCAAATAAGGCTACCCATGATCTGATCCCTGTCTTTCTCGTGCAGCCCAAAATTTCCACTGCTTTGGGCTTTATACCTCAGTGTTCCAGTAATGTTTCGGCATTGCTGAGGTATGTATATATATATTTTTTGAGATGGAGTCTTATTCTGTTGCCCAGGCTGGAATGCATTGGCATGATCTCGGCTCACTGCAACCTCCGCCTCCTGGGTACAAGCGATTCCCCTGCCTCAGCCTCCCAAGTAGCTGGGATTACAGGTGCCCGCCACCACGCCCAGCGAATTTTTGTATTTTAGTAGAGATGGGGTTTCACCATGTTGGCCAGGCTGATCTTGAACTCCTGACCTCAAGTGGTTTGCCCGCCTCCACCTTCCAAAGTGCTGGGATTACAGGCAGGAGCCACCACACCATGATGCTGAGCTATTTTTAATTTCTGGACTTTGATCTAGGTGTTTCTTCCATTTGTAATGTTCTTTATACTCTATCAAGACTCCATTGTCACCTCCTCCAACATCTAGATCAGTTAGCTAATTTCTGTACTCTTGCTATGTACTTCTGTATTATAATCTGAGGTGATCTTACTGGGTAAACGAAAAGCTGACTTTGAAATCTCTATCTTTCTACCAATTGCCAATTTTGGTCCTAGAGTCTGAGGTGTGTGGGCCCAAAGAAAAGGGCTAGGTGAGCCCAATTGAAAAGGTTGGGGATGTCCTGTGGGAATAAGCCCATGGCTGGACATTTCTGTGAACTTGGTCAGCCCTTTTCTACTTTTGTTTGCTCCTCTTCTCTATTAACACATAAAAATTTTTATAATAGTCTATGTATCAGCCAATCAGTGCCTAGTTTGGGACACTTACTATGTGTGAAGCACTGTACAGGCCTTGAGATTAAAATGTTGAACAAGACAGAATGGTTCCTTGTGGAGCTTAGCTAGTGAGGTAAATAGTTGTAGTATGACCAAATAATTTTCAGTGTGTTTAATCATACTAAAGTAGCAGTGTACAGTGCCTTTTTAGAATATAGTAGTGATTTATTTATTTTGGGGAATCAGGAAAGGTTTGTATTAGACATGCCATTTAAGCTGAGATCCAAGAAATGAGGAGTTTGCTAAAAAAGCAAGGTGGAGACTGTTTATAGACATTAGCATGAGCAAAAGCCCTAAGGGAGGATAAAATGAGAAGTGGTTGAAGGCCAGCATAGTTAGGTGGGAGAGTTTACACAAGATAATCCTGAAGAGATATAGTAAGGGCTTTATCTTGGAGGTTATGGGAAGCCACATTAAGGATTTTAGACTTTGTCTACAAGATATAAGAAGTCATTGGAGAATTTTAATGTCATCATGTTAATGTTTTATAGCAGTTATTCTGTCTGCATTACAGAAAACAGATCGGGTGGGGCAAAAGTAGAAATGGAGTGTTTGTATTTATCTGATTAGGAGGCTGTTGCTGTGGTCCAAGCATGAGATGACTCTGGTTTAGATTAGTGTGGTAATAGAGATGAAGTAGACAGGTTGGAAACATGTGTAGGAATAGAATGTGACCAGAGAGAGAAAGTAGTTAAGAATGACTTCTAAGCTTGAACAACTTGAGCAACTTGCTTCATGGTGGTGTCATTTTTTTCTGAGATAGGTTTTGGGTAATGTAGGGCATTTGTACTTAGGGACTCTCCAAGATATCCAGATGGTCAATTGGATAGATAAGCCTGATCCTGAGAGGTGGATTTGGAGTCATGGCAGGCATCTGTGTGGATGTAGTTACCTGGGCCACTGATTGTCAAAATGTGGTCCCGTGACCAGCAACATCAGCATCACTTGGATGTTTGGAATTTAGACATGGACTTACTTAGGCCCCAACCTTGACCTACTCTATATCAGAAACTCTGAATGTGAGGCCCAACAATCTGTGTTAATAAGCCTTCCCTGTGGTTCTGATGTACACTGAAGCTTGAGAACCACTGGCCAAAGCAGTGAAATATAGCATGAGGGCATAAGTGTAATTTACATTATTTTACTCCAAAAGCAGTCTTAATTTGTGATGAATTTTATGTTATTCAGCTTTTGTCCATTCTTCCATTGGGTGTGTATATTAGTCCATTCTCACAGTACTATAAAGGACTGCCCAAGACTGGGTAAATTATAAAGGAAGAGGTTTAATTGATTCACCGTTCAGCATGGCTGGGGAGGCCTCAGGAAACTTACAATCATGATGGAAAGGGAAGCAAACACGTCCTTCCTCATATGGCAACAGGAAGGAGAAGTGCCAAGCAAAAGGGGGAAAAGCCCCTTATAAAACCATTAGATCTCATGAGAACTCACTCACTATCATAAGAACAGCATGAGGGTAACTGCCCCTGTGATTAAATTACCTCCCATTGGGTCCCTCCCATGGCATGTGGTGATTATGGGAACTACAGTTCAAGATGAGATTTGGGTGGGGACACAGCCAAACCATATCAGTATGTTAATGGAGTATATAATAGTCTTAGCGGGAGTTATGTGGTCCTGAGACTGTACTTTACACTAAGATTTTGAAAAATTGTTCATGTAAGATAAGTGCTCATTTTAGAGATGCCATGTTAGTAGGCATAAACAAAATCCAATTGTTATATATTCCTAGAGGAATAAAGAAAAAATTCTATGAGTAAGAAAATAAAAACAAATAAATACTTGTGTTTTTATTAGATGGAGGTCTTTTCAGTTCAAACGTACCGTTCATAAATTATTGAAATATAGGCATCATGTAGAAATTACTTTGATTAAACTCTTTACCTTGGCAACTACTTTCCAAAGGGTAGGATGCTATTTGGTAAGCCTTTTAAAGTTGGTTTTGACAGCTAATTTGCTCACATAATAGCATAAAGTTTCTTCTCTTCTGCATCATATTTTTAAAGAAATTTTTTTCTTTATAGTGAACTCTGATAAATATATAAGATAACTGATGGACTACATCTGCATAAAAAAGAATTCAAGTCACTAAATACAATACTCATGACAAATAGAATACATTTAGACTCTTCAGTCCTAGGATTGCATTCTGTCACTATGTTCAAGAATAATACTGAACATTATTAAAAAATGAAAAGCAGATCAGTTGAAAAGGTTTCTTTAAGGCACTACTGAAGTTTATCATAATGGGAGACAGGTAATGATAACTTTCAAGTAATGGAATCTGTGCTGCAGTACATTCACTTGACACATTTTCTTTGAATGAAATAGTTTTTTTTATTTTTTTAAATAAAAGGCAAGCCAGCTTTCTCTTCCCCCATTTAATTAGGGCAGCTACATTGTAGGCACTAGGAAAAGAAAATCGGTGATTTTCAAATCAGTGGGGAGGATACACATACACACACACACACACACACACACACACACAGACACACATGCATGCACACACACAAAGATGGTACAATAGGAATAGGGTTTGTATAGGTTAATATAATAACATGCAGTACCAAAGAGTGATGCCTGCCCTGAATCTTGAAAGGCAAGAAGAGTTAGCCAATATTGAAAGAGGTATTCTCAAATCAGAACATGATAAGAGCTTCTCCTTAGAGCAGGTATAGGTAGCCAAAAATGGTGCAACTCCAGGAAAATTTCTGAGTGCATTTTGATGATATACTTTAGGATAGCATTTCTGTGTGGTGAGTTTGCATTTGATAGGTCTTCTTTTAGATAGGATACTGGGGCTTAACTGGATTTAAACACATAATTCCATATTTTGATAACATAATTTCATAATTTGTTACATCTTCTTTCATGATGTGAACATTTTTTTTTAAAAAAACTGTAATACATACTACCATTAATTAAAACTTGCATTTAACATCATATACATACAGAAGAAAATACTGTATTCATAGTGTGTTTAATAATACTTTTCAGTGAATATGTCTTTTTATTTTTTAATTATAAGATGAAAAAAGTGGCACTGTTTCTGGAGAGTCCATAGTATATAGCAAACACATATAATTTTTGTACTTGCCACTTTATTTTACATTTATTTGCATACTTGCATGTTTTTCAAGATGATATATACTTGATTTGGCTTAAAAATTCTATCATTTGTTCAGTCTTTCCATATGAATAATGTCTTTATGGATTGCATTTATTAATGCTTATTTATATAGTGTCTTAGCATGATGAGACAATATAATAATATGAAAAAGACTGGTATTTGTTGGGACAAGGAAATGAATCACATCAAAGTGTTTCTTAAATGAGCAGATGCTGCTTTTGATAAAAAATTTTACAGTGGAGCCTCTTATTATCGCCACAAACTCTGCCCTGCCGGTGCCCTGTCAACTCATGACTAGGTATGGATCTCAGACACTGGCAGTTGTAGGCAGAAGTAGCATAGGCAGAGCCTGAGCCCTCTCTCCCTGTATTGTCCTTACTTTTGTGCCCTATGCAGTAACTGGACCTTGCTCCACCTACTTTAGAAGTAATAAAAAATGGACAATATTTGCAGATGCCTCCAATTTACCAAGGACCAGAAAAGATAATAGTTTGTATAGAAATCTGAAGTTTGGCCAGGTGCAGTGGCTCATACCTGTAATCCCAGGTATTGGAAGGCTGAGATAGGAGGATTGCTTGAGCCCAGGGGTTTTAGACCAGCCAGGGCAACAGGGTGAGGTTGCATTTCTACATAAAATAGAAAAATTAAAATTAGCCAGGCATGGTGGTGCTCGCCTGTGGTCCCAGCTATTGGAAAGGCTGGTGGGAGGAGGATTGTTTGAGCACAGGAGGTTGAGGCTTTAGTGAGCCCCGTTCATGCCACTGCATTCCAGTCTGGGCAACAGAGCAAGACTCGGTCTCAAAAAAAAAAAAAAAAAAGAGAGAAATGTGAAGTTTAACTCATATCTCTACCCTGGGAATGTAGTTTTCGCTTCTGGCTCCTTTTATTATTATTATTATTAGATAAACGACAAAAACAAAATTTTTGAAACCCTGCAAGTTTACCTCTTTGGCATTGTTTTCCTATTGCTGCCACCACATGGCTGAAGCCTGTTCCTGGGCAAAACCATGAGCTAGGTGAAGTTTGTCTTAAGACAACTCCTGCCTCCCTTTTCTATCTCTGCTATCCACAAAACATCTAATACTCTTGAGTTCCTTCCATCCTGTGAGACTTCACACAATGTTATTGATTGGTTGCATCCTAATATCCTACTCCTTTTAGGAATATCAGCTTTTTAAAAGAGAATGTCTTGGGGGGAATAATATATAACACATAGAGAAATAAATCTCTAATGGTAGAATTTAAAACATCATGGTGGTGCTGTGTTGATGAGTGAGAAAATTGGGGACAGAGACTTTTGTCTAACTCTAAAGTAAATGTATCAGTGACTGCTTCCTCTGTTTGTTTTGTAAAGCTGGGGTTATTATTTATAATTAGTGCCAATTAAAAAATGTCTTGAATTACCATACTTAAATAGATAGCATACAGGCATGAATGGGCCAGAATTTACTACTTCTTCTTTGAAAAAGATACTCTGTAATGATACAGAGAATGAACCGACACTATTTTTATACAATGACTCATGAACTCATAGACATGAAGGAATGATCATTGTTCCACATTTCAATTTATGGTCTATCCTGGAATAATATTTTAATTAATCCAGCAAACACCTTTATGGATGAGAAGTAATATTACCCCTGGAGAATAGTATATAGAAAAAAAGTTAATATAATCTGAAAGCTCAAAAAAGAAAAAAAAATATTACCCCTATTAAGTCTATTAAAGATTGGGTCAAAAGATAATTCAAGGTTAAGAATGTCCTCCTTAGAAGTTACCCAGTAAATCGGTGAGAGAATTGGGAGAAGAAAATCTGAGCTTCTGGCCTCTTAGGGCATGGAGTCACTGTTTCCTTTGAGGCCATGTTTATAATCACAGTAAGTGACCTGGGGAGACCAGCGCTCTTAGCAATGAAACAGATGGCATGAAGTTCCCATCACCCTGCAGCTCATCAGCCATAACTGACCAACTGGGAAACAAATGTTAAATAATAACAAATTAGGGTATGTTTAAATAATGACATTGAATAAATCTTAGTAATTTTACATTTTCAAAGGACTTTACAATTGTTTTTTATTACCCAAATTACCTAAAATTCCCCTAACTCACTATGTTTTTTTAATGCCTCAAAAAAGGTATGTTTGAGACCATGTGTATTCTGATGATGCATTTGTATTAAGAAGAAAGAAAGATTATCAACCCCACAGCTTGGTAAGTTTCTATAAAAATTTATGGAAATATAGCACGTTAGCACTAAAGGGAATTTTGGACATATGGAAGAATTGAATTTGTAGTTGTGATCCTCAGACCAAACTTATGATCAAAATCATCCAGAAAACATAGTATTGAATCAGTTAAGGGCGGCCTTTGGGGAAAGAAACTTTCTGGATCATCGGAAAGCTAGGGTAGAGAAATTGATCAAAGACACCTGGGCCTTGACTTTGCTTTCTTCATCTGAATGAGGCTGTGACCTTGCTCATGCTGAGCTTGATTCAAGAAATAGGAGAGCTGCTGTTTGTAAACATTCCTTTAAATGGAAGCATGTCTATTGCATCATAAGTTCTTTCTGGCTAAGTGATTTTAACTATGTGTATAAGAGGGCAGTGGCATGACAAAAATGTGGCAATTTCACATGTCTGGCAGGAAAATGCCGTAGTCTTAGCTATTTAACTGGGGACTTAGTCTAATTTTACAGTGGGTGTATGTAAGTTCAATTAGGCCTCAATTTTATAGATGGGGGAAATGCACTTTATGGAAGAAAAGTAACTTGCCTAAACTGATGTTCTTAGTGACAGAGCTGGAGATAGAACCTAGATCCCCCCCCCCTTTTTTTTGGAGACATAGTCTTGCTCTGTTGCCAAGGCTGGAGTGCAATAGTGCGATCTTGGCTCGCTGCAACCTCTGTCTCCTGGGTTCAAGCGATTCTCCTGTCTCAGCCACCCCAGTAGCTGGGATTACAGGCATATGCCACCATGCCTGGCTAATTACTGTATTTTTAATAGGGACAGGGTTTCACCATGTTGGCCAGGCTGGTCTTCAACTCCTGACCTCAAGTGATCCACCCACCTCAGCCTCTCAAAGTGCTGGGATTACAGCTGTGAGCCACCGTGCCTGGCTCCCTGGTTTCTTTTAATGACAGTGTTAGATTTCAGTCATTTTTATATTCATTCATGTATTTATGCATTTAGTGAATTAGTTATTACTTATGTTTGTAGAGATACAGCAGTCACTGTTCTCATAAATATTACATTATATTCAAGGAAGACAGACAATAAACTAAGTAAGTAAAATATGCTTTCATATATGTTTAAACATGTTTAAAGTATGTTAGGTTGTGGTAAGCGCTATTTCAAAAATCAACTCTAAAAGAGGCAGGGGGGGTATGTGTGAGAGCAGGCTGCTGTGATTTCAGGATAGATTGGTCAGGGAAGGCCTCACTGACTTGGGTAATCAGTCATTAACCCAGTCATGTAGACTTTAATCCTGTAATGCCTACAAAAATCTATTTTCCTTTAAATTTCCCTGAATAAAAACAGAAACCCCTTCTTTTCTTGACCACAAATGCTTGTTTTCTTTCTCTTTCTTTCTCTTATTTTTAGAGCTTTCATTATCCTGCCCCTAGTCTAATTTTCAAAAAATCAAACCTGGATCATCTCACTCTGCTACTCTGAAATCTTGAGCAATTTCTAAGCAGGCCTTTCTTGGGCCTGTGCAGACTCAGTGCTTCTGCCCTTCTGGGTCTTTGCACATTGTGTTTTCTTTTAGGAATGTTCTTCTACCCTTTGAAACCCTAGCCATGTTTCACAGTCCATCTCAAATAATGTCCCTTCCATGAAATTTTTTTCTGATTCCTTTGTCCTTGCTCACCCCATCCTTCAATCCTTGATGATAAGAATTGGTCTCTAAAGCATATTTTCATTAGTACAGCTCCTGACAAATTATCACTGCTCCAAAATGGTTTGTTAAATCAAATTGATATTTATCAGATTCCATTGAGAATCAGAGATCTCAACACAAAGTAGAGATTTTGATTTGGGTTCAATATACTGCTCATGAAAGTGCAGCTGAGGCTTAGGAGAAAAAGTGTTTAATAGAATACATTTCCAACAGAAAAAGGCTTTTAGTAATATAGCCTATTCTATGTTCAGAGACAGTTGGAGAGAATGTACTCACGTGAATTTATGTGGGCAGCTGGCTGTCAGCTGAACCATGTGGGAAGGAATCTGCCTTAAACTGTTTTCTGCTAAAATAAGCAACATTTTAGAAATGTTGTCTATCTCTTTAGATTAGTACTAAATTATCCCACAGCTCTTTGAAGCTCATCAAGTTGATAATTGTTTTCAATGATCTGTAAACAAGCTTGCTTGCTTGCTTGCTTTAGACAGTTAACTCTTGCTTATTTGCAAGATGCAGGTAACAAAGATGCAGGTAAAAGATGAAGGTAACAAAGGATTGGAATTTAATAGGGGGAATTCAGTATATCAGCGTCCTTTCCCATTGGTTCCTGCCCTACAGCATATCATGCTGTACAACTGTGGGTACCAAAACTTCACTTCTGGGAGATTTAGCCCTTTATCCACCCTGAGCCACATTTACCAATATGAGAAAACTGCTTCTTCAACAGAGTCTGGAAATGGATGGCTGTTTCCATATCTAGTATCCCTGGCATTAAGGTAGTGGGGCAGCCTCCCAGTTGGCCATGCATTTTCCCTGGATGCCAATCTCACCGTCTAATCTTCCCTGCAACTAGCCAGTCAGTGCCTGGTCTTCTCTGTTTCTGCTTTGTAATCAAGTCAAAAATAGTGCTGGTATCCAGCCTTAAATTCTCTATTCACAGATTTGATTCCTGTTGGGTGAAAACCTAAAAAAAAAAAAATCTTGCTTAGACAATTAGTTTCTGCAGGGCAAGTTTTTCAGAGATATATTTGCCAAAAGGGTATGTATAAAATAAAACAAAATTCCCATCTGCTGTTTCCAGCAGAAATGTCTGATTTGGAAATATCTTCTGTACCCAGAGGATTTGACACTGTTGGGCAAGCTTATAGACCTAAATCTGGATCTCTCCTCTTAAACAGAGGAGGCCCTTTAATCCAAGAAAATTTTGTTTGTAAATGGGCCCGTGCCCTTGTCAGGTGATGTTCATGATCTCATTTTAAGAAGAGACAAGTTAAAAATAGTAAACTGTATGATGTGAGACTTTTTTCCCTGATTTTCTGTGTTAATGCGTTTAAATTTCATTTTAAGTGTTAACACTTCATTAGTTAGAAATGTAATTGGGTGTTTTTCCTCATACTTTGAAGCTGAGTATGGAGTATTATAACTGTACTCACTAAGTCCATCTGCAGCCTATCACCTACCCATTTATCCTAGCCAGAACCTTAGGAATTATTTTTAGATATCTAAAATGGGGATGTGTTTTGCCTTTTAAATATCTCTTATTAAGGTCACCAGCAACCTGCATGTTGCAAAATCCAATGGACAAATTTTAATCCTCGTTTTTCTTTACTGTTAAAAAGGCACAGATGATCATTCTTTCTTCCTTGAAATGCTTTCTTCCCCTGGCTTCCAGTAAAGCCATGTGCTCCTAGTGTTTCACTAATTTCCCTAGTCGCTACTCAGTCATCTTTGCTTACTCCTCTTCCTTTTACTGATCTCTAATAATTAGAGCACCCTAGGTATCAGTTCATGGACCTCTTCCCTAGTACCAGTGACTCTCTAGTGATTTCATCCAGGCTTGTGGTTTAAAAATACCATTGATATGCTGATGACTCCCAAATTTATCTGTCTATCCCAGACTTCTTTCCTATATATCCAGACTCATATATCCAATGGTCCCCTTCTCATCTGCATTTAGATATTTACTTAGATTTGAAACCCAGTATATCCAAAGAAGAACTCCTCCTCATTCCTATTTAAGCTGTTTCCCATGGTTCTCCTCATTTCAACAAACAGCTGTTTTATCCTTGCACATGCTCAGGGCATAAAACTTGAGGTTATCCTTGAGTCCTCTTTCTTTTGTTGTTTTCATATTTTATATCCAATCTGTTGGGAAATCCTTTTGGTTCTTTCTTCAAAATATATGCAGAATACAGGTACTTCTCACTAACTTTACCTCTCCCAGCCACCAACATCTTTAACCTACTTATTACAGCTTCCTAACTAGTCTCCTTATTTCTGTCCTTGGCACCTTATAGTATTTGTTGAAGATACCAGTAACAATTACCATGTCACTTATCTACTCCAAACCCTTCAATATTTTCCCGCCTCTCTCAGAGCAGAAGTCAAAGGCCTTACAGTGTCTTACAAGGGACTATATTATCTGACTACTCGTTAACCCTCTGAAATCATTTCTTTTATGATTCTCCTCCCATTCACAATATAGCAGCCACACTGGGCTCTTCCTCTCTGAGCAAACATACAGGATCAGACTGTCAAATCCGATAAACATGCATTAGAGATCTTGCCCAGTATCAAACTCTATTAATTAATGTCAAAGATACAGGCATTCTAACAGCTTAGACAAATGAGAGAGAGGTCCAGGATATCCAGGGCAGCTTCCAAGGTCCTTTCCACATTGGACAGGATTCTCTGGCTCAGAGCAGATGAAGTCTCCATATGATGTTCATGGGATTACTTCACATAGCAGGAATATTTAAATTATGAAACATCTCCATTTAATACTCTAGACAGTTCTATCTGTTGAAAATATTATCTAGGGAGATATACCTCATAAATCTTGCGTTCTGTTTACTATAGGGAATCATTTAGCTAGGGACATCTTGCTACGGGGATTTCAGAGATTGTTTCTGCCTCTTGGATAAATACTATTAGTGTATTTACTTAGAAGTCCAGAGGACAAGGGGTGTAGACATAGTCAACTGCCTTCTCTTCAACCCCCACTCCCATTTCTTTTCTCCCACTCATACAAGCACAGCCCTGCTGCAGGGCTGCTGTACTTGCTCTTCTCTATTATGGAAATGCTCTGGACTTAGATCTTCTCATAGCCGGCTCATTCACTTCATTCAGGCCTTTACTAGCATTCAGGCCGTTACTAACCCTCCCTGGCTACTCTGTATAAGATTTCAATCCCACTCCCTGATACATCCTCTTCCTCTTTCCAGCATTTTTCTCTTTTATACTTATCCCTATCTGAAATACTATTATTTTATTTATTTATCTTGTTTATAGATTGTTTGTGCCATTAGAATATAAGTTCCTGTGGGATGAGATTTTTGTTTACTGTTTTATTCTTAGTGCCTTGAATGATACCCAGCCATAGTAGGTTCTACTGTGTATTTATTGATTGAATTCTTGTTTTTGCATCCCTACTACCACTACCTTGGCTGAGGACCTCACCATTTCTCACTTAAATTTCCACTGTCATCTCCTAACAGACTACTGGTATATTGTTTCCAACATGATCTTTTTAAAAGCCAAATCTGGTCATATCTCTCTCTCCAGCTTTATATTCTTCAGTCTGTCCCCATAACCTTCAGGGTAAAATCATATTTCTTAGCATGACACCCAAGTCGTTGCTTACCTTTCTGACCTCAATGCAGTCCCTTTCTCACTTATACATATTTGTCTTTCCCCCGAAGGTCTTAATGCATTTTGTTTCTGAATTTTTATGCCTGAAATGGCCTATCTGAATCATCTGAATAACTAGCTCCTTGATGATTTAGCCTAAAACGATTTCCTGATGTTTCACTTTATTTTCTTTAGTCTGGATTAAGAATTCTCCTGTAGAAACCAGTACCTCTGTCTGCTGTATCATTTACATGTTATGTTATACTTATTCTAGAAAGTATATGTCTTATTCACTAGACACCAGCCTTCCTGAGTTCTGTTCAAGACATTGGTAATTTAGTTCATAGTAGATCTTCACAATGTGCTGAATGAATGAAGCCCTGAATCAGAGAGTAAAGGGAATTTAGATTGGTAATAGCTTTTTAAAAAATATTTCTGACTTGGTCATACAAGACAAAGAAGAATAATTCCTTAATTAGTTTTCACCAATTTCATTTGTACTATACACAAAGAACAACAACTAAGTCAGTATTTCAGTGGGATCTGGTCAGGGCGGGAAATCATGTTGTGGGGAGGTGTTGGTGAATATACGGGGAATATTATGAGGTTCAGTTACCTCAGAGAGCTAAACTATGATGAGAGAACTTTCAGGAGACTTGTTCATCTTTATCCTATACTTAAAGGCTGTGGAGAAATTAGCCATAATTAAATGCTTGTCATGTTATTAAATAGATGAATTTAAAGAAGTTAATGGAAGTTTCTTGACCTATGAACTTGTTACATTATACTGAGAGTTACGTGTTACCTAGAGAAGGGCATCTTTTTTACTGAGATTCATAGTGCTTGGCTTCCTGGAATTTTCATTCCTGATTCCAAATATCCATCATTTCAAACATCATGTTTTTTTATCCTCATGTATTTACGCTGTAATCAAGAATAGTAAGAATTACCATTTTAAAATTATCATTTATCTACTGATTTAATTTAAGCTGGTCTGTTTTTATTAAATTCACAAATGGGAAACTTGATAGGACAATAAAAAATTCTCTATTGTCACATATTTATAGTATAATTTTATGTTTGTAATTTTTAATACCTGTTTCAATTGTATACTCCTTTAGAGAAAGTTTCTTCCTCATATTTCACATGAAAATGACTTATTCTTACATATTTTCTGAAGTACCACAACCCATTATGATTAAATTGTTTTGCAAAATAGAATTCTGAAGTGTATAAGAATATTGTCATGAAAATATCTTTATAGGTAGAGACCTTCACATTACCTTATAGGTGCCATCCCAAAATTTTGAATCTACTTTGTTGTTTTAGTTAACATCATCTCTCTTGATTAGGTCTAAAAATGAATTACCTTGTACCATATTCTGCTCTGTAGTGAACTGGCCAAGGGGACAATGTAGCTTAATCCCACTTTTGTAGAATTCAAATTACAGTTTACATACAGTCATAAGCCACATAATGATGTTTCAGTTAACAATGAGCTGCATGTATGATGGTGGTCCCGTAAGATTAAAATGGAGCTGAAATATTCCTATTGCCTAGTGAAGTCATAGCTGTCATAGCATTGTAGCACAATGCACTACTCGTGTGTTTGTGGCGATGCTGGTGTAAACAAACCTACTGTGCTGCCAGTTGTATAAAAGTCTAGCCCATACAATTTTGTACATTACGTAATCTTTGATCATGATAACAAATAACTGTTACTGGCTTATGTATTTACTATGCTATAGTTTTAATCATTTTAGAGTGTAGTTCTTCTACTTAAACAACAACAAAAGTTAATAGTAAAACAGCCTTAGGCAGGTCCTTCAGTAGGTATTCCAGAAGAAGGCTTTGTTATGATAGGAGATGACAGCTCCATGCATGTTTTTGCCCCTGAAGACCTTCCAGTGGGACAAGATGTGGAGGTAGAAGACAGTGATATTGATGATCCTGACCCTGTGCAGGCCTAGGCTAATTTGTGTGTTTGTGTCTTAGTTTTTAAGGAAAATATTTAAAACATTTTTTAAAAAAGAAAATATTTTTTTAAAATAGAAAATGACTTATAAAGGTTTAAAGAAAAGTATTTCTCTAAAGCTATATAATGTGCTTGTTTTAAGCTGTGTTATTACAAAAGTCAAAAAATTTAAGATTATAAAAGTTATAAAAATATGTGGTAAGTTAAGCTTAATTTATTATTATTATTATTGTTTTAAAATTATTTTTTAGGGACAGGGTCACTTTGCCTCCCAGGCTGCAGTGTAGTGGTGTCATTATAGCCCACTGCATCCTTGAACTCCTGGCCTCAAGAGATCCCCTGCCTCAGCATCCTGAGTAGCTAGGACTACAGGCATGTGCCACCACTCTCGGCTAATTTTAATAAATTTTTTAATTAAAATTAAACTTAAGCTATGTTGCCCAGGCTGGTCTAAAATTCCTGGCCTCGAGTGATCCTCTTGCCTTGGCTTCCCAAAGTTTTGGGATTACAGGCATGAGCCACCATGCCCAGCCTAATTTATTATTGAAGAAAAAATTTAAAATAAATTTTGTGTAGCCTAAATGTACAGTGTTTATAAAGTCAACAGTAGTGCAGTAAAGTCCTAGGCCTTCAGGTTCACTCACCACTCACTCACTGATTGACCCAGAGCAACTTCCAGGCCTGTAAGCTCCATTCTTGGAGCTTATACACTTTATACAGGGTACCATTTTAAATCTTTTATACCAGATTTTTACTTTACCTTTTCTATGTTTAGACATGTTAGATATGTTTAGCTATGCAAATACTTATTGTGTCACAGTTGCTTACAGTATTCAGTACAGTCACATGTTGTACAGGTTTGTAGCCTAGGAGCAATAGGCTATACCTTATAGCCTACATGTGTGGTAGGCTATACCATCTAGGTTTGTGTAAGTACACTTCACATAATGATTAAATTGCCAAAGTTATGCATGGCTATAATTAATTATTTTATTTCCTCATTTAGTGGTCATTCAGTACTTAAGTATAAGTACTGAAAAGTGTAGTTTTAACATATTTATTTCAAAAATATGTTTTTCTGGCTAGGCACAGTGGCTCACACCTATAAGCCCAGCACTTTAGGAAGTCAAGGCGGGCAGATCGCTTGAGGTCAGGAGTTTGAGACCAGCCTGGCCAACATGGCGCAACCCCATCTCTACTAAAAATACAAATGTAGCCAGGTGTGGTTGCAGGTACCTGTAATTCCAGCTACTTGGGAGGCTGAGGTGTGAGAATCGCTTGAACCTGGAAGGTGGAGGGTGCCAGGAGCTGCAATCATGCCATTGCATTCCAGCCTGGGCGATAGAGCAAGATTCTTTTTCAAAAAAATAAAAAAAGTAAAATTAAAAAATGCTTTTCTTCATAAAACCAGTATTTTAAATGGTATTAATATATATTAGCCATCGTGTAGAAGATATATAAATATGCATGAACAATATGGATGGTAATTAGTGATTAAGGCCCTACTACCTTGTGAACATATTTTATATTTTACCCTTGATCTTCTTGTTTTCAATCAATTCACCTTTTTTTCTTCTCAAGTATGTACATTGTACTCTGTGATCACCCACACATGAGGGGTGACATGTTAACTAATCTTTTAATGTATTGCTCCAAATATCTCCATCATTGAGATTTGTGGTAGCAGGAAGCATAATGGAACAACTCTTAGTTATCATTATTTTGTTGATGTTCCAAGAGTTTCTTTATTAACCTTTGTGTTAAGTTGTGGGGTTTAGTAATTATATATCATTGTGCTAGGAAAACATGCCTTGCTTAATTATTAAATCAAATATCCTTTAGAGAAAGGTGTTTTAACCATGTGTTCTCACTCATAAGTGGAGTTGAACAATGAAAACACATAGACACAGGGAGGGGAACATCACACACCGAGGCCTGTTGGGGGATGGGGGGCTGGGGGAGGGATAGTGTTAGGAGAAATACCTAATGTAAATTACGAGTTGCTGGGTGCAGCAAAGCAACTGGCACATGTATACCTATGTAACAAACCTGCACTTTATGCACATGTACCCTAGAACTTAAAGTATAGTAATTAAAAAAAAGAAAAAGAAAAAGGTGTTTTAAAGATGTATAGGCCGTATATTTTGTACCAGTGTAATCATTCACTGTGTTGTTTAAGCAAATAAGCTAGTTTAAGCTTATAATGAGTTTTTAATTTATAG
Source organism: Pan troglodytes (assembly GCF_028858775.2). NCBI lineage: Eukaryota > Metazoa > Chordata > Mammalia > Primates > Hominidae > Pan > Pan troglodytes. The sequence continues at coordinate 126,649,054 of NC_072404.2, read as the reverse complement.
AGAAACGAATCAGTAGGTCAAAGAAAGGTGCAAAATCTTGGAAGAATTTGCCTTGTATAATAATGGAAGACTCACATGAGTAAAATCCCTACTGAACTAGCTTTTGTTGGACTAAAGAATGCAATTATATTAAAAATTAATACTTCAGTCTAATACAAATCCAATGCTGCCTGAATTATTATGTGCCAAATTAGGTTGCTATAAACAATAACAAAATGGGTGATTGTGTAAATGAAAGCATGGAGTTATTTAAACTTGCAATTGCATGTTTAATGAGATGCATTGAAAGCGGAAAATGTTTAATTTAGTAACGGGTGACCTGAATCAGTCTGTCCTACAGAATGATAGGCTTTTGGACTAATTTTCAGTTAAAACACAGTAATTGAATAACACCCCTATTAATATGTAATATGGACTATTTCATATTATTCATTTTTATTAAGATGGCTCTTTTAGTATGACAGCTGTCAGTGGGAATTATTATGAGTTCTGTGTGAAACACTACCAACCAAGTTAAGCCTTTGTTGGATTTTTCTCTTATAGAATCTGAGAAAACTTGTTGTTATCTTCTGGTTAGATTATATTAAGATCATAACCTGATAAATGTGAAAGAGAAAAACTTGGGCTGTGGCATTTGGCTGGAATATAATTGTGTAGGTCTACTCTACTTTTATTTATTGTAGGTAGTTTAAGGTGCTTACTTAGAAAAATGATGGACTCATCTTCTTTAGAAAGATCTCTGGAGTTGATTATCTACCCAGATGTTATTTAGTCAAGTACCTGAAACTGCTTCTTGCCTTTGCGTTTTTTGTCTTTTAGAGTCAATACAATTCAGGTATTGTGAAAATGTTTTTTCTCAGAGGGTGTGAATTCACAGTGTATGATAATTTAATGTGTCAGTTCAGGGCAGAGAGTTAAATTATTGAAGAGCCACCTTGATTCCCTTTGGGGTACTCAATCTTATGATTATCCTGTGGTACAGAAAAACCCTTTTACTCGATTTAAAAGAACTTTTCTCTCTAGGCAGCATGGTCCTCTATGAACAATGGACATATAGTGAAAATCTGTGGTGAGAATGAGAAGCTGCAAGCATCTTTTAACAATGAAACTGCTTATTTGTAAATGTGGAGTACAGTTTACTGTGTTAATCCTTCTTCAATGGGATATTTTTCACTGACATATTCTATTCATTTGGAGTTGGTTTCCAAATTGAATTAGAAGAAGAAAATAACATGTATTATCTTACACAGTGAACCACAGTTATCAGTGTTATATGTAGAAAATAATATTAGATTTAAACATTATTTTTCAAATAAAAAATTGTTATAGTTCATATGTACATCATTTGCAGATCTAGAACTTGAAATCTGTTTGGTTTAAAAGCAAAACAAAGTTTAACCTTTATGTATGCCATTTTGTAACTGTGTAACTTTGGTAAATAAATGTTTTTGTATGAATAAACCTAATTAGCATAGCACTTTAAAACAAGGAAAAAGAACATTTTTTTAAAATGGGCTTGCTAGAATACTATCTAAATCAAACAACTAATCTTTTGTTTTAAATAAAAATACTTCCCAAAGAAATAATATACAATGTATAGTATAAATCTCTATGCTTCATTTTAATTTTTTGAGAGATAATTATGATTTATTGTTTGGAATAAACTGCTCATTAAATATCTTTGAAAAGTTTTTTAAAAAGCATTTATTGTTTCCAGAAACATTCCTTGGTAATTACAGCTTTGAACAATAGAATACAGACAAAACTACTATGTGGGAGTTATTAGCTGGTTAGAAGCATTGTATAGATAGATAACCTTTTCTTGGAAAGAATTATAAAGCTTTTGGTTTGGACAATAGTTATTAAAGGACACTGTACTCTGAGTGTTCCAAGAAAGCTTGTGTTAACTAAAGCATGAGATTTGGAAAGAGTAGACCTCAGTTCAAGTCCTGACCCATCTATCCCTAGCTCTTTTATCTTTCAGATCCTGGATGGCTCAGTCACCTTTCCTGAACTTCATTTTCCTCTTCTGTAAACTTGTGACATAATGTGTAACTTACAGGATTTTATTAGGGTAAAATGATACATGCATATGAAAGTTTAAAATTTTATACTATAATAATTATAGCCTAATTCATTCTCTTATTATAGTGTATAATTAACAAAAACTTCCACTTGTTACTAGGTGGAGCTTCTCTGTAAAAAAAAATACTATAATGAATCATTTTAAGTGGAGCATGTTTTTGTAAAATGGATGATCATCACCCTCCTTTCTCTCACTACCTCTCCCACCATTCTTTTGTTTCACACATATTATACTGTGAAATTTTCAAATTGCAGCTGTCAATGTTGTGCTTGTGATGTATTTGAGAATGCATTCTATCCTCATGGAAAAGAACACATTCGATTTGAACTTCAAGTTTGTTAGTTTTCTTTAATTATGATATTTGCAGTCATTCTTAGAAGAGATATTTGTCTCCAAGGATTGGTGCACAGTTTGATTTCTGTGGGAAGATATGCTTTAAAATATGTATCGGTGGGGGTTGTTAAAATAGTGGGATTGGGGTGGAGGTGGAATTGCTATTTAACTGGCAGTTTCATCAGTATAGAAAACCTTGATGTATTCATGTAGATTATAGATTAAAAATTTAAAGTAGTTATATTTGGTTATAGGATCGTGGATAATTAAACATTTTTCTGCATTATGTTAATTACATTTGAGAGTTACATATATGTTTGCTATGCAAAAGTTAATGTTGATAAAGAGCTGAAGATTTTTCCCAGAAACAATATACAGTTGACCTTTGAACAACACAGGTTGGAACTGCACAGTTATATGTGGCTTTGTTTTCAACTAGACATGGATTTGAGGGATACAAAACTTGTGTTACAGAGGGCTGACTTTTTTTATATGAGGGTTCTGCAGGACGCCTCTGGGACTTATGTTGTGCAGATTTAGTTATATGTGGGTGGTCCTGGAACCAATCTCTCATGTATACAGAGGGACAACTATACATGCTAAATAAGCACATATATGTGACTTGATTTTTTTCTTTTTACTTATAAAATGTTAATACATTGGGTTCATCAATTACCCAATAAACTAAGTATTAGATATTCTGACAGTCTGCCGCAGATTTAAAACAGCACTTTGAGTACAATATTAGGTAGCGAAATATCCTATTTCAGAGAGTTTTCATCCATGAAATAGCATTTTTGTGTTCATTTCTGTTTACCAGATGAGAGATTGATAGGTGAAAACAAAAATGTTCTATATTTGTTATTGCTCATATTTGTAAACTTTCCCCTTTGCAGATTTGCATATATTCAAAGACTTTTAGGATCATTCCAGAGTGCTTAGGATCATTCATTTTACTTTGAAATCAGTAAGAACAAAACAAAACAAAACAAAAGACAAGAAACAGACAAGCAACTTTACATTTTAAGTCTTTTCTCTATCATTCATAGCCACCAAAGCAGAGTTTTTAAAGCCTTTATCACTCAGAAATCTCATTCAGCGAGGGTGTTTTGGGGAAAAAAATGCTTAGCTCAAATAAGAGGTAACTTGATGCACAAATTTTATTTCTTAGTGAATTGGTTTTAAATGGCCTTGCACTATGTGGAGTTAGATAATTTCCACAAATAGTATGTTTGGCACTTCAGTGCTTTGAAAAAGCACATTTATATAGTTGTCGTTATTGAACAATCAGTATGTTTCACCTAAGAATTCTGATATCTGGATTTGTTTAAATGTTAGATCATGCCACGCTGGCCTCACACCTCTTCCTGGCCATGGTTTTCTGGGGCTCTTCAGTTACTTTCATTACACCTGGCTTTTTGTAGGCATTTGACTTTGGCCTAAATAATTCTCTGACTTTAGATCAAGTTCTATGTGGCAGTCTTTGAGAGCCTTAACACATATTGATACATATTTTGTGATTTGGTAGCAAATCTTGACCTCAATTAGTTTGCATGTTCTTTCTGCAACACACACCTTATACTCTCCTGATTAAAACACTTAGAGGAATTTCCTCCTCAGACCATTGATGTTACTTTTCATGAGCTCAGCCTTGCCTCCCTCTCAAGACTTTTATTTTCTGGCAGTCTTCACAGCCAAATAGAATCATATGCAGCGTCCTTTCACCTCTGAGCCTTGTATGTCATGTTACCTGAAATTCCTTCCCACCCTGGTTCGTCTGGTTTACAGATCCTCTACCTCTTCCCTGACAGCCCTCCCTAATGCTCACTCTTCTGAGGCATGCACATCCCTCCCGAATGTCAGCTCCTTGAGTCCTGGCAGCTACTGTCTTTTGCTCTGCTGTACACTTAACACTGCACCTGTGAGTATTCACCCAGTAAATAGCCATTATGGACATTTTTTGTGTTCATCATTGATATAATTCTCTGATAACACTGAAGTTTTAGTAGTTTGTGTTTGGAGAAATATTTAATTTTAATGGAGGAATAACAGATGTTCTCCCCCTTAAATACTCCAGGTGAGACCTTTATCATGTTAAATTTTATTGGCTTACAATAAGTCTTTTCCATATTTCATTTCTCACCATATTTTATATTTATGATAAAGTTGGAAACACTTGTAGAAATTAGAAGAAGCGCAGGCAATATTGGTAAAATCTATAAACATTTTATAACTCTAATCATACCATTTTTACTTTTAAACAAATAATTTCATATAGATACAAACAGAGTCATAGTTCTTATAAATTACATTACTCTTATAAATGACATTGTCAGTTTTGGAACCATGTAACTTTTAAATGTAATGTTGAGTAAAACTCTAAGGTTTTAGAATATGCAATAGAAAATGTCATTTTCTAATGTTTGGGTCTTGAAAATCAAGTTCATGCCTCTGAAACAATATCAAAAGATATGTTTGCATAATTATTTGCATATTATGCCAATGTTACTAACCTTAAGTAGATTCTTCACAAGTTCTCAAAAATAGAATTTTAATTTAAATGCTCAAGGACCCCGATTTAGTGTTGGCTTCAAACCTAATGCAGTCTTGGAGCCACGTATTATTCATCAGAGGCTGGTATTCTTTTTCTCCTCTGCTTCCCATTCCAAATTATTCCTTGTCACATTTCCTTTTTCCAATCACATTGTCCAGTAGACTTTCTCTTCTCCAATCATATGACAGCTATTTAAATTATACTTATGACAATATTTAGGGTACTTGTTTATCTGCCATAATAATTTGTATCTGTTGAATCCATTTTCCAGGTCTCGTTTTATACTGCCTAATTCAGAACTTTTTCCATTGGCATATTTCTAATAGATTACTCCAATACACACTTAAACATTTGTGTGGGTGCTTGCATGTGCATGCTACATACATACGCTTTGAGTTTGTTTCCGCTTGTTGGTTGATGATGCCTACATTTCATACATACTATCAGCTGAATACTCCGTGCATCATTTGAAATCACTCAAAAGGGAAGGTATACTGCATGTGAACTTTGAAAAGAAGGGGACTTTTTTTTTTTTTATGCTCCCAAATGACCTATTTTGAGAAGTGATGATTTGGTAATATTCAGAGAAATGCTTTCTTTTTACTTGGTTAAAGCAAAATCTGTTTCTTTTTTTCTGTTCATGTCAATTTTCAGTGACATGAGAATTTTTTTTTCAGGAGAGAGTTTATTAGGTAAACCTTTAGACAAGTTTAATATTAGGGAATAAAACTCATGAAGATAGAGGTGACACAATGACATTATGTTTTTTTCCCCTCAACTTTTATTTTTAGTTCTGGGGGGTGTGCAGGTTTGTTACATAGATAAATGTGTGCCATGATGGTTTGCTGCACAGATAAACCCATCACCCAGGTATTAGGCCCAGCATCCATTAGCTATTCTTCTGATACTCTCCCTCCCCCATCCTCATCAATGGGCCCCAGTTCGTGGTATTCCCCTCCCTGTGTTCATGTGTTCTCATCATTCAGCTCCCATTTATAAATAAGAACACGTGGTGTTTGGTTTTCTGTTCCTGTGTTAGTTTGCTAAGGATAACTGCTTCCAGCTCCATCCATGTCCCTGCAAAGGAAATTATCTTTTTCCTTTTTATGGCTGCATAGTATTCCATGTACCACATTTTCTTTATCCAGTCTGTCATTGATGGGCATTTGGGCTGATTCCATGTTTTTGCTGTTGTGAATAGTGCTGCAGTGGAACATATGTGCGCAAGTATCTTTATAATAGAATGATTTATAATCCTTTGGGTATATACCCAGTAATGGGATTGCTGGGTCAAATGGTACAAATGGTATTTCTGCCTCTAGGTCTTTGAGGAATTGCCACACTATTTTTCACAATGGTTGAAATAATTTACACCCCCATAAACAGTGTAAAAGTGTTTTCTTTTCTCTGCAATCTGGCCATCATTTGTTGTTTCTTGACTTTTTAATAATCACCATTCTGACTGGAGTAAGATGGTATCTCATTGTGATTTTGATTTTTATTTCTCTAATGATGAGTGATGTTGAGCTTTTTTCATATGTTTACTGGCTCTATGAATGTCTTCTTTTGAGAAGTGTCTCTTCATGTCCTTTGCCAACTTTTAAATGGGGTTGTTTGTTTCCTGTAAATTTGTTTAAGTTTCTTGTAGACTCTGGATATTAGACCTTTGTCGGATGGATAGATTGCAGAAATTTTCTCTCATTCTATAGGTTGTCTGTTCAGTCTGATAATAGTTTCTTTTGCTATGCAGAAGTTCTGTAGATGATTAGATCCCATTTGTCAATTTATGCTTTTGTTGCTGTGGCTTTTGGTGTTTTTGTCATAAAATCTTTGCCTTTGCCTATGTCCTGAATGGTAATAGCCTAGATTTTCTTCTAGGGTTTTTATAATTTTGGGTTTTACATTTAAGTCTTTAATCCATCTTGAGTTACTTTTTGTATAAGGTATAAGGAAGGGGTCCAGTTTTAATTTTCTGCATATGGCTAGGCAGTTTTCCTAGCACCATTTATTAAATAGGGAATCCTTTCCCCATTGCTTGTTTTTGTCAGGTTTGTAAAAAATCAGATGGTTGTAGACGTGCAGTCTTATTTGTGAGTTCCCTATTCTGTTCCATTGGTCTATGTCTCTGTTTTTGTACCAGTATCATGCCGTTTTGGTTACCATGTAGGCTTGTATAGTTTGAAGTCAGGTAGTGTGATACCTCCAGCTTTTTTCTTTTTGCTTAGGATTGTTGTGGCTATTCAGGCTCTTTTTGGGTTTCATATGAATTTTAAAATAGTTTCTTCTAATTCTGTGAAAAATGTCAATGGTCGTTTAGTGGGAACAACATTGAATCTATAAATTACTTTGGGGAGTATGGCCATTTTCTTGGTATTGATTCTTCCTATCCATGAGCATGGAATGTTTTTCCATTTATTTGTGTCCTTTGATTTCTTGGAGCAGTGGTTTGTAGTTCTCCTTGAAGAGGTCCTTCACTTTTCTTGTTAGCTGTATTCCTAGGTATTTTATTCTCTTTGTAGGAATTGTGAATGGGAGTTCATTCATAATTCACCACTCCGCTTTTCTGTTGTTGGTGTATAGGAACGTTAGTGATTTTTGCACATTGATTTTGTATCCTGAGACTTTGCTGAAATTGCTTATCAGCTTAAGGAGCTTTTGGGCTGAGACGGTGGGGTTTTCTAGATACAGGATTATGTCATCTGCAAACAAAGATAATTTGACTTCTTCTCTTCCTGTTTGAATATCCTTTATTTCTTTCTCTTGCCTGATTGCCCTGGCCAGAACTTCCAATACTGTGTTGAACAGGAGTGTTGAAAGAGGTCATCCTTGTCTTGTTTTCAAAGGAAATGATTCTAACTTTTGCCCATTCAGTATCATATTGGCTGTGGATTTATCATATATGGCTCTTGTTATTTTGAGGTATGCTCTTTGAATACCTAGTTTATTGAGAGTTTTTAACATGAAGGGATGTTGAATTTTACCAAAGGCCTTTTCTGGGTCTGTTGAGATAATCATGTGTTTTTTGCCTTTAGTTCTGTTTATGTGATGAATTACAAATATGACTTTCTCTTCTAAATGGATAGTTTTCTTTCCTTATAAGCAGTTTGTAAATATTTAGTTAAAGCAACAAGAAATATAGAGTTGAACACTTTACTTTTATAAGCATATAACTTTTAAAATTATATATGTAAAACATGAAGGACTGGAAAACCTATTGTGGAAATTACTAGTCCATTCAAGAATATAAAATTTTAACAACTTGGGAATTTACTAGTACTGTGTACATTCCTGTCAACATGCCTCAGTTATGTCATAGTTTTTAATTCTACAAGAGTTTTAGATAGAGAATTAGTATTTATTGAGAACTCTTTTAGCACAATAAATATTTTATAATTCAATATATAATAAATACTTCACATTCAGAATATGTATCTTGAGAATGATTGAATGGCTGGTGACCAAGGCAACGTCATGCCATACATTTAAAAATTCCTGTTGTTCCTTCTCAAAACAACTACTCTTTAGTTGGCATAAAAATAATAAGAATTTTGTTTTAGTAACAATATTTTTCACCTTCAGACGTGGTTCACAAGAAAAGTGCACAAAAAGAGATTTGTGATATGACAGAAAAAAATATTTTAAGAACTCCTTTTTCTTCCCTGGTAAAATACAACTTAGTAAATGTAACAAATTAAGAAATACCAGTGAGTTAGAGAACAATTGGACAATAATTGTTTCTAAATAGAGTCATTATGAAAGAAAATAGTATGTCGGAGTCCAAAATCTTAATTAGTTGAGGAATATTTATAAATTTATAGACAAATTCTCTGTTGTTTGTGTTTTTAGCCTCCCAGAATTTCTCTTTTTTAATCATTATCATGATGTAGTTGTGCCATAGGCTTTGGTTGAATTGGAGGAGTGTTTAGAGTGGTCATCTGAGATGTCCAGCATTCAGTGATGCACGAGGCCTTCAGAATGAAGAAGGATTGTAATAAAGCTCCCAGCAAGCTCATTTGTGTGCTATGAATAGCTCACTATGTGAAATACAGCCGATGCAAAAAGTACGTGGGTGGTTCAGGTCAATGAATTGTATTTTGTAGCTCATTGGATTTTTTTCCCCACTCCAAAAACTGCTTTCCCACTGTTCCTTTAACTGCGCCCCTGGATCGTAAAGTGTTGTGATGTAGTTCTCTTTTGTGCTCTGGAGTTGGAGCTATGAAAGGCAGATTCATTTATTGTTTAGTTGAATCAAAATGACTGCAATTCCACAAACAAATTGGACTTCAGTTAGGAGTGCTTTGTCATAAATAACGTTGGAAGAGATTGGATTTTCTCCTAGCTGATATACTTCTGCTTTACATTAAAATCGGCGTCTAAAAGGGACTGATTTATGACTGAACTGACTGATCACTGAGCAACACACACCTGTCCTTGTTCTGCTTTGTTTTTGCTATCTCTATTTTCCTAAAGCATATTCAGGAAAAGTTTATGGTAAGGGAAACTAATATTCTATTTTCTGAATTATTGTTTTCATTTTAACCTTCATTAAAAAAAATCACTTCTATGATGCAAAACTCAGTGAATAATTCTTCATGATCTAGAAAGAAAACCTATTTCACATATTGGTTAAAGGCATTTTCCATGGTTGGGTCAGGTGAATCATATTTTTCACGTATAATGTTAGGACATTTTAAACTTTAACAACATGTTTTGCTACAGGCTGCAAATACCGTAGCAATACCTGCAAATATCTCTTTTCATTGACTGTAAAAAATTTTTTTCCCCACTGTAATGTATTTACTTCATTTTGTTTCAAGTTACTCAGTTCTATAAATCATCCAGAGACAGAGAAAATCTGGTAATTTCTTCCTTGGTGGAAAAGTGTATATATAAAATATATATGCACACTTTATACTTATATAATATATATATACAATTTATACTTATGTATAAAAGTTACAGCACAATATACATTTGGCTAGACCCTTGGTGCTTAACTACAAATGCCATAACAAGTTGCATTTTGTTTTCTTGAGTCAAACAATTCTGTGTGGCAGTTACATTGTATCAGTAAGAATCATTTCATGTGTAGGGTTGTCCTTGCCAAGTAGGTTAGATTGGCATTAATTTTGTTAAGCATTTTATTTGGTCTTGTTTTTGTAAGCTCTAGAGCCAGAATTTGCATCTGTCTCTGTCTAGTTCCAGAGCGTGTGTATTTTCATCTTTGCGTATTTCTTGTTGTTGTACAAGAATAAAATTTTTACAAAGCAAATCATACTTTATGTTCAATACATAGAAGACAGTGGTGAATGTGTTTTTAAAGTGACCTTTTTTGGGTAAAGATCTATTTTAACTTCAAATTATTTTATATTATATATTCCTCAAACGAGTCACATCCATAGTGACTTGGAGTGTATTTTCAGATGCTTTAAATATATGTAATCTTATTGATAATATTCAGAAGCATATTAAATTAATAGTTTTTTGAAAGTAAGATTTAAACGTAAATTAAGCACAATTGAAACATAATACAATATTTACCATTCAAACAGTAACTAAGTCACTGTTATCTTAAAGGTTTTCCGAGAAGCATACGGCCATGACAATGTAGCATTTACATGTGTTCTGAGTGTTCATTTATTATAACTGTACCACCTGTAGTTTTAGATGCTCTGTGGTTTGCGTTTTAAAAGCATTTGGTGTTTATAGCACCTGTCTTTCTAAGACATGGCCTGACTAGGTCTGATGTCTAATGTGATGTTAAAAAAATCACATTAAGTGTGACTTAAGTATGGGGGTTGGAGTGGGAATGAAAATGAAAATGTTTAATTTTTCTGACACCAGACTAGTATGCTTCAGGGAGAAATTTAGCAAAGGTAATTGGGCAGACTACCAATATAAATTAGGTCAATAGCCTAGACCTACAAGTGCTAGCCTTTATAACATACTTGACCGCAACAAAAATCTGTTAAAAGAAAACGGGACTGTCCCTAACATGAAGTAATGGGACTGTCATAGATACAACACATGGTACACTTTTTCCTTTTAATTACCATATGAGAACAAAATCAGTTTTTGCAGCTGGTTCTTCTTCATTTTATTTGCCTTGACTACATCTCACACCGAAGGGGTTTGAAACATGACAGACAACAGGTGTGAATATGTATCTAATAATTGACTGCAGTTTCTGTTCTTCCTTTAAAAATTGACTGTGTTGTAAACATCTCTAACACTAATAAAGACAGCCTATTTTTTCTTACGTGTAAAATGCCTTCTAAGCCATGGTTAGATTGTATGTCTGAATCAAACTTAAATAAGTCAAGTTATTAAATTACTCTTTTTAGAAGAACAGTTTTTAAAGGAATGATGAGTTTCTGTCAGTTTAAGTGCAGCTGGCAAGCAGCCATTCATTATAGCCTAGTGTGACATTGATTTTTGACTAGAAGAAATGGAAACATAGCAGTAGCTATACATCCTTAAGGAAACATTCTATATTATTGACACCCTTTGTTTCCTTAAGAGCTGCTACTAAAACTCTATTCAAATTGAATTTTGATTGTACAAATGAGGAAATCTATTGTCAATGTCAAAACATCCATTATTGTGAAAATAAGGTGGTGATGCCAAATTATTACTTTAGCATCTATTTCTACCTTATTCCTTAGGGACAAAAGGTGTTTCCTTAAGGACAAAAAGTGTTTCATTATAGAACACCTTTAAAACACTTTTAAAACAAGACCTTTTAAAAAGAACAACAGGAATTACAAAATACCACTTAATTACCTTTAGCGAGAACACTTAGGCTTGCTCATTGGGCAGATTAAATAGTCTATTGAAACAAAATCAGTTGATTTGGCTCATTTTTCCGCCTACATTTTTTCCAGTGATTGCTGCTCTCATCTTTTTGCCAAATTGATCGGAGTTGGCAGTAAAACACAGGCAGTTGAAAATGTGGGAGAAGATTAAGTTTTCTGGATTGCATAAAGGATCATCAGAGATAAAGAGATTACAAAGAATTGGTCTTATCAGGTTGATATTCTGCATCATGTGTTTGTCTGTTTTCTATCATAATCAACTAGACCTAAATTAAGAACCCTTGCCTTTAGAGAGTGTTATTTTTGTTTTCCAAATTTTGGTAAATATGATAGATTGAACCAAGGAGGTGTTTATAATTCGTGCGCATTTTATCTTTGTCTTGTCATTAAGTATGAGAGCATTAAATTCAAATTTTATCGAAAGTTTGTGAAAATTAACAGTGGTGTGTTGTTAATTCGTTTGAATAGACTTTGTTGAAATTAGGGCCTAGGAGATGGAATGCTGGCTTTTGAGGCTTGATCATAAAGAATATTATATGTGACATATGTGTAAGGAAAATAAGAGAAAGAGGTGATTTCAGGGAAAGTAAAGTAGTAGTTACTATAGCGATAGTTTGGATAACAAATTAACTAATGTTGAACAGGATGTGGATTCGAACTCATTATTCAAATTGACAGAGACCTGGAATTAGTTCAGATTTACATATGAGAAAGATGATCTGTTACAACAAAAACAATGTCCTATTCAGAGTGGGGCAGAGATATTGGAAAGGTTCCTGTTTCTTTGGGAATGGTTTTCACTATTGGTGAAATAGTGAAAGTGAAAGCTACTATTATTGCAATTATGGCAAGAACATTACATACTTTATCGTTTAATTTTCAGTATCATTCTGAAAGGCAGTTGTTGTTATGCCTGTCTTACAGTTGTGAAAATTAGGGTTCAGAGGATATAATGAACTTATTCAAGGTCAAACAACTACTAAGTGGCAAAATTGAACTCAAGCTACTCAAGCTAGGTCTGTCTGATTGCAAAACTTTTACTTTTCCACACCCTATTCCAAATTATCAAAAAATATTAGGACTATTTTTCTATGTAACAAGTCTGTGTTAGATCAGCTTTCACTTCAGCTTATGTCATAACAGCTATCCTCATGCATGGATATTTTACCTTTTGAGGGGTCTTTTATCACTCTAAAACCTTTCTTTTTCATTATTTGTGATTGGGTCTTAAAAGAGAGACAGAATTATATTAAATTGACCCTGGAATCTGCTCCTTCCCTTAATAAAAAATCCATCTCTATAACCTTGTATTTGATGCTTCTGTAACTCTCCAATCTTCCTGGCTTTTACAATATTAACAGTTAGTGAGTGAGTGACACATCGTATTGTCAGTGAAACTTAACAATATATGTAGTAATTATTACTATTGTCTTCACTTTACAGATAGGGTCAAGTAACTTGCCCAAAGTCAAACATAAATAAACTGGTGGAGCCGAGATTTAAAACCTTACAGGTTCCATAGGGTGAATCCTTGGCTTTTCACCTTCTCTACCCTGTAATACATCATCTATTTCCAGACTTCCAGCCTGTCTTCTTCCTCATGGTACAGGATTGTTTTCTGATTACTCCAACTTTATGTGTCCTTACTTGGTCTTATGTTTCCATAAGCAATACTAATGGCAGCCTCAGAAATTACAGCTTGACATTCCAGAAGACTGACCTTAATGTTTGAGAATAGGATATAAGACAATGCAGCTTTGGAGTCCATCTTCTTCACATAAGGGCTTTACTTCTAGGCAGCATAACATTAAACTTAATAAAATAATAGCCATCTTAGTGCCAAATACTATGTTAGGTGCTCTTTGTGCATTCTTTTATTATTACAGCTACTTTATTGGATAGATACCATTATCACCATTTTACAGATCAGGAAAGTAAAGCTTAGGGAGCATAAGTAATTTATAGAGGTGTTATTTATCTTGAAGGCTATTTTACTTTAGAACTCATGAGCTAAGGTGACTGACCTTGCATTATTCTCTGAATAAAGCCTCTAGATCTTAAACAGCAGATTGGACTAATTAAACCCTCCGAATGATGGTAGAAATTGTCCTAAAGTTTTTTTTTTTAAAGAAACAGATTATATACATTTATAAGGTGTAATTTCTATGATTATAGGTAAATATTATAGTCATAGTAATGCTTTATTTTAAATTATTTTTGCTTAATTTCTTCTATTTTGTAGTTTTTAAATCTTGCCTAAATATATGCTTATTAAAATTAATATTAACCATTAATATTAACAAGGTAATATATAGTTTATCTTAGTTATACTATGATAAATATTGCCAAAAAATAACTTTTTGAAAGAAACAAATTATAAAATCATTCTTATTTAACTTATTTCAGATGAAGGTAAAATACATGTGAATATGGCATGCTAGTTTGTAATCTTCCAGTAAATCAAAACAGGACACAATACACAATTTTATGAATTATTCTTATAGGACATCAAATTGAATTAATTATTCAGTATCTAAGGCACAGGATAGCATTGTTTTCTTCTTCCTTTTACTGAATTATCTTTTCTAATTTTAATTAGCTTCAAAGCAAGGAATTATGAATTTAGTATTTATTTTGAGCCTTCTATGTGTGAGACATTATATCTGGGTGTGGAAATATTTATTCTATCAACTAGGATATTTAGGTTTCTTCTTTTGGGTATTATTTGTTCTTTTTTGTCCATTTGAAAATTATTATATATTCCGTGTTATGGAAACGTCACTGTTGTAGGTCCTTACTTTCTATTCCCAGAGAATGGCCATTTAATTGTATTAGAATGTTTCAGCCTAGATGGAGTTACAGGAACAGGATTTGCCTTCCTACCAGAAACAAACAAAAAAGACCAGATACACCGTATGAAAGGGAGTCTTCAGACATTAAATATCAGACAGTTCAGGACAGTGATCCTTTAAGAATGGCAACAAATGAGGTAAGCCCTTTGATTGTACCAGCTGATTGCCTTGAGAGGTTTTTCCAGGGCCCAGCACAGGGAGGAGAACCCAGGTGAATGTTGGTAGTCTAGGGTTGACAAGACAGAGTTGGGAGTCTGGGGAAGTCCAGGTGGCTAGAGTTTGCAGGACAGAGTACTGACTGGAGAGAAGATGCACAGAGAGAAAACTATATAGATATGCAGAAGGTCCTCGTACAGCCCTCAGCTGAGGACCCATCAGTATGTGGGGAACCTACAAAAAGCTGGAGAAATAATCACCTCAAAAGAACACAGGGAATAATTTTCAGAATTTATACAGGGCTGGGAATTATTCATGTTCCCATATCAGCCAGAGTGGAAAACCTCATAATTCACGAAGCATCAGATAGAATAACCAGAAGAATATTGCCTAGTAGTGGAGCATATTCACCCCTAGATTAAAGGCTGTGCCAGTTTTGCCTAACAAAGTTTAAAAGCCAACTTCTATAGGATTTGCTGTTCCCAAGTAACTTAACTGTTTTCCCAAACAAAGCTCAAGGATGTTCATCAGGACACAAGAATATTTAGCACCCCAAAAGGTGAAAATCATGTTTGGAAGCTAGTAAAAATATTACTTTTAATGCAAAGACACAGGAAACCATGACACAAAATGAGGAGAACATCAATCAGTTAAAAAAAAAATACAAATGAGAGAAATAGTAGACAAAGCATTAAAATAGTTATTGTCACATTTAATTTGTTCAAAAAAGGAGAGGAAAGATTGAAGACATTAAGCACAGAAATGGAAGATATGAAAAAGACTTAAATCTATATTCTAGAGATGAATGTTATAGGACCTAAGATGAAAAAAGTTTGCTGGATGGATATGTGACAGTTTAGAGTCTACAAAGAAAGAAATTAATGAGGTGACATCATAGCAATAGAAACTACCCAAAATGAACCACAGAGAGAATAATGACTAATTTAAAAAAGAGACAATCAGTGAACTGTAGGACAATTTCAAGTGCCTCAGTATTCATGTTATTCAAGTTGCTGAAGAGGAGGAAAGTGGGAGAGTTTTAGACTGAAATATTTGAAAAAATGGTGGGAAAGAAAATTGATAAAAACTATAAACTCAGAAGAAACTAAAAAAACCCCAAGCACAAGAAAATGATACAGAGGCATATCATAATCAAACTAATACCAGTGATAATGAGAAAATCTTAAAAGAAGGCCAAAAAAAAAGAGACGTATCAGGTACAGAGTAACAAAGATGGTTAAGAGTCTTTGCTTTGGAAGCAGTGCAACACAGAGGCAGTGGAATAACATTTTTAAACTATAGAAAGAGAGAAATTATCAATGTGGAATTTTTTTTTTTTTTTAGACGGAGTTTCGCTCTTGTTACCCAGGCTGGAATGCAATGGCATGATCTCAGCTTACCGCGACCTCCGCTTCCCAAGTTCAAGCGATTCTCCTGTCTCAGCCTCCCGAGTAGCGGGGATTACAGGTGCCCACCACCACGCTCGGCTAATTTTGTATTTTTAGTAGAGACTGGGTTTCTCCATGTTGGTCAGGCTGGCCTTGAACTCCTGACCTCAGGTGATCTGCCTGCCTCAGCCTCCCAAAGTGCTGGTATTACAGGCGTGAGCCACTGTCCAAGGCCATCAATGTGGAATTTTATACCTAGTGAAAATATCTTTCAAAAATAAAGATGAAATAAAAACTTGTTTAGATGAAGTAAAGATGAAAAAAATAATCACTGGCAGACCTGTACTGAAAGATATGCTAAAGAAAGTTCTTCAGACAGAAGAAAAATGTTATCAGTTAGAAACCTGGACTATATAAAGGAATAAAGAACACTGAAAATGGTAATTTTCTCCCCTTAGAGTCTCTTTTAAAGTTATTTGACTGTTTAAGTAAAAAATAATAAAAATATATTGTGGACTTCATGACATATATAGAAGTAAAATTATAATAGTAGTAGTGCAAAGGCTGGGAGAGGGGGAAATGTAAGAATACTGATGTAAATTTCTTATACTATATATGATGTGGTATAATATTACCTGAAGACAGTTCATGATAAATTAAAGGTATAAACTGTGAACCAACCACTAAAACAACAGTTAAAAGAATTATAGCTAATAAGTCAAGAAAGCAGATAAAGTGGAATAATATAAAATATGCAGTTAATCCAAGGGAGGCAGAAAAAGAGAGAAAAGAGGCTGAGGGCAGATAAAAGCAGTAGAAAACAAGTAGCAAAAGGGTAGATTCAAATCCAATCATGACTGTATATTTCCAGGGGAAAAAGAGATTATCTCATAATGATAGAAGGGTTAGTTCATTAAGAAGGCATAAAACCCAGCATTTATGTACCTAATAACAGCATCAAAATACTTGAAGCAAAATCTGAAAGAACTTCAAGGAGCAAGACACAAATCCAGTTTTTGTTGGAGATTTAAATATTCCTTCTTAGTAATTGATGGACAGAGTAGACAGAAATAGATACAGACATAGAAGACCTGAACAACCCTATGAATCTGGTGTAACTGGCATCTGTATCATACAAAGAATATTATCTGAGTTTAATGAAATTAAATTAGGTATCTATAACAGAAAGACTTGTAGAAAATCTCCACATACTTGTCAATTAAATGACTCTCCTCTAAATAACCCATAGGTTAAGAAAGAAATAAAAGAAGAATTAAGGAAATACTGAACTGAACTGAATGAAAATGAAAACACATCAAGATTTGTGGGATGTAGCTAAAACAATACTTAAAGGGAAATTTATAGCACCATTTGTATTATAATGACTATCCAACTACATTACTTAAAGTTACTTGTTAATGGGTTGTCTTCTTGTATATTCCAAACAATTTCTGCTTGTGGGGAGAAATTTTAGCTACAGAATAAACATGATATTTACTTTGCAAGATGGTGCTACAAAACAATTGATGTGTAAAAATTATATTCTATAATTTTAATTTTAAAATTTTTACATTTCGACTTTCATTAGACATTGTTTGGTAAAGGTATATAATCATTAGACTATTGTTGGTAAGTTTTTAAGTTATTTCATGTAAGTTGAATGTTGATTTCATAAGAATTATCTTCTGTTGCTAAGTTCACATTATAAGTGCTGGCACTAAATACCAATAAGCCAATAAAAGGCCAATCTGATACTATTCAAACAAATATATACTTACAAATCTGTACTTCTCAAATTTAAAATTCGTATTTTGGCAATTAATAACATTTACTCCCTGAATAAAATAATTATTGGTGACTTTTTTTCTTAGTCAAGTTTTTGAATAACCTTTCTGCATTACGATTATCTTTTTCATTTATTTAATACCAGAAATCATCTCACTGAAATTATTATATAGTCAGTTTGTCAAATACCACTGATTTTATATGACTATTTCCTCAAATTCTGATTTCCTTTTAAATGTTAGAGAGTATTTTGAACCTAACATTATTACAAAAAGCAATTTGAGGTCTTTATTTCAGGGAGTGAAATGTGACATTTTAAAAATGAGATCACATTTATTTATATACAAAAAGTATTTGACCATCAATTATATAAGGCCATTTTTACTAATAAACTATTATTTTAGAGATTGTATTAATCATGCTGTAAAGGGATTACTCATTTTAAAAAGTGGCTAACTTATGTGCATGCATTGAATGTAATCTACATTCATTGGATAAAGTGTACATTCATCTAGCAGACATTTATTGAGCATCTAAGATGAGTTAGGTTCAGTGTTTTCACTGGGAATATGGAGGAATTCTGACCTGAAGCAGTTTATAGTCTCGTAGGGGTAGGTGGTAGCCTGGCAAAGCAGAAATTGCAATACAGTGAGATTGAAGCAAGGTGCATTGGGAGTACATCGTACCAGTATTAATGCAGCCTGAGGAGGAAGGTAACTCCTTTCCAGAGGAGCTGACTCTGAGAAGGGGATTACAGACACAGAGAATGGGTAAATGTTCAGAATTGTTGGCTTACAGTGTGTATGAATTAGAATGGTAGGTGGGGAGGTAAAGGTAGCAGAGATAAGCTATAGGGTTAATATTTATCTTGTAAACAAGGAGAAACTATAGAGTGAATGATCTAATCACATTTTCATTTTAATACTGTCATTCCGAAAACATCCTATGAGATGGAATGGAGAAGGAAGTGATGACTCAGAGTGTGAAGAGTGAAGAGTTCTTAGTATTTGTTATTGGTTAATTCTCTTTTGATTTCAGGGGTCAAAAATCTAATGTAACTTGGGCTAACAAAAAAGAAGTTAATAAAAGAATTTATTGGTTCAGAAAATTGAAAATTTCCATGTCAGATCTAGCTGACCTCAGGACTGGCCTTTGCAGTCCATCTGTGGTATCTGTGTTGTGTTACAGAGTTGGGTTCATTGCAGGTTATGACTTCTGAGTTCACACATACCTAAATGTTTTTCTTTAAAAAAAACAAAAACCCTCCAAAATGAATCAATATAGTGAACTAATTATTAATGTCTGTGTGATTTGTGGGCTATTTTTATTGGTGTTTGTGAATTCTTTATTCTCCTAATTGAATATTCTTCATTCTATACATGAGTCTAAGCTGCTTCTGGGAGAATATTATAAATTTTTTGGGAAAAATTCTATATCCTGACTTTTCTTTAAAGTTCATAAAAATAATAATTGTGTTGAAGAATCATATGTAAATTCTTGTTACTTTTCTACACTTAAAATTGTGGAGAAAATACAGAAATACTAAATATTTATTAATCTCGTACACATTTATTAAACATTTCTTTTAAATTATGAGTGATACTAAGTCTCTATGTATGAAAGTAATTTTGTTTAATAGGGCTTTTATACTTGAGAACTCCTTTCCTGTTTTCCAGTTTGAATTGTCTTAAGATTCAAATTGACTTCCTAGATAGTGCACTGAAATTTGGCAGTGATTTTTATAGAAAAAAATTATTATACTTGACAGTTGTATCATATGATATTCCTTGAGAAAATCTCAGAAGAGTGTTTCAGTTATATTCGAATTGCCTACACTTATAGAGCTTTTTTATGAAGATTATAATACATATTTATTCATAGTTCTCTGACTTTATGTTACTTCAGTACTCAGTCATCATTTATTCATTCACTTTCAGTCAAAAAATATTTACTAAGCCCCTAACATATGTGTTGCTCTTGGTAGATAAAATAGTCATGAATATTTTATCTCATGGGATTTACATTGTGAAAGAGTAAACAAATAAACACACTAAGTTGACAACTGGTATGAGAGGGAAAAAAAACCAGGCAGCAACCTACTTTAGAATGAGCAAGCAGGGAGGACCTCATTGGAGAAGTAACATTAAGCTGAGATCCGGTGCGTGATTAGGAATTATTTTTTCTTGTTAAGATTTGGGAGAAAGTCTAGGTAAATACCTTTAGTGGGGATAGAGCTTGCCTTTTTGGGAAAATCAAAGAAGACCTGTGGCTGTTAAGAGTGAAGGCTACAGTTGTGCAAGATGGGGTTTTGATATTATGATTTTCATTTCATAAAAAGTATTAAGTTTGTTAAGCACTAATGCATTAATTGTAGTAGCAGCAAATAGATGATGGTGTAAAATATCATAATAATTTACCTCCTGCATTTGAGAAATGGAGACAGATCCATGTTTCACTTTGTTGTCAGTTGTTAAGTACTTGCAAAGGCAGATAGATTAAGTAATCTGATTGCTGATAGGACATCTGAAAATTTATTGGTTTCAGTATTATAAAAGCTTTCTTTTTATAATGTGTGTGTGTTTATATGTACATACACACACACACACACACACAGCCACTACTTATTTACCTACATCATAGGGCTTCTGTACATTTTGTTGCCTTTGTCAGATGTCACTCCCTTCCCATTAATTTGCACCCATTCATTAGTTATCAATTCCAGCATTTCTTCTTCAAAGAAGTTTTTCATCATCCACCTTCCTCAGTAACCCTAAGCCTAAGACATGTACCTTTGTTACAAATATTCCCATATCTGTGCTTCCTTTCTTTAGATCGTATCTCAGTTTGTAATTGCACACTCATTAGTGTTTGATTACTGTTTCTTGCTCTCATACACTCTCAGTAAACTGAAAGCTCCATGAGAGCAGCTTTCAGTTTAAAATCTGCATAGCTTGGCACTGAGCCTGGCACCTGTATGGTAGTCAATAAATATTTGGTGGAAAAATATTTGGTGGAATGAATAAATAAATGTATACCACCACCTAAGCCTAAAGTTTTCTATCAGACAAAGCTGACATTTTCCCATGTTTATTTTCTTTCAGGATAAACTATGGGATTTGATTATTTAAAGTTTTTTTTAAATTACACAGAAAACACTTTTATGAACATAGTAACTGTCTTAAAATTAGGAGTAAACTAAGTATTTCATCTTGTTGCACTTCTTTCTGCATTTCTTCCCTTTTGAATCTCTTTATTCCTCAAATTCCTGTGTGATCTAAAGTATGGAAGACCTTGCGAATGTTTGAATTGGTATCAGACCTCAGTAAATACTTGTGAAGTGAAGAAATGAATTATTTACAAGACAAGAAGCTGTTCTTCACATTAATTAAATTGGCTGTAAGAATGATCCAGCAATGAAGAATGCTGAGCACTAACTTCCCCATTTTCATGATTAAAACAAATGCCCTAGGCACACATTTCTTTTTCTATGCCATCATAACAAATAAAGACCCTGTCACCCCAGCAACTCATTATTGTTTGTTTTCTATTTGGTGAAATCCAAAGAGATCTTCTGTGGTTATAGTTGGGAATTTATTAAAGCTTGCAAATCCCTGTTGTTCCATAAAGCTGAAAATAAACCATATGCTAGCCCATACCACACTGTCCAGGGTCTTTTTTGGAATTACATTTAAGAGCTGAGAAAATGTAACACAGAGATTTTTACCAAAGCTTACATAATCTTCCGTTCTTTACACTTGGGCTTTTTTCTGAGCATTTCTCCAATGTAACATTCCCACATATTTGGGCAGAGTTTAGAATCATTTTCCAACTAAGTGAAAAAATGATTCTAATTGAACTTTATCAAACGTTTGCCTCTGAAATGGAAAAGTCTGGTGTGTACTAATGATATGAATTATTTTAATATATACGATAATTCCTTTTCTCTTTTAGTCAAATGTCCTGGAAATTCTTCACTAAATCTAATTTTATCCATTGTTGAGGTTTCTCCCAATGGTAAGTTAAGCACTTAAACCACACAATCAACCCTAGAAAGATGGAAGGAGACGGTGGGAATGTGAGTAGGGTGAGTTGGTGTGGCAACCTTTGGAACCACTTTAGCACATTCCACAGTAATTTTCCTATCAGAAACCAGGGATGATTTCAACCATAAGGAAAAGCAATTACCTTGATCACCTGATTGTGGTTTGCATACCTGAAACTGATAAAATCATTTCACATACTTTTATCATGTATCATGATACAGATTGTATCAATGGATACATACGTATCACTTACTATCCTAAGTTTCTGTTTCATGGTCAGGATACATTAAATACTCTTGGTATTTCCTTTCAAAGGGAAATTGAGGGTTATTAAATCAGTAGTTTTAAAAAAGTATTATAAAAATATCAAGAATTAATTTGTGTTTCTATTTGATTATATCTGTCATCAGTGTGGAAAGAAGTTACTTTGTAATAAAGGCAACCGCGTAGAACTGAATGTTTTGTAAACTGTTAGTGTGTTGGTAAATTGCTGGTATGTAAAATCAGGGTTGAGTATGACATTAATAGTAAGTGGTTAAAAAAACTAGCAATTCTGAGGTTTCGGGCTGATACACACACACACACACACACACACACATTGCTAGTGTTTATTGAATTACCTCTTCGCACCATGTTTAACTGTACTTCTTGGTCATTTTTGAAAGGTATAAATTATTTTACCTTTGTTTTTACATATATCCACTAATTTTTTTTATAACATTGTAAAATACCTTTCACCTAAGATGGTGGAGACTCATTGTTAACTCCAAGAAGATGGATAGCCATATAGGATATGCTATATTTAAATGTAGTTCTTCTGCAAATAACTATAGAATATTTATGCATTTTTGACAAAGTTTCAGAGGCATAAATGCTGCCATTGCCCAATAGAGGAAATTTCATACAAAACTCACCAAACTTTATGTATGGTCAGTTTCTGGGAATGGATACTTCTGCAGACTAGTTCCCCAGTCTTCTTGCACTTCTAACACACACCTGAGAGATGGGACCTGTGGGTCTGTACTGGTCTTGGCCATCTGGTCTCAAGGACCATCAGGAAGCTATCTTGGTTCTTGTGCTTAGAACTCAGTGTTTCCTGGCTTTTGGGAGGTATTTCCAGATTTGACACCTTTGATTTTTTTTAATAAAAGTTTTTCTTTTTGAGTCTCATTTTTTTTTTAATGAGAACCTATTCATCTCCTAATACAAATTGATAGAAATAGACTTGACTTTATCAAGTTAAGTACTTGAGCCAGACACATGTTGTATTCCAGCCTGTGTTCCAAGTGCTCCTGTCCCCACCTTGACAGCCTTTCAGGTTTGTGGCTTTTATTTATATGCTATTGTCTTGTGGTTAGTACCTTTTCTTGAATATAGAGGAGTAGAATTATTTTGTGTTTCAGAAATGTTTGTTTTAAACATGAACATAAACATATTTCAACAGCAGATAATCTCTTAATGAGGGAATTCTTGGTTGGCCCATCTGAAGTCAATCCTGACATTATTTCTGATAGATTTCTGTGGCCTATGGCTAGGTTTCAGTGGAATCGGTTCTGAAATCACTACATGCTGTCGAAATCAAAACTTGTCATATTAGGTTCTGTAACGAATACAACTAATGAGACAACAGATTAATAGTAGAAGTGGTTTTTGAAATATCATTCCAAGGTATTGATTTACTCAAAATGTTATAAATACCACTCTGGATTAACTTTAAAATGGGTTACTATGTGATATATATATTTTTTGTAGATGCCAGAATTCTGTTTCTAGGAATTCTTTATTGATAAAATGTTAAATGTTGAAAGATAGTACATTTGACCAACATACTTTTGACAAACATTCTGAGCATTAGATGTTTATTGTGTGGTTGCCATATTAGGAGTGGTTTATTTCTGGCTTATGCAGAGTATGGGAGCAGCTTTATTAAGTGTTTCTACTCAGTTTTTGTCTTTATAGGCTCTGAATTTTGTAGACACATATATTTCTTGGGATTCCTTTTCAACATTGTCCTTTGGGACTGGCAAAGGCAGTTTTAGATAGATCTGGTTTCATATGGAACTGCTTTCTGTGACTAGTGTTTCCTCTTGGGTGCTGTAAAAATAACTAATCCTTATAGTCGAAGCTTAAAAGAAAACAGGGAGATATCCTATAATATATTCTACTTCCATCTTTCCTTATTGATTTCTGGGAACATGTATTGATTGGAAGAAGAAATTTGGGAATCTCTTAAAGTAATACTTTGGGTAGCAAATGAAATATAGAAAATGGAGAAGGAGAGAAAAAAGTAATGGTAATGGAAGAATGCAGAATAGTGTGAGAAATGTGTGTGGGTGTAAATGGAGCACGGTATGGCTGTTTGCAAGGTGAAACCAGGTGGTGGTGTGTGGTGGGTGCAGCATTCTGTGCAACCAGTGCCAGAGAATGATATCTGGAACCATTGAAAGCCCCTTACGCAGCTTCAACCCACCCCTTCTTATTCACCTGAGCAATTTATTTGTTTTCATTCTTTCTCTTATCCGTTGCCTTCTTTCTTTATCTTGTTTCCTCCTATTTCATCAGGGATATGAATCCACCAATCACTTCCCCGTTTTACTGGCATTTCCAATCTTGTCTTCTCCACTGATTATTATCTTGACCAATAAATTTGCTCATGTATTTTCTATGTAGCTCTCTCCATTCAGTCCCTTCGTATTATTGCTATATTACTTCCATTTCCTTCTAGTCAGTTTACCAAAAAGCATGTTACAATTATTGTAGACTCAAAGATACTGTACCTGATAATGCCCTTTTTGGGGAAATGAATCAAAGATCATAATCAACACTTTGTTTTTGTTGTTATTGTTGCCAGAGTTAAAATTTATTTCTTATTTCACTTCACAATTAGCTATAATTATGTTGCTATAAAGAGAAATTTTACATTGCCTCTCCCATTACTGTGGTAGTTGAATTGATCATCATTTAGCAGAAAATCAAAGAGCGCAATGATCAAGCAGTAGAATGACCTGTTGCTAGCTCTCAGAGGTTTAATTCCCCAGAAGCAGACATTGAGATGAGGATTTGTTTGCAAGTAATTTATTAAGAAAGTGAGAAACAGCCAGGCATGGTGGCTCACACCTATAATCCTGGTACTTTGGGAGGCTGAGGCAGGAGGATCGCTTGAGCCAGAAGTTCAAGACCAGCCTGGGCAACATAGTGAGACCTTGTCTGTAAAATAAAAAAATAAAATAGTAAAATAAAATGTAGCTGGGCATGGTGGCACATGGCTGTAGTCTAAGCTACCGAGGAGGCTGAGAAAGGAGGATTGGTTGAATCTGGGAGGTCGAGACTGCAGTGAGCCGTGATTGTGCCATACTTCAGCCTCGGTAACAGAGCAAGACCCTGTCTCAGAAAACAAAACAAAACAAAAAAAGGAGTAATCAATTAGGGAGTGACAGAATGGGAAAAAAAGGGAATGGGGAAGAAGAGGTATGATTTTAGGCAAAGTCTTTTCAAGGATAGCTTTAGTCTAAACCTTCATGAGAGCTCTGGAGTATGAATTATTTGTCTGTTCAAACCCAAATTAAATGAGGTGGATGTTCATACTTCCATCCCTACCAGCCACTGCCTAAGGATGATAAAGGGGTACAGGAGGGGAGATGCTTATCCCCAGTTAGGGGGATATATAAAGTGACTATAGTAGCCTGAGGGCATAAGAACACTTAACAAGTCTTATCTTTTGGAAGCAAAATCACACTGAAACAACATGCGAGGGGGGAGGAGCCAAGATGGCCGAATAGGAACAGCTCAGGTCTACAGCTCCCAGCGTGACCGCCGCAGAAGACGGGTGATTTCTGCATTTCCATCTGAGGTACCGGGTTCATCTCACTAGGGAGTGCCAGACAGTGGGCGCAGGCCAGTGGGTGCGCGCACGGTGCGCGAGCCGAAGCAGGGCGAGGCATTGCCTCACCTGGGAAGCGCAAGGGGTCAGGGGGTTCCCTTTCCGAGTCAAAGAAAGGGGTGACGGACGCACCTGGAAAATCGGGTCACTCCCACCTGATTATTGCGCTTTTCAGACCGGCTTAAAAAACGGCGCACCACGAGACTATATCCCACACCTGGCTCGGAGGGTCCTACGCCCACGGAGTCCCGCTGATTGCTAGCACAGCAGTCTGAGATCAAACTGCAAGGCGGCAGCGAGGCTGGGGGAGGGGCGCCCGCCATTGCCCAGGCTTGCTTAGGTAAACAAAGCAGCCAGGAAGCTCCAACTGGGTGGAGCCCACCACAGCTCAAGGAGGCCTGCCTGCCTCTGTAGGCTCCACCTCTGGGGGCAGGGCACAGACAAACAAAAAGACAGCAGTAACCTCTGCAGACTTAAATGTCCCTGTCTGACAGCTTTGAAGGGAGCAGTGGTTCTCCCAGCACGCAGCTGAAGACCTGAGAACCGGCAGACTGCCTCTTCAAGTGGGTCCCTGACCCCTAACCCCCAGCAGCCTAACTGGGAGGCACCCCCCAGCAGGGGCACACTGACACCTCACACGGCAGGGTATTCCAACAGACCTGCAGCTGAGGGTCCTGTCTGTTAGAAGGAAAACTAACAAACAAAAAGGACATCCACACCAAAACCCCATCTGTACATCACCATCATCAAACACAAAAAGTAGATAAAACCACAAAGATGGGGAAAAAACAGAACAGAAAAACTGGAAGCTCTAAAAATCAGAGCGCCTCTCCTCCTCCAAAGGAATGCAGTTCCTCACCAGCAACAGAACAAAGCTGGATGGAGAATGACTTTGACGAGCTGAGAGAAGAAGGCTTCAGACGATCAAATTACTCTGAGCTACGGGAGGACATTCAAACCAAAGGCAAAGAAGTTGAAAACTTTGAAAAAAATTTAGAAGAATGTATAACTAGAATAACCAATACAGAGAAGTGCTTAAAGGAGCTGATGGAGCTGAAAACCAAGGCTCGAGAGCTACGTGAAGAATGCAGAAGCCTCAGGAGCCGATGCGATCAACTGGAAGAAAGGGTGTCAGCGATGGAAGATGAAATGAATGAAATGAAGCGAGAAGGGACGTTTAGAGAAAAAAGAATAAAAAGAAATGAGCAAAGCCTCCAAGAAATATGGGACTATATGAAAAGACCAAATCTACGTCTGATTGGTGTACCTGAAAGTGATGGGGAGAATGGAACCAAGTTGGAAAACACTCTGCAGGATATTATCCAGGAGAACTTCCCCAATCTAGCAAGGCAGGCCAACGTTCAGATTCAGGAAATACAGAGAATGCCACAAAGATACTCCTCGAGAAGAGCAACTCCAAGACACATAATTGTCAGATTCACCAAAGTTGAAATGAAGGAAAAAATGTTAAGGGCAGCCAGAGAGAAAGGTCTGGTTACCCTCAAAGGGAAGCCCATCAGACTAACAGTGGATCTCTCGGCAGAAACCCTACAAGCCAGAAGAGAGTGGGGGCCAATATTCAATATTCTTAAAGAAAAGAATTTTCAACCCAGAATTTCATATCCAGCCAAGCTAAGCTTCATAAGTGAAGGAGAAATAAAATACTTTACAGACAAGCAAATGCTGAGAGATTTTGTCACCACCAGACCTGCCCTAAAAGAGCTCCTGAAGGAAGTGCTAAACATGGAAAGGAACAACCAGTACCAGCCGCTGCAAAATCATGCCAAAATGTAAAGACCATCGAGACTAGGAAGAAACTGCATCAACTAACGAGCAAAATCACCAGCTAACATCATAATGACAGGATCAAATTCACACATAACAATATTAACTTTAAATCTAAATGGACTAAATGCTCCAATTAAAAGACACAGACTGGCAAATTGGATAAAGAGTCAAGACCCATCAGTGTGCTGTATTCAGGAAACCCATCTCACGTGCAGAGACACACATAGGCTAAAAATAAAAGGATGGAGGAAGATCTACCAAGCAAATGGAAAACAAAAAAAGGCAGGGGTTGCAATCCTAGTCTCTGATAAAACAGACTTTAAACCAACAAAGATCAAAAGAGACAAAGAAGGCCATTACATAATGGTAAAGGGATCAATTCAACAAGAACAGCTAACTATCCTAAATATATATGCACCCAATACAGGAGCACCCAGATTCATAAAGCAAGTCCTGAGTGACCTACAAAGAGACTTAGACTCCCACACAATAATAATGGGAGACTTTAACACCCCACTGTCAACATGAGACAGATCAACGAGACAGAAAGTCAACAAGGATACCCAGGAATTGAACTCAGCTCTGCACCAAGCAGACCTAATAGACATCTACAAAACTCTCCACCCCAAATCAACAGAATATACATTTTTTTCAGCACCACACCACACCTATTCCAAAATTGACCACATAGTTGGAAGTAAAGCTCTCCTCAGCAAATGTAAAAGAACAGAAATTATAACAAACTATCTCTCAGACCACAGTGCAATCAAACTAGAACTCAGGATTAAGAAACTCACTCAAAACCGCTCAACTACATGGAAACTGAACAACCTGCTCCTGAATGACTACTGGGTACATAATGAAATGAAGGCAGAAATAAAGATGTTCTTTGAAACCAACGAGAACAAAGACACAACATACCAGAATCTCTGGGACACATTCAAAGCAGTGTGTAGAGGGAAATTTATAGCACTAAATGCCCACAAGAGAAAGCAGGAAAGATCCAAAATTGACACCCTAACATCACAATTAAAAGAACTAGAAAAGCAAGAGCAAACACATTCAAAAGCTAGCAGAAGGCAAGAAATAACTAAAATCAGAGCAGAACTGAAGGAAATAGAGACACAAAAAACCCTTCAAAAAATCAATGAATCCAGGAGCTGGTTTTTTGAAAGGATCAACAAAATCGATAGACCGCTAGCAAGACTAATAAAGAAAAAAAGAGAGAAGAATCAAATAGACACAATAAAAAATGATAAAGGGGATATCACCACCGATCCCACAGAAATACAAACTACCATCAGAGAATACTACAAACACCTCTACGCAAATAAACTAGAAAATCTAGAAGAAATGGATAAATTCCTGGACACATACACTCTCCCAAGACTGAACCAGGAAGAAGTTGAATCTCTTAATAGACCAATAACAGGAGCTGAAATTATGGCAATAATCAATAGTTTACCAACCAAAAAGAGTCCAGGACCAGATGGATTCACAGCCGAATTCTACCAGAGGTACAAGGAGGAACTGGTACCATTCCTTCTGAAACTATTCCAATCAATAGAAAAAGAGGGAATCCTCCCTAACTCATTTTATGAGGCCAGCATCATCCTGATACCAAAGCCGGGCAGAGACACAACAAAAAAAGAGAATTTTAGTCCAATATCCTTGATGAACATTGATGCAAAAATCCTCAATAAAATACTGGCAAACCGAATCCAGCAGCACATCAAAAAGCTTATCCACCATGATCAAGTGGGCTTCATCCCTGGGATGCAAGGCTGGTTCAATATACGCAAATCAATAAATGTAATCCAGCATATAAACAGAGCCAAAGACAGAAACCACATGATTATCTCAATAGATGCAGAAAAAGCCTTTGACAAAATTCAACAACCCTTCATGCTAAAAACTCTCAATAAGTTAGGTATTGATGGGACTTATTTCAAAATAATAAGAGCTATCTATGACAAACCCACAGCCAATATCATACTGAATGGGCAAAAACTGGAAGCATTCCCTTTGAAAACTGGCATAAAACAGAGATGCCCTCTCTCACCACTCCTATTCAACATAGTGTTGGAAGTTCTGGCCAGGGCAATTAGGCAGGAGAAGGAAATAAAGGGTATTCAGTTAGGAAAAGAGGAAGTCAAATTGTCCCTGTTTGCAGATGACATGATTGTATATCTAGAAAACCCCATGGTCTCAGCCCAAAATCTCCTTAAGCTGATAAGGAACTTCAGCAAAGTCTCAGGATACAAAATCAATGTACAAAAATCACAAGTATTCTTATACACCAACAACAGACAAACAGAGAGCCAAATCATGAGTGAACTCCCATTCACAATTGCTTCAAAGAGAATAAAATACCTAGGAATCCAACTTACAAAGGATGTGAAGGACCTCTTCAAGGAGAACTATAAACCACTGCTCAAGGAAATAAAAGAGGATACAAACAAATGGAAGAACATTCCATGCTCATGGGTAGGAAGAATCAAAATCGTGAAAATGGCCATACTGCCCAAGGTAATTTACAGATTCAATGCCATCCCCATCAAGCTACCAATGACTTTCTTCACAGAATTGGAAAAAACTACTTTAAAGTTCATATGGAACCAAAAAAGAGCCCGCATTGCCAAGTTAATCCTAAGCCAAAAGAACAAAGCTGGAGGCATCACACTACCTGACTTCAAACTATACTGCAAGGCTACAGTAACCAAAACAGCATGGTACTGGTACCAAAACAGAGATATAGATCAATGGAACAGAACAGAGCCCTCAGAAATAATGCCGCATACCTACAACTGTCTGATCTTTGACAAACCTGAGAAAAACAAGCAATGGGGAAAGGATTCCCTATTTAATAAATGGTGCTGGGAAAACTGGCTAGCCATATGTAGAAAGCTGAAACTGGATCCCTTCCTTACACCTTATACAAAAATCAATTCAAGATGGATTAAAGATTTAAACGTTAGACCTAGAACCATAAAAACCCTAGAAGAAAACCTAGGCATTACCATTCAGGACATAGGCATGGGCAAGGACTTCATGTCCAAAACACCAAAAGCAATGGCAACAAAAGCCAAAATTGACAAATGGGATCTAATTAAACTAAAGAGCTTCTGCACAGCAAAAGAAACTACCATCAGAGTGAACAGGCAACCTACAAAATGGGAGAAAATTTTCGCAACCTACTCATCTGACAAAGGGCTAATATCCAGAATCTACAATGAACTCAAACAAATTTACAAGAAAAAAACAAACAACCCCATCAAAAAGTGGGCAAAGGACATGAACAGACACTTCTCAAAAGAAGACATTTATGCAGCCAAAAAACACATGAAAAAATGCTCATCATCACTGGCCATCAGAGAAATGCAAATCAAAACCACTATGAGATACCATCTCACACCAGTTAGAATGGCAATCATTAAAAAGTCAGGAAACAACAGGTGCTGGAGAGGATGTGGAGAAATAGGAACACTTTTACACTGTTGGTGGGACTGTAAACTAGTTCAACCATTGTGGAAGTCAGTGTGGCGATTCCTCAGGGATCTAGAACTAGAAATACCATTTGACCCAGCCATCCCATTACTGGGTATATACCCAAATGACTATAAATCATGCTGCTATAAAGACACATGCACACGTATGTTTATTGTGGCACTATTCACAATAGCAAAGACTTGGAACCAACCCAAATGTCCAACAATGATAGACTGGATTAAGAAAATGTGGCACATATACACCATGGAATACTATGCAGCCATAAAAAATGATGAGTTCATGTCCTTTGTAGGGACATGGATGAAATTGGAAATCATCATTCTCAGTAAACTATCGCAAGAACAAAAAACTAAACACCGCATGTTCTCACTCATAGGTGGGAATTGAACAATGAGATCACATGGACACAGGAAGGGGAATATCACACTCTGGGGACTGTGGTGGGGTGGGGGGAGAGGGGAGGGATAGCATTGGGAGATATACCTAATGCTAGATGACGAGTTAGTGGGTGCAGCGCACCAGCATGGCACATGTATACATATGTAACTAACCTGCACAATGTGCACATGTACCCTAAAACTTAAAGTATAAAAAAAAAAAAAAACAGCATGCGAGTCACAATATGTATTGTAATGTGCACAAGTCTTCTTAAGGAACCATGTGATGGAATTGGATAATTTACTTTGCACTCCATCACTCCACTTAACCACCCATTCTTCTTTTTTTTTTTTTGCTCTATCTCACCATTTTGACTGGAAAAGAGATGAGTAGTTTATAGCACTTTTGATGGATAATTGTGACATTCTTCTTTGATATTATATTGATATTATACCACAACTCAACAAGTAGTACTTTCCTATAGACTATTTACAGTGTGGAATCTGATGCCATATCAATGAACTTTTTGTATTTTCTCACTCCAAAATCCATTGATTTATTTTGCACCTTGAATAAATCTTTTACCCATGCATGTATTGGTCATTTGGAAAATATAGATTCATTGGGTTATATATCTTCCAAATGTTTATGCATTTTATTATACAGCATAAACAAATCCCATTTATTAATATTACTACTGCTGCATCGGAAAAGTCATGATATTAGTAAGCTCTTACAGTGGCAATATAAGACTTTCTTATAACTGTCACAGTGACAGATGTAAGTTTTTCAAACTTCTACTTTTTGCTTGAAAGCTTTAATGTTATCATTGGTAATGAATACTGTCAGTTGTTTTCCTTGAAGTGACAGATTAACTTTGTCCATTTTTGTGAAAATGTCTGCCAAAAATCCAAGTCTAAATAATAATAGCTTATCTGTCAGTTGTCCCTTTAAATAAAAAGTGTTTGGTGGAAAAAAGTGGCTAGTTCAGCTTTCAACTGAAACAACCAGGAGTGCTGTTCCTTAAACAACCATTGTACTCTAGTGTGCAGTGAGTGCTTTATGTGTATTTGCCATTTCACCACACAGAATAATAAAACACATTTAATTTGAGATATAATGGAACTAAGATTTTTACTCCTTCATCGAAGACATTCTTAAATAAAACAGTCTTTGCTTGCTTTAATGACAGTGCATGGCAGTGAAGAGTACAATGACTCAGTAAAGTTTGGTGCCAAGGCTTTGATTTATGCTAAGCTACTAGCAGTTCTCCCACCAGTGCTTTCATATCATCTGTGAAAATATTAACATATCAAAAAGGGTAAATAACATCTTAATATCATTATGAAAATAATTTTGCCCTCATGAACTTCTGAAAGGTTCTCATGGATCTCAGGAGTCCATTGAGTTCACTTTAAGAGCCACTGCTTTAAAGAAAGCAGCAACACACAGTATTCTGCATCTTGTCACCCTCTGTCACCAAGTATCTACCTTAGTCTTTGCACACAAATTGCAATCATCATTTAGTTTACTACTTGAGTAATTTTGGAAGATGGTATTTAAAACCCCTTTCTTCAACTTCCTTAGATACTTCTACTTTTAACAGGGTTCCTCTCTAAAATGTCATTAGCAGGTGTTTATATTTTCATGGAAATTTTCCTGTGACAGACTCACACATGTACAAACCATCATTTGCTGAGGCCATTAAGTTAATTTTCCTTAATCTATTTGTTTCAAAGAATTTTAGTATATTCATTTTACCAGTATACTCTTTAGTTCTGAAAGGGTCAGAATAATGGCATTCCCACTTGTGGTTCTGAAATGCTTTTCAGTTCACAAAGCACTTCCTCATGCATCATCTCTTTTGGCCATCACACCAGTCCTGTGAGATTTGCAGGGCAGTGTCATTATCTCCACGAGTAAACCCAGGTTGAGAGAGGGGGAAGTGGGTTGCCTAAGGTCTAAGGCCACACAGTGAGTGGCAGAACAGAATTGAGATGCTCTGTTTTCTATATTCAGTTTCCTCTTGTGTATAGTGTTCTTTCTTTTCTTGTAACAATTTAAAAGGCATTCCATATTTTTTCCCTAGTCTATGTAGCTGGTTTCTCTTATCATTTCATATCATAAGATGCCTGCACAGGCTGTTGACTTAGATAAAAATATTGTGTAACTGAAGAAATGGAAGCTACACATAGGAGCTATGGTCTCAGCGAAGGCCTGATACTGCTCACAATTCTGTTGTAACCATGAAGGTTACTTTCTTTTAAACTTAATAAATATCAGCCAACCCAGGTATGAAATTTTCAGCTGCAAGAAGAACTGCAGGAAACAGTTAAATATACCCTATAGCCAATATAAGGCAAAACAATACAGAGAATGGAGATTTGCTGGGTAATTAAGCATGTTACAAAGTAGACTGACTAATCTATAATCATATGCTAGGATTAGTAATACAAAAGGCTGACATACGTGGTGTGAATTAATGAAAAAGGGTTTTGAAGAGTTTACAATAGCAAAGATGGTTGCATATTATAACAATTAATTAAACATTATTTTATTTCTTTGTGGTATTCCTTTCTGGCCAAGAGGATTGAACAGAGCTTCCTAGAGTTCACTGTGCTTAATTAGACTTTAAAAAATAATTTTTCTTAATTTGTTAGAAAATATTTTTAAAACACTGCAAATGATAGAGAATAATAACATATATCCATGTTTGCAGCATCCAGTTTTATCGTATTTTAACATTTTTCTAGCTCTGCCTTTCTTAAAGAAAAAATATTACAAAAATAATTAAAACTTACTGTATACCTTGTCGTGAGGCTGTGTCCATCACTACCAAGAGTTAATTATCATTCTGAATTTACTGGTCATTTTTCCATAATGCATATTTTTATATTTTGATACATATATTTGTATTGATAAATATATGTAGTGTTTTTCATGTTTTAATAGTGTATAAAATTTGGTATCATTCTATGTCGTTTTGCAACAGTTTTTTTCTTCAGTGTTGCTTTTGAGATCATTCATATTTATATATGTAACTCTGATGTAGGTATACAATGTGTAGTATTTTTTAGTGAGTATGCCATAATTCATGTATCTGTTGTACTATTGATGGCTGTGTAGGTTCTTTTCAATTCTTGCTATATGTACTGATATCAGGACATTGTTATGTATACTTCCCTATCCACATGGACAACAGATTTTTTAGGGCATATAACTAGAAGTGGAATTGCCAGGTCTTTGGTATACATTTCTTTAATTTACTAAATATTGTCAGCTTATTTTCAAAAGTAGTTTTGCTATTTTACACACTTATACATTCCTTACTCACTTACATTCTTATATAAGAATGTTTCATTTTCAGCTCACCTCATAAAACTTGGTATTGTTCGATTGTAAATTTTAATATATCCAAATATCATCTCCTTGAAGTTTTATTGCACATCTCCCTGATTACTACTGAGGCTGAACATCTTTTCATATGCATATTGACTATTTTCCCTCTGTGAAATGTTTGTTTCTATCCTACTTTCATTTTTCTTTTTGGTCGTTAAGCTTTAAAAAAAATACTGTTGATGTGTAGGTGTCCTTTTATATTCTGGATAATAATTATCTGTTTGTCATAAGTCTTGAAAATATCTGGTCTGTGGCTTATCTTAATTTTGCTCATGTGTTTTTTTTTTGTACAAAAATTTTAATTTCTATGTGGCAGAGTTTTTTTGTTTTGTTAGGCGTAGGTATTTTTCTTGTTTAGGAATTTTCTTACTCTTGTGTTATAAAGATATATTTTTCTATATTTTACTTTTCACATTAGGTCTAATCAATCAGGAATTGAGGTAGGATTACAGATCAGGAATTAGAGGCGGCATTATACCTCTAATATATCTACATATCTTGCTTTTCACAGTTAGGTCTTACCTGTCAGAAATTGAGGTGGCATTATAATCAGGAATTAGTGGTGGCATTATACATTGGTGGGGGAAGACAAGAAAAAAGTAAATCCCCATTTACTTTGTAATTAGTCTTGGGTAGGGATTTACTTTTCCCCCATCATCCCGCTGCTGACTGTGATGCCATCTCTTTGATATTTCATGTCCATGCTGGCATGGATCTGTTTCTCTGCTCTTTGTTCTCTCGTTTTAGTCTAGCTGCGTGTCTTTGGCCTAATGCTATGCTATTCTAATAATGATAGTTTCAGTATCTGGCAGGAGACGTTTTTCTACCTTGTACTATCTTTTCATAATTATCATTGTTATTCTTGGCTCTTTGGCCTTATATATGAATTTCAAGATTACACTATCAACTTCTATGAAAAACTCTATGGAATGACTTCAAATTGATCTATTAATTGCCACAAATTTGCTGTATTTATATTTTTTTCCCCACATGTGAACATGGAATTACTTTTCATTACATAGAGCTAAGGTTTTATAATTTTCCCCGTAATGTGATTATACACATTTTCCCCTGTGTACCATATGTTTTTATTGTTGCTAGTGTGTATAGGCTCACGTTATCTCTCTCTCTCTTGCTCTCTCTCTCTCTGTTTCAGTATTGAAATGCTTGTTACTTGTATATAGGAAGTCTGTAGTTTTTGTTTGCTAGTCTTAAAACAAGCTACTTTTGAAATCTTCTAATAATTTGCTACAGAATCCATTAAAATTTTCTATTTTGGCAGTCATAACGTACAGATATGGGTAATGCTTTCTAATACATATTTTTAAAGTTTTTCAAATAGTCTTGTGGTATTGACTATTATCTCTAGAGCAGTATGAGAGAAGTAGCGGAATAGATATATATCTTTTTGTTTTTATGTTAATGGTAATGTTACTAAAATTTTAGTTTGTGATATATGCTGTAAGCTCTTAAGAGATACTCTACATTACTCTGTATTTGGGTAGAGATGTTTCCTTTACTCCTTGTTTGTGAAGGTGTGGTGGTTGATTTTATGTGTCAACTTGACTAGGCAACAGGATGCTCAGATATCTGGTTAAACATTATTTTAGGTTGTGTCTGTGAAGGTGTTTCTCGAAGAGATTAGCGTTTAAAATGGTGAACTCAGTAAGCAAATGGCCCTTTCCAATGTGGGTGGACATCATCCTATCTATTGAGGGCCTGAATTGAACAAAAAGGTGGAGGAAAGCTGAGTTCATTCTCTGCCTAACTGTTGAACTGTAGCACTCATCTCTTGCCCTCGGTTCCCCTGGTTCTCAGGCCTTCAGACTCATACTGGAATCTATACCATTGGCTCTCTGGTTCTCAGGTCTTCAGACTACATCACTGTCTTTCCTGAGGCTCCAGCTTTCAGATGGAAAATTATGGGACTTTACTTCCATGATCACATGAGCCTGTACCTTACAGTAAATATATGTGTATGTATATCTATCAGTCTCTGTCTGTCTTCTCTCTCTCTCCCTCTGTATCCATCCATCCATCCATCCATCCATCCATCCATCCATCATGTTTCTCTGGAGAAGCCTGAGTAATACAGAAAACTTTTTATCTCAAATGAATATTTAATTTAACAATTATTTTTCTTGCATTTAATATAATAAATTTTCTGATATTAAACCATCTTTGCAAATCTGCAATTAAATCTAGCTTTTATGCCTCCAAATCTTTTAAAGAAATTTATTTTACATATTCAGAAACACCATCTGATTTGTTTTAAAATCTGAACTTGCTTTATAGGATTTATTTTTTTGTCTGGTAACCAAACAATGTTTTATTCTTCATCTTTTGTATCTTATAATACCTATAAAATATTTTACTTTATAATACATGTAAAGGAATTATAAGTAGAAGCTCAGCTCTGACTTTGAAACTGATTTCATTTTTTTCCTTTGTGAGCCTATGCTGTTTTAATATGGTGGGAATAGGGTGTGTTAAGTGGTTTGTTCTTTAACACTACCTGGAAAAATGTAATATTAGGTTTCAAATGGCAAAAATTGCAATTACTTTTGCACTAACCTAGTAGATAAGTGACATAATTCTATAGTGGAGCTTGGAGAAATAGTGTGAGCATAAATTCGTAGTCTGAGAATTAGGTTCCAAATTTATTTTGTGAAATTTCTTTTTCCACTAGCTACTTATTGGCTTCTGATAAAAGAAGTTAAAATAATATTCCCGTTGCTTGAATCATTCTATCACTACTCTAAGATGACTTTCTTGCTTATGGATACCTTATTTACTTCCATTAATTTATTGAAAAAGCTTTTCAGATTAAACACAATAGAAACAGGTTAACAAAGGTAAAAAAACATGATTAATTTCTTGTTTTATAGACCAAAAAAATTAGTGGTACTGTTTAATTATTGCAGTTGAATTTGATTCAACCAAACAGTGATTTGAGATCATAGAATACTGACAGCTAAGGCAAAAAGACAGCCATATTAAATTAGATGTGATTTCATTATTTCATAAGATAATGCATCCTAAGAAATCATAATAAAATATGTAAGCAAAAATAGAGACTCACTTAATTTGAATAATATGTGAATTAATTTTATGATATCATTAGAGCTAATTTTTATGTTTAGCTACCCCTGTTTACTTAAAATTTATCCACTGGCAAATACAATAGCTCAAACCAATGCAGAAATATTAATACCTGCATTATTTGTTTAAAATTTAGGGTCCTAGGCCTTATTTCCAGAGATTCTGGTTTATTAGGTCTTGGGAACAGCCTGAACATCAGCATATTGATCATCACAGGTGGTTTTAGGATTACACTTTTAGAGATAGTGCCTCAAACAAAGAAAAAAAGTTATGACGTTACTGTATTTGGGTCATTATTCTAGATTTCAAAAAGAGGCTTTTAAAATTTTTTAGTAGTTTGGCATTTCAAAGTAGAGTAAGTTAGAAATTTCCATGTAAAAATAACTTGTGATGGTTAACAGCTAAACAGCTAAACCCAAATGGTATAACATACATCAATAGTTGATTTTGTTAGCCACGTAGTCTTTTTCTTTCTAGCTTAATACCTCTATTTCATGCCCTGTTTCACTCCTTCACAAGTTTTAGTGTCTCAACATAGATGACTTTTGATCTTGTATAGATATTCTAAGTTGTGGATGTATTTGTTATTTCATATTTTAAGCAGAACTCTGGGATTTTAAGAAAAATATTTATTATTTTGTATTAGAAGAGGCAGGCCCTCGATTTTCAAGATTTATTATACTTTTGTACTAACTGGCTGTAGTCAGGGGCTCAGATATCAGAACTGTTCATGGGGAAAGTAATTTCCACTGATGTCATTTCTAACCAAGTGAATGACATTGATGTACGTAGCCCTGGCCTATAACTGGTCAGCCTGAAATAATTAATCAGAAAAAACAACTATTTTAGTACCTGACTGAATTAAAACCTTATTGGTTATGAACTAGGTTAATTGGAGATCTCCCATCTCCAGACTTTCACAACTGTCGTTAGGTTAATGAAAATATTTTAGATCTAGCTGAGTGTATAGCCTTGGATATTTCTGTGATTTCTTTTAAGACCATATGGGGAACATTTTATTTACATTGCCTGGGGTTTATTGGTGCATTTCTCTTTAACATTGTAATGGGAAAAAAAAACTGATAAAACTTTTGAAAATATGGTGAAAGTTTCCACTTGTGTTTTATTAAATGTAGGCGATACAACATAATAGCATAGGTACACGCATTCTTTATTTGCAGCTCTTTCAGGAGGAAGACATTAATTTTCATAAGAAATGTGACATTTATAAGAATTGAAAAGTTTAAAAGGAAGTGCACAGAAATTGGTAAGACTTGTAAAACCTTGGTTTACCAGGTCTGGTGATGTCTTGCATAAGAAAACTTTAGAACAGGAGCAGATACTTGGGACACTTGTTTATATTTTGCTATTTGTTTACTAAGACCATAAATGCTAAGCTAAACAATTCACACATAGGGCAAGAGTGAATAAAGAGAGAAGATTTTATTATTTTCCTTAGGATTCAAATTTTCTGTCCATCATAGAATCCTTTGATTTTTACTTCTTATGAAAGCACAAAAAGGCAATAGCATTTTCCGTAGCTCATTATTTTGAAAAGAAAAGTGAAGAACATGAAAATAGTGCTC
This sequence comes from Pan troglodytes, assembly GCF_028858775.2. Lineage (NCBI taxonomy): Eukaryota > Metazoa > Chordata > Mammalia > Primates > Hominidae > Pan > Pan troglodytes. The sequence goes on along the minus strand of NC_072404.2, from coordinate 126,609,399 downwards.
CTGTTGATTCTAACACCCACCTCCAGAGAGATACCGAAGACTTTCAGTTCATAGTAGAGATCTAATCTTGCCAAAAGTACTAAACTTAATTTTTATATTAAAAATAAGATTTCTAGAATATATTGGGAAGATGATTGATAGTTATTTCATGTCAGGCAGTTTTTCTTCCTTGTATTAGAATTTCATTCATATTGATTATTCTTTAGTATCATAATTTTGAGGTAAAGGATTACCTGAAACTATTGTAATTTGCTTCTAATCAGAATATAAAATATACTAGTTTTGTTATTGTTTATAAAAGATAAAGTAAAGGAGATTGGATAATTCTGTCACAATTCTCATTCTGACTCAATGGACATTATTACCTGTACTCAGCATTGATATCCCTTTATTCCTTTGCTTACAGTATATCCTAGTTTCTTCATGTAGCTACTCTGCTCTGCTGTAGGCTAAATGCTTCAGGAGAAGCTGACCCTAATCCAAGCTCCATGAGTGGGCTTTATTAGTCTAAGGTGAACACCATCTTTCTTACCACTTCTTGTTTCATGTGAAAAGGGTCAGGTACCCACTTAAGCGGACTAATATTAGGAGTAGTGCTGGTACCTCCCTGGACAGGTCTTCCTTTATGCTCACTGGGAGAGTTTCTTGAATTGATTCTCTTTCTATTCTGCTAGGCTCCTGGCCACCATTCTAACACCAAAAGGAGAGCTAGCTTTAAGATAAAGAATTACTACAGATTGCAGAACAGAGAAAAATATTCCTAACCAGGAACATTTTAACTCCACTGCATATTGTGTGTGTGTGTGTGTGTGTGTGTGAGAGAGACAGAGAGAGAGACAGGGAGGGAGAGAGAGAGATCAGAATATGAGGAATGTTTTTGATAAGAATTTACACTGGCATTTTTTTTTCCAGAAAATTCCAAAGGGAAAATTAAAATGTGCCATTTAGGGTTTTATTTCAAGTATTTATATGGGCAAAATCACTTGCATGCATTTGATAAAATGTCTTTTTTTCTTTTCCCCCACCCTTCAAAGGTGTTATTTTATCCACTGCAAGACTTCAAAATGGTTATGTGCTTGACTGAATATAGTCATAAAGCCAAGCCTTCTGAAGTTGAAGGGCTTATTGCCTTAAATAATACTCTTTTGATTATATGGGTAGTCTATTTGCATTTGTTAGTGCCTCATATGATATAATTGGATGTCTCATCTTTTTGCCAAAAAATGTTAGAATCTGAGAAACCATTTATTTGAAAATTCCACTTTAAGGGTACAAAATTCAGGTAGACAGGAGGAATATGGTATTTCTTTTTAGTTCTATTGCACAGTGTGGTGAATATAATTAATAATAGAGTACTGTACATTTTAAAATTGCTAAGAGAATAAATTTCAGATGTTCTCTCCACAAAACAGTGGAAGTATTTGAGGTGATGGATGTGTTAACAAGCTTGATTTTATTATTCTACATTGTATTCATAAATCATAACATCACTTTGTATGCCATAAATTTATGCAGTCATAAATTGACAATTTGTGATAAAAATATATTCCAAAAGCTAAAATTCAAAGCAAGTTTAAGATGTGGAATGTATCTTGAACTATTCCCTCTTTTTCTAGGGAAGAAATAAAATACTGATATAGTTAATCCTTCATCTGTTTCTTGCTATCCAGCTTGACAGGGAACATTTTAAAACAGTGCTCTTGAGAAGAGACTATCTCAATGAATATCTACTTGGGACCTCCTCAAAGGAAAGTGAGATGACAAAATTGGTGATGTGTGTGACTCCATACTCTAGTGACAGAGAAGATAATTACGGTGAGGTACCTGGAATGATCCAAAGGCAAATTGGAATTTTCCAAGAGAGAATGAAGATGTATTTGTGAAGAGAAAGACAGTTGGAAGGAAATGTTATTTTAGTATATATTCTGGCCATACATGACTTAACAAGTATTAATTTCAAGAGAACAATAAAAGAGAAATTATAGTAATCAAGATAGGAAATGATTAAAGAATGGGAGAAAATTTTAGCTGAGAGGGAATGTGAAGATTAAATACAAATTCTAACAGCCAGCCTGGTTGACAAGTTGATGAGCACATTTACAGATGAGAAATGAAGAAGGAACAAAAGAATGACTTCAACAGTTTTGTGTAAGAGCCAGCCTCAGGTTTATATTAGAAAGAATGAAAGTAGTATTTGAGCAAAGAAGTTTCTGAAAGAGGAGAAAATTAATGTTTTGCCACAGTTTCCTTCTAAAGCTTACCCAATGATTGACATACTTTTCTTTTTTAAGTGCCTATTTGTGGGTGATCTGATACTTTTTGTATCTAACCTTTCTTTTATTATTGAAAGAAATAAGACGAAATTCAGGAAGGAGAGAATGTATATCTTTTTTGAAATTAGACTAAATGGGTGCCTTCCATGTTTTGCCTGTTATCTGTAGTAAATTTGATCTTGTAATGTAAAAGTAGCTATATTCAAATAGGCTAGAATATCTTCATGATTCTTGTTTGGGAATAGTAATTGTTACTTATTTGCTAGCTGTATTAACTGTGCAGAAGCTGGAAAAACATTGGATTTTGGGGCAGATTCAGATTCGAGTGTAATACTGTTACTTAGCAACTTTTTGATTCTGAGTAAGACACTTCTTTAGGCGGAAGGGTATGATCATAAGTATGCATGGGAGGCTCACCAATGAATAGAATGGCTCATGTAGATGATCTGGAAAGTACTTACGGTGCTTAGGAAATAGTACTTCTGTTTTTGTTTTTGTTTTTTTCTTGTACATATATAATATCTCTGTGTGGTTGCAACCATTGACACTTTTAACCAATGGTAAATATAAGGAGTGATGGGTACTATGGCAAACTGGTATCTGAATTCACAGTTTAAAGTATGTAGATTGCAGTGATTGTTGATATGTGGGAATGAGGGCATAGTTTTGCCAGAACTGGTTTTTGGTTTCTGTTTTTCTTTCTAAGGAGGAGACTTAAGTTTGGATTTTTTCTGTGAAGTTTTTCATTTATACATGTAAGCATTTCATCAGAAAACAATTTTGCTGCGCTGGTATGTGTCAAACAAAACAAGTCTTTGAGCCAGATCTGGCCTGTGGCTGTATTTTGAGTGTTCTACTTTAATCTCTATCTCTCTCTTTTTTTTTTTTTACATGGTTATGGAGCTCTGGATAATCTACACAGTATGTACTAGAGTTTGTTTAAATGTTGAACAAGATGCTGAACATTCTTAATATCCTATATTTTATTTAGGTGAGATTTAACATAAATTTGAAAAAAAATTGGCCAGGCATGGTGGCTCACACCTGTAATCCCAGCACTTTGGGAGGCTGAGGCAGGTGGATCACCTGAGGTCAGAAGTTTGAGACCAGCCTGGCCAACATGTTGAAACCCTGTCTCTACTACATAAAAAAAAACAAAAAAACAAAACAGATTTGGTGGCAGGTGCCTGTAATTCCAGCTACTTGGGAGGCCGAGGCAGGAGAATCGCTTGAACCCAGGAGGCGGAGGTTGTAGTGAGCAGAGATCATGCCACTGCACTCCAGCCTGGGTGACAGAGTGAGACCCTGTCTCAAAAAAAAAAAAAAAAAAAAAAAAGAAGAAGAAGAAAAATTACTTTGTCATTCATTCACTGGATTAAAAACAAAGTTGCTAAGAGGATACATTTAATTAAAGCATAGAAGGACTCAAAAGAAAGTGATTGATTTTATTTCTCTAATTTTAGTAAGATATAACCATGAAATTTGTTTTGAGTGTTTCACACAGATTTTCTAAATAAGCAAGAGAAGATACCCTTGGAAGGGACTGGATAGTAAAAGGGAACAGATGATGAATTTTTATAATTTTTTTCAAGATAAAATCATTACCTGCCTATTTAATTGATTTATTGTGTATTAAAAATATATTTCTACCCTCAAGTTTACCAAAGTTAACCATCATATATTTTACATTAGAAATGTATGAATACTTATAGCTCTTCACTATTCATGTGACTTGGGTCTTATTTTTTTAAATCAGCTTTTATCTTAGATACAGGGGGTACATTTGTAGGACTGTCACATGAACAAGGCAAAGGGGAACTTTATTGAGCAACAGAACAGCTCCGAGGAGACCCACGTTGGATAGCTCTCTGCAGGCAGGTCATTCCTTCAAATGTTCAGCGCTCATTAGAGAGGAGACTCTGGTGTGGGTAGCTCCTCTCCACAACTGGTCATCCTGTCATCTCTTTAGCTCTCAGCAGAGAGGAGAGCCTGGAGTGGGTAACTCCTCCCTGCAGCTAGTGGTTCCATCGATTTCTTGAGTCTGGGTGAGTCTGGGGTTCTTGTGGGCCTCAGAGGGGAGGAAGTGTGCACCAGTTTGTCCAAGGGTGGCCATAGGCAGGGCTGGAAGGTACCACAAGTTCCCATTCTGGTTTGCACGACCAGCAGCCTGGTCCCTGGAGGGCTTCAGGCCCTCCCCAGCTTGAAGGTGGGGCTTTGCTAGGGACCCACCCCCTTCCACTCAGGAGCGCGTCTGCCTCCTGCCACAGTTCATGGCACCCAGGCTATTTGTGCTGTGGGGTGCCTGCAGGCCAGCACCAAGCTGCCTTCAGGCCCCACTCAGCCTCCCTCCCATGCTCATTGGCACCCAAAGCCTGGAGGGGGCTGAGGCAGCAGGGTGCTGGTATGTCAGTGCTGCCCTTATTGTGTGCACACTCAGCCTGATTGTGACAGCACCCGGGCTAGGCCTCAACTCCACTCCAAGATCGGAGCAAGTGCAGGGAGCAAGGAGAGGCGAGGCAGTGAAAGCAGGCACCTCTGAGCCTGCAGAGACAGGGGGCCTTTCCTGGCCTCCAAGAGTGCAGAAATGCCTGGGTTTGGAGCCGCCACTTGGGTGGCTGCAGCTGTGCCTGGAAGGGCGGGGCTTCTGGCTGCTTCCAGCTCCTGCCAGCTCTGTGGAGAGCGCAGTCCTGGAAACACATCCTCCACTGAAGATGGTGTCATGGCAGCCTCTGCTCTAGATGGGCTGCCGTCATGAGGATTGAGAACTCTACCAGAGCACATGGAATGAGACTGGTAGTCCACCCAAGGACAGAGCAGGAGATGGGAAATGCACTGGGCTGACATAAATAGCAGATGCCCCATGGAATCCACAAATCTAACATGTTATTATCCTTTACCTTTAGAATTGCTCTTCTTTTTCAACCAGACCCCACTGTGTGTAACAATTATTTTTTAAATTGAGTTTTTAACATCATTTTATTCATCCATTATGTATATGAAAACATTTATATTTTTATGATGGTGGCAATAATTATTGTTTGCCACCCCCCCTTTTTTTTGGGTGGTAGTGGACAGGGTCCCACTCTGTTGCCTAGGCTGGAGTGCAGTGGTGTGATCTCAGCTCACTGCAGCCTCCGCCTCCCTGGCCTAAGTGATTCTGTCACTTCATCCTCCTGAACATCTGGGACCACAGGTGTACACCACCACACCTGGCTATTTTTTTTGTGTTTTTTGTAGAGACAGGCTTTTGCCACATTGCCTAGGCTGGTCATGAACTCCTGGACTCTAGCAATCCACCTGCCTCTGCCTTCCAAACTGCTGGGATTACAGGCGTGAGGCACTGCATCCGGCCGTAATTATTGTTTGCTCTTTGAAGGAAAAAGTTGTTTGCTCTTTAAAGGAAAATCTATGAACTATTATTTTATAAAATAAAATTAATCTTCCAGATTAGGGTTCCCTGACTCTTCCTTATAATTCCCCCAGAAAGTTGAGAAAGAGAGAGAGAGAGAGATAGAGATAGAGACAGAGAGAGAGACAGAGAGATCTGGTTTAGTAGATCAAGGTGAAGACTGTCAAAATGGCAATACAAATGCTTAGGATGATTTAATGATTACCTTAGTTTCGTTTATAGTATAGAAAGAGAAGAGCAACATTAAACAGGATTTCAATCTTCTTTTTTTTGTTTTTGAGACGGAGTCTTGCTCTGTCTCCCAGGCTGGAGTGCAGTGGCCCGATTTTGGCTCACTGCAAGCTCCGCCTCCTGGGTTCATGCCATTCTCCTGCCTCAGCCTCCCGAGTAGCTGGGACTACAGGCGCCTGCCACGATGCCCGGCTAATTTTTTTTGTATTTTTTTAGTAGAGACGGGGTTTCACCCTGTTAGCCAGGATGGTCTCGATCTCCTGACCTCGTGATCTGCCTGCCTTGGCCTCCCAAAGTGTTGGGATTACAGGCGTGAGCCACTGCTCCCGGCCAGGATTTCAGTCTTCTAATCTGAAGTTTTGAATATTCCAACCTCTTTGCACAGTCTTCTGCCTTGTTTTCTGTCTTTTTCCAGGTGATAATTTGTGTTCAAATAATCCCCAAGTTTTTCATAGTATGGCTTTACAAGTATACTACATTTATCTGTCAAGTTTCCAATCACATACCCTTGGTCAGAATCTTTCTCAGGGTCCTTGTTTCTTACAGATTAAATAGATTGGGTCTGATATTCAACAATGTTTTGACCTGGTTCAATTCGGATTCCAGCCTATTTCCTACTCCTCCCATTGAATTGCGGCATGCTTTAAACTCAAAGTGTCTTTCTTATGTCTTTCCTTTTTTTCTTCATTTTCGTCTCTCTTTCTCTGAATAAGCCATTGCTTTCTTCTTTCCACACTTCGCTTTTGTAGTTCCACATAGAGTCATTTCCTCCCAGCTATTCAGGATGCCCTCCACGTTAACTCCTTTGGTGAAAATCCAATTTATGTTTTGGGGCCTATCTGAAAGGCATTCACATCTATGCAGGCTAATCATATGTGATTTCCTTCTTCTGAACTCTTGTAGTACTCTCTGTAGTATTTCCTTGAAGTATTTATAGTTTTCTTGTATTTCTTCTTGTACTTTATGGGATTTCACAAAGTTTTATATACTGACTCAATACATATTTATTAAATGACTTGGTAGATAGAGTAACTGACTGAATATATTATTTTTTAGGAAGAAGAAGAACATTTTTGCTTAAATTAAATTTCTTATTTTATTTCTCTTTCCCCTTTTATCCAGGGTAGGTCCAGGTAAAGCCAAAGGCCTTATCCTTATCTACACTGCTGGGGGACACAACACAAGAATTTCAAGTTCTAGTATTATTTCTCATTTTGAGTAATTTTGTTCTCATTTTGTTCCAGTTCTCACTCTCAGAAAAAGATTACTCTTTGTATATTAATATTTCTTAATCATGGTTCTTATTTCAATATACTAATATCATGGTATTAAGAGCAGTTTTTGTTTTTTTTGAATACCTTCCCTTCAGGGCAGTCTTATGATTAAGAATATAAGTGTAGGCAGATGTAGTATTTTTTTTTCTATTAACCAGGTAGTAAAACTAGAAAAGGAAACACACTTCAAAATGTATCATACTTAAAAATATATCAAGCATAAGACAAGAGAAATATTTCTTTCCAATGGTAGTGAGAAGATACATTAATTGGGTTATAAAATAAGTGCAGGTAGTCCTTAGAGTTTTCTAAGAATAATGAGGCACCTATCTGCCTAGTTGAAAAGACTTCTACCTAGAAATAGCAAGAGTAGTTTCGAGGAATTTTGTTAGTTTTTGCAGTTCTAAGTTTACACGTGAAATAAACCCAGCTTGAAAACTTTAAGCTGATGAATAAAGATAGCCACATAATTATGTTGGATGTGTGATCTATCTTTAAAAAAGATGAACTTTCTAATTATTAAGACAAATATGCCAACTAATCAATTAATTCTCTACTAATCTTCCTATCAGGGGTCTCTTCCTAGGGAATTGCTGAGGCTGGGGTAATTTTAATTAAGGTGAAGCAGAGAGTCAAGAAAGCAAAAAACAAAGTCTCCTACCAAATGGAGCTATTTGGAAAGGAGTTACTCAACCAAAAGGAGATACAAGGAGCTACTCTGAAGCAAAGGCTCAGCTAAAAGGAGAGGACACAGAGAAGAGACTGATTATTCACTCTCGGCAAAGAACACCTTGCTTGGACTCTAAGGGGACAGGAAGAGTACTGTACTTCCCTCCCATGAACTGGAACAGGGCTAATAGGCATATAGCATAGGTAGGCCTAGAAGTAGGCAAGATGAGGCCTAGAGATCAAGAATATCTGAGTCATTTTTCTTTTACTGACCCGAACCTTCAGGCCCACCTGTAAGTGTCCTGCCCACCTCTTTCTGGGCAGTTTCTTGATGATATACTTGTATATGTAATAAAGAGTAACAAAGAAGAGTTATTTTATAGTTCAAATACTGTTCTGTGTTGTTGCTAGAGTGATCAGTCTCTTTAGAGCCTTATTTAACACAATTATGTTTTTGAAAAAGTCATTTGCTCCTACAGGCTGATTATTATAGGAGGGCATCTTATTCTGATAAAGGTGGTAATTATTTATCTGGCTAAGCAATCTTGTTGATTGAATATAGCTAAATGTTTGGTGGCATTTAGGCTAGAGAAATACTCTATTGATATGTGAATAAATTAAATGTAAATATGAGTTTTACCACCTTAGCTGAAACTACATATTCATTTTTGAGTTTAATCTGTAATTAGTGAGTTTTTACTTTTTTTTTTTTTTTTTGAGGAGTCTCGCTCTGTCGCCGAGGCTGGAGTGCAGTGGCACGATCTCAGCTCACTGCAACCTCCGTCTCCTGGGTTCAAGCGATTCTCCTGCCTCAGCCTCGCAAGTAGCTGAAACTACAGGTGCGTGCCACCATGCCTGGCTAATTTTTTATATTTTTATTAGAGATGGAGTTTCACTGTGTTAGCCAGAATGGTCTTGATCTGCTGACCTCGTGATCGTGATCCACCCGCCTCAGCCTCCCAAAGTGCTGGGATTACAGGCGTGAGCCACCATGCTCGGCCGTGAGTTCTTACTTTCTGAACATTACTTTCAGATTTCTGAAGAAATAAACAAATTGTGCTCTCTAAGTTGTCATCACAGATTCTTATAATGCTGTCAGTTTTAAACTATGAACATGGAGGCAGCACCCATGGAAGTAAGATAGTGAATGTTTACAGCATGTGTACATAAGTTACCTCAAAGGATAATTAGATGATTATAATGACACTTTCTTTGAGATAGCTAATTTTAAAAATCTATTGCTCCCAAGTCTAATTATTTGAGTAATGATAACATATTAGCAATCATGAAACTTCAGTCACAGCCAACCCCATTGACGAAAAAAAAGTAAATCATAGCATTTTCTATAAAGACCCAAAGGATTGCACCAGACCAATCCTTGCATTTTCTGCTGTGTATTCTATGCCCAGCCTCCCATCCGTGTGTGCTCTAAACTACCTACACATGTATCATTCATGTGATTTCACTCTATTTGTTTTCATTTGTTTTATAACTCTTCCTTTGGTACCAGGGAGATAATTTTCTAGTTCTTCTCCATCCTTTGTGAACCTCTGAAAGAAGGCTTTTATGATTAGACTTTATAGCTTTAACAAACATTTCATAACCTGCCAGTAAAAATGTCAGTTCTCTGGGCTAGGGCATAATTAAATGAGTAAGTATCAGTGTGGTAATTCAGCCACAAAATAAAATAATTTAAAGGGTCTATTAATTAAGGGCTTGCTTTGATTTTGGAATTCTAATCAACAGTAAGCTCTGTATGTTATGGGTAAAAATCTTCTTGCTTTCACCGTTCCCTTTTCTTGGCCTATTACAAATAGTAAATAAAATAATTGTATCAATGAAATTTTCACTTTGTTGTTCTTGTTTGAATGATTATGCACCTGAGAGAATGTTGTTAAAATAGCAACATATTGGATATGGTCAAAATGAATGTTTTGCTATGAGCCTTTAAAACCAAACCTGAGTAATACAAGCAATATATAAACGGTATAGTAGACTCTGTTTGAGTCCATTAGGTCCTGACTGAAGACTGAAAAAACAGTA